>NC_037344.1:69311785-69676883 GCF_002263795.3 Bos taurus | reverse complement strand
ACACTGTGAAGCACGTGGGATCTTAGACCAGGGATTGAAACTTCGTCCCCTGCAGTGGAAGTCTGGAGTCTTAACCACTGGATTGCCAGGGAAGCGCTGAGTCCTTGGGTTTTAGAGAGACATGTGAAATATTTGCAGATGGGGTTTGGTTTAAAATAACAGTGGGGAAGCAGATTAGTGGTTCCCAGGAGCAGAGGGAGGTGGGGAACAGGGAGTGAGCGCTAATGGGCATGGGGCTTCCTCTTGGGGATGATGAAAGTGTTCTGGAATTAGAGGTGACGGCTGCACGATGCTGTGAGTGTGCTAAGTGTCACTAATGGTGAATTTTGTGTCATGTGCATCTATCACAATAAAAATAATAATAATGGAGGGTTACCAGAAGATGGGATGAGGTGAAATACGACTGGCCATGAATTGATAATTGTTGGAAGGTGAGTGATAAGAACGTGGGGCTATGTATGGTATAAGTGTGTTAGATACACATGCGTGAAACATATAGGATAGCTTCCATAATAAACAGTGATGCATATTTTTTGGCTCAGAATGTCTGCAACGTGTTGAATTTAATGAACCAGTTTCAATATTGAATATTGTGAATTTTCCAGTAGTGTGAAATTACATATAAAAATGCATCTGTATGCATAAATTAATGTTTGCGATGCTGTTCAGTAAAGATTTAACTGTGATCATTTCTAGGTTAGTACAGTTGAAATTTTTCTCCATTTTGTTCATTTCCCAGTATGGTTTGCACTTTTCTTTTTCCATTCAATCTTTTTACAAAACAATAAAGGTTTTCATCTTAAAAAGCAGAAATGTTTAGAACACCCTTTTTACCTCAGGCAGTCTCACAGAATGGTCCTGGGAAAATGGCAGATTCCCAGCAAGAGCCACCTGGCTAGCTTGACACCTGGGCGCTTGGTGGCACTGCCCTCTACAGTGGCCATCTCCACTGCTGGACGCCCCTGCCAATGGTCATTACTTACCCTCAGACTACCTGAAGACACAGCAAATGATCCTCCCTTTGCGGGCAAAGAAATGTAGTCTTACGAGGTTAAGGGCCTCGTCAAAAGTGACACAACGAAGGGACTTCCCCGGTGGTCCATGGTTAAGAATTGGTCTTGCCGTGCAAGGGACGCGCGTTCAAACCCTGGTCAGGGCACTGAAATCCCACACGCTGCAGAGCCCGAGTGCCACAACTTGGGAGTCTGCACCTCAGTAAGAGATCACACAACTTGGGAGTCTGTGCACCTCAACAAGAGATCACACAACTTGGGAGTCTGTGCACCTCAACAAGAGATCACACAACTTGAGAGTCTGTGCACCTCAACAAGAGATCACACAACTTGGGAGTCTGTGCACCTCAACAAGAGATCACACAACTTGAGAGTCTGTGCACCTCAGTAAGAGATCACACAACTTGGGAGTCTGTGCACCTCAACAAGAGATCACACAACTTGGGAGTCTGTGCACCTCAACAAGAGATCACACAACTTGGGAGTCTCTGCACCTCAACAAGAGATCAACACAACTTGGGAGTCTCTGCACCTCAACAAGAGATCACACAACTTGGGAGTCTGTGCACCTCAACAAGAGATCACACAACTTGAGAGTCTGTGCACCTCAACCAGAGATCACACAACTTGGGAGTCTGTGCACCTCAACAAGAGATCACACAACTTGAGAGTCTGTGCACCTCAACAAGAGATCACACAACTTGGGAGTCTCTGCACCTCAACAAGAGATCACACAACTTGGGAGTCTGTGCACCTCAGTAAGAGATCACACAATTTGGGAGTCTGCACGTCAACAAAAGATTACACAACTTGAGACTCTGTGCACCTCAACAAGAGATCACACAACTTGAGAGTCTGTGCACCTCAGCAAGAGATCACACAACTTGGGAGTCTGTGCACCTCAACAAGAGATCACACAACTTGGGAGTCTCTGCACCTCAAACAAGAGATCACACAACTTGGGAGTCTCTGCACCTCAACAAAAGATCACACAACTTGGGAGTCTGTGCACCTCAGTAAGAGATCACACAATTTGGGAGTCTGCACATCAACAAAAGATTACACAACTTGAGACTCTGTGCACCTCAACAAGAGATCACACAACTTGGGAGTCTGTGCACCTCAGCAAGAGATCACACAACTTGGGAGTCTCTGCACCTCAACAAGAGATCACACAACTTGGGAGTCTCTGCACCTCAACAAAAGATCACACAACTTGGGAGTCTGTGCACCTCAGCAAGAGATCATACAACTTGAGTCTGTGCACCTCAGTAAGAGATCACACAACTTGGGAGTCTGCACCTCAACAAGAGATCACACATGATGCAGTGAAGATCCTGTGGGCGGCAACTAAGTAAATTTTAAAAGCTCGTTACACAACGGAAAAGACAAACTCTAATTCAAAATGGTATGGGTGCCCCAGTGTTCACAGCGGCGCTGGTCACAACAGCCAGACATAGAAGCAGCCTGAGTGTCTGTCGACAGAGGAATGGGTAAAGAAGATAAGGAATATATATGTGTGTACACAGTGGAGTATTACTCAGCCACAAAAAAGAGTGAATGAAGCCATCTGCAACACATGCGTGGACCTGGAGACTATCATACTAAGTAAAGTAAGACAGAGAAAGACAAAAAGTGACATCACTTATTTGTGGAATCTTAAAAAAAAAAAAAAAGAACTTATTTACTAAACAGAAACAGACTCACAACCAATATAGAAAATAGTATTATGGTTATCAAAGGGGAAAGTGTGGGGGGGGGGGCAGGGATAAATTAGGAGTTTAGGATTAGCAGATACACACTACTATTACTAGATAAGTAATAAGTTCCCTGTACAGGACAGGGAACTACATTCAGTATCTTGTAATATCTATAATGGAAAGGAATCTGGAAAAGAATACACATACATACATACATATATATATATATATAACCGAATTACTTTGCTGTATTCCTGAAACTAATATAACATTGTAAACCAACTTTCAAAATTTGTTTTTAAGCTACACAATGACTCAAGGCAAAATTAGGGTCCCAAATCTTGTGCCCCCTTTACTAAGCCACAGCCCTGCACACTGTCATGCAAATGAGACTCAGCTATGCCCCCTGTCGGGGTGAACTTGCCCACCTGCTGATGCCACAGCCCCAAATACCTAGCCTTGAGCTTTGTAAGTTTCTCTCCAAATCAAAGCTCAAGCTGGCAAAGTCGAGTGCAGAAGGAACCCAGGAAGATGTCCCATCCCAGCTCACCTTGGGTTCGGGTCACGTATTTTACCACTAGTGACAACACGAGCTGCCAACCCCACCCACGTCAGAGACCGGTGCTCATGCCCACAGATCCACAAGTAGGTTAACATTTAAATGGCAACAAAGCATGAGCCTTCTCAATCTGATAATTACAAAGATAAGTGCTATTATGCCCTTTAGTTACAAAGGAAACAATTAGTATCAGGATAATTGCCCTGGCAGGAAATGATGCTTAAGCATCTTAATGGTAAGAATGGACGGAATGCAGACAAGTGACTCTTTAGTTTATCTTTCTGGTCAAACGACTCTGACCTATTAATCCTCATACGAAGTCCACCTCCAGTACAGACATTTCAGAATGCTTCTTTTTCTACTGAAATAAGGGGACCACCTCTGGGCCATGGGCTCCTGGGCTCTGCCAGCTGGCAGAGGGTCTCTGGGAAGAGTTGGAACAAACACCGCCCTCGCTTTGAAAACCCAGCTCAGCCTCCCTGAGAGCTGAGCTGTCAACCTGCTTGCGTTCTGCGCGTACATTCCAACTCGCTGGAGAGTGACCCAGTTACCCTGAGCCTCTTCCGCCAGCACTGACTTACATGAGTCCCTCAGGGTAAGCCGCTGCCATCTGTGTGGGCACAGGGTCACATCTGAATCCAAACTGCCAACACCGCTTACACAACAGGACACTGTCGCTCTGCAAAGTTCCCTCCTGGTGGCTCTCGCCTTTGCTGAAGAGGATACTTGAGAACTGACTCCAACTCACGTCCCTTCCCCACCCTGCAAGCCCTGGCAAGGCCGAGCCCTCTGAGGTCTTTTGTCCTTCCAGGAAGCCGTGCCCTGTGCCAATTCCTGCTTCTTCTGGAAGGGCCAGAATTCTCTCCCAGAGACACTAACTTTCTCCTTGGTTTCTTCAGACTCTGAAGAGAGCCCAGCCTTCTCTGCTGGAAGCACGTGTGTGTCCCCCTTTCTCAGGCCCCGACCCCCTTTTCTAGTTCCCTCCTGACCTCTGAGTCACCAGGGAGAGTACAAGTTCCTTTAAAAAGGCCTCAGTGCACTGCATTGTTAATTTTTCAGATATGATAACGGTACCTTGACTATATTAACCTTTTTAAAAAGGCATCCTTATCTTTTAGACACACACCCTGAAATGTTGACAAATATTCAAAATGATGCAAGGTTAGGGAAGAGAGCAGAGACAAAGAAACAAGACTGAGTTGATAACTGGTGACAGGTATGGGCCGGTTCCTGAGACTTCTGTCTGCTTCTGTCGTCCCCTGGGTTCCGCAGCATCCTTGAGTCCACCTGCACCCTCCTGAGGCTTTCATGCCTCTTTGAACCGACGTGTTTACTGAGCAACAACTCCACACAAGGCGCTGCTGCAGCTGCAAAGTAAGAGCGACGGGCGCTCCTGCAAAGAGCCCTCAGGATGAGGAGGCTGGGCCTCGATTTTCACAAACCCCCCCCCTGCAAAGTAAGAGCGACTGGCGCTCCTGCAAAGAGCCCTCAGGATGAGGAGGCTGGGCCTCGATTTTCACAAAACACCCCCTGCAAAGTAAGAGCGACGGGCGCTCCTGCAAAGAGCCCTCAGGATGAGGAGGCTGGGCCTCGATTTTCACAAAACCCCCCCTGCAAAGTAAGAGCGACGGGCGCTCCTGCAAAGAGCCCTCAGGATGAGGAGGCTGGGCCTCGATTTTCACAAACCCCCCCCCTGCAAAGTAAGAGCGACTGGCGCTCCTGCAAAGAGCCCTCAGGATGAGGAGGCTGGGCCTCGATTTTCACAAAACACCCCCTGCAAAGTAAGAGCGACGGGCGCTCCTGCAAAGAGCCCTCAGGATGAGGAGGCTGGGCCTCGATTTTCACAAAAACCCCCCCTGCAAAGTAAGAGCGACTGGCGCTCCTGCAAAGAGCCCTCAGGATGAGGAGGCTGGGCCTCGATTTTCACAAAACCCTCCCCTGCAAAGTAAGAGCGACGGGCGCTCCTGCAAAGAGCCCTCAGGATGAGGAGGCTGGGCCTCGATTTTCACAAAACACCCCCTGCAAAGTAAGAGCGACGGGCGCTCCTGCAAAGAGCCCTCAGGATGAGGAGGCTGGGCCTCGATTTTCACAAAAACCCCCCCTGCAAAGTAAGAGCGACTGGCGCTCCTGCAAAGAGCCCTCAGGATGAGGAGGCTGGGCCTCGATTTTCACAAACCCCCCCCCTGCAAAGTAAGAGCGACTGGCGCTCCTGCAAAGAGCCCTCAGGATGAGGAGGCTGGGCCTCGATTTTCACAAAACACCCCCTGCAAAGTAAGAGCGACGGGCGCTCCTGCAAAGAGCCCTCAGGATGAGGAGGCTGGGCCTCGATTTTCACAAAACACCCCCTGCAAAGTAAGAGCGACGGGCGCTCCTGCAAAGAGCCCTCAGGATGAGGAGGCTGGGCCTCGATTTTCACAAAACACCCCCTGCAAAGTAAGAGCGACGGGCGCTCCTGCAAAGAGCCCTCAGGATGAGGAGGCTGGGCCTCGATTTTCACAAAAACCCCCCCTGCAAAGTAAGAGCGACTGGCGCTCCTGCAAAGAGCCCTCAGGATGAGGAGGCTGGGCCTCGATTTTCACAAAACCCTCCCCTGCAAAGTAAGAGCGACTGGCGCTCCTGCAAAGAGCCCTCAGGATGAGGAGGCTGGGCCTCGATTTTCACAAACCGCCCCCCTGCAAAGTAAGAGCGACTGGCGCTCCTGCAAAGAGCCCTCAGGATGAGGAGGCTGGGCCTCGATTTTCACAAACCGCCCCCCTGCAAAGTAAGAGCGACTGGCGCTCCTGCAAAGAGCCCTCAGGATGAGGAGGCTGGGCCTCGATTTTCACAAAACCCTCCCCTGCAAAGTAAGAGCGACTGGCGCTCCTGCAAAGAGCCCTCAGGATGAGGAGGCTGGGCCTCGATTTTCACAAAACACCCCCTGCAAAGTAAGAGCGACGGGCGCTCCTGCAAAGAGCCCTCAGGATGAGGAGGCTGGGCCTCGATTTTCACAAAAACCCCCCCTGCAAAGTAAGAGCGACGGGCGCTCCTGCAAAGAGCCCTCAGGATGAGGAGGCTGGGCCTCGATTTTCACAAAACACCCCCTGCAAAGTAAGAGCGACGGGCGCTCCTGCAAAGAGCCCTCAGGATGAGGAGGCTGGGCCTCGATTTTGACAAAACCCCCCCAGTGACTCACCTCTCAAACTGAGCACAGATTTTTCTCTCCCGATACCAGGGTGGGCCTGTGAAGTGGAGTGGGGTGAGCTGGGCTTCCTGTCCTGGCATCGCTGAGGGGAAATCTTAGCTGCCCCCACCCTGTGCCTCCCTAGGTCTTACTGGATGAAGTGGCCCAGATGTGAGTCAGGGCAGAGAAGAGTTTGAGGGAGAGAGAAGCTGACTCATACACGTTTCAGAGGGTTTGGGTGGGCTCAGCCCCTCTGTCCCGCAACCTGTGAGCCAAGGACTACAGGCCAGGAGAGGCCTGCCTCTCACCTGGGCTAGAAGCACTGGGAAGTGCTGAGACCACCAGGGGCTTCGAGGCCTGAACACCTGAACGCCGGACACTGCCTAATCCAAAGGGCTAGAAACCAGAAGCAGACCTCCCCACCTCCTGCCAAACTGGGCACAGATCTGTTTATCTGTACAGAGGGCCGTGTGGCATTCTGGGGGCCCCGGATCCACAGCCAGAGCGACCAGAGAATTCCCACCTCGAGCTGCTGACCTATCGATGAGCAGTGGCTGCCCACCCCCCTGCCCCCAGTACCAATGAATGTTCATCCTGGGGCCACTAGAGAAACGGAAGCCAAACCCTCTGGTCAGCAACGCCTTTTTCGCTGCTATCAGCTTCGGTGAAACACAATTCACACCCACAGTCCCACTCTCTCAGTCCAGGTGAGGACCGTGGAGCCAGAGTCTTCATGGCGAAGGGCGCAGCGTTCCCAGTACGGACACAGTCCCTCTTCTCAGGAGGAGAGAAGGCTTCACCCACACCAGGAAGACAGCGGCCAAGGATACAGGTACAAGTGCCCCTGGGGGACTCCCCACACTGCCCGTCGTCTCTCTGGATCCCGTTCATTAAAAAAAAAATACATGGCAGTAAACCAGAATTAAACCCTCATTCCATGGAAAACGTGCAGTTTGGAAATGGGGGAAGCAAGACGGTTGCAGCAAGCCATCCAGGAAGTCTGAGTAGACCGTGTTTCTCAAAGGAGATCCGTGGGGGGCTGACAGGAGCACTGCCTGGAATGCATATTAAAAATGGGGTTTCTCAGGCTTCTCTGATGGTCTAGAGATTAAGACTTCAAATTCCCAGTGCAGGGGGCCCCAGTTCAATCCCTCTGGGGAACTAGATCCCACATGACACGACTAAGAGTTCATACCACAGACTTCCCTGGTGGTGCAGTGGATAGGAATCCGCCTGCCAGTGCAGGGGACACAGGTTCAATCCCCACTCCAGGAAGATTCCACGTGCGGCAGAGCAACTCATCCCATGAGACACAACTGCTGAGCCCATGCTCTAGAGCCTGTGAGCTCTGACTCCATGGGTCACAACTGCTGAACCCCTTGCGACTGGGGCCTGTGCTCTGCGAGAGTGCTAAGTCACTTCAGTCATGTCTGACTCTTTTCAACCCTGTCAATTATAGCCCACCAGGCTCCTTTACCCATGGGATTTTCCAGGCAAGAATACTGGAGTGGGTTGCCATTTCCTCCTAAAAGGGGTCCTGACTCAGGGATCGAGCCCGCATCTCTTACATCTCCTGCTTTGGCTGCTGCTACTGCTATGTCGCTTCAGTCGTGTCCAATTCTGTGTGACCCAATGGACGGCAGCCCACCAGGCTCCCCCGTCCCTGGGATTCTCCAGGCAAGAACACTGGAGTGGGTTGCCATTTCCTTCTCCAATGCAGGAAAGTGAAAAGTGAAAGTGAAGTCACTCAGTCGTGTCCGACTCTTCTCGACCCCGTGGACTGCAGCCTACCAGGCTCCACCCATGGGATTTTCCAGGCAAGAGTACTGGAGTGGAGTGCCACTGCCCGGGCCTTTTACCGCTAGCGCCACCGGGGAAGCCATTGCAACGAGGAGCCCGTGCACTGCAATGAAGAGTAGCCCCTGTGTGCAGCAATGAAGACTCAGGGCAACCAAAAATTTAGGGGAAAAAAAAGCGTTCACACGCTGAAACTAAAGACCCCGCGTGCCGCAACAAAGCTTGAAGACCCTGGGCACTGCAACTCAGGCCTGGAGCTGCCAAGATAAATAAAAAATTATTTTTTTAAAACAGAAATGTGTACATTTAAAATGGGAGTTCCTGAGCACCACCTGATCATGTCGTCAGAGTCTCGATGGTCCTCCCCTAAGAATTTCAACGTGTTCACCCCAGTGGCCTTCGTGCCCACCTAAGTTACAGAGAAGTGTTTCTGGGTGTGTGTATGTGTGCGTGTGCGTGTGTCTGCGTGTGTACTGTTGCTGTTGTCTAATCCATGCCAGTCAATATTTTACTACCTTAATCAGCTCGTGAAAGACTTCAGTAAACCTGCCCACCTCAGCAGATGAGGCTTCTCCTTCTGGGGACCTGGGAATCTGAGGGGTAACAGCTTGAATGTGGCCGTGTTTTCCGTTTGTCCTGAGACGAGCGCACCCCACCCCCGCTCAGCCTCTGGGGGTGGCCACGGTTGAAGCCATGGCTCAGTACTTGCAAGCATTCTCCGAGCACTCAGGAGCAGCGCCTCCCACCCACTCAACAAGCCAGAAGCCCCCATTTCAGGAAGCCATTCCTCTGAATGAGAGGAGTGCCGAGGGGACCAAGGAGAGACGACTCTCTCTCCAGGCCACGTGCGAGCCGAGGCACAGAGGCAGCAGGCTTTCCAGGGGCTCTCTCCAGAGCCCCAACAGCCCCCTCCCGACTCCCCAGGGATTTATTTTCACCTGGAGGGATCACAGCCAACAGGGACAGCAGGAAAGCCTTCCAGGTCCTACCTTTAGAGGATTTTCATCTTGAAGCTCTAGGACGGCAGGCTGCCCAGATGTTCTTTAGGCTCAGCCCCCAGGGCCACCGGCCAGCCACCCCCCTGCAGCCCCTGCCTGAACGCCCACCTTGGTTGCTCTAAGGGCAGAATCTGGGTGGCCCGGGGTAATTCCAAGTCCCAGGCTGTGATATCAGAATAGGGCTATGACATCAACGTGGGGGCAGGTCAGCCTGGGGGAGCAGGGCAGGAGAGGGAGCCCCCGAGGGGCTGGATTAGCCACCCCATGGTGGGAGCAAGGCGCGAGATAGGGGTGTCCGGCGGTGGCTTCACGGCTCACAACCTCCTGGCACCCACTGGGAGGCGGGCCTGAAGATCTGAAAATGATTCACAAATCCCGAAAGGTACGTGGCACGCCAGCCAAGCGGCTGGCGCTTCGGGAACTGATTCAGGCACCGATTCAGGAGCAAGGAAAGCAATGAACCGTCTTCTGGCGCCCTCCTGTGTCAAATGAAAGGACGTGCTCTGGTTTCCGACTGAGACGCTCCCAAGCGGGCTGAGCGTCACGTCCCCGCAAGATGCAGCTAAATGCAGGCCGATGAAAGGCCAAAGACGCTTTACATCTGAATAACAATAAACAAACTGCAGTATGAGTATGCCCTGATCATTGTACGGGACACATTTACACTAAAACATTATTTGTTGTGTGTTTGAAGTTCAAATGAAACTCGGGGGCCTCTATTTGTATTTACGAACATTTGGCAATCTTATCCAGGGAGATTGCAGGTGCCCTCTGCCCACCCCATTCCCAACACTGCTCTCATTCATTCAGATTTATCACTGCCCAGTGACCTGGGAGTCTGTGTTATTTTAAAGCTGCCAAGGTGACTATTATCAGTAACTACAGCTGACTTCCGTTAAGCATTTGCCAAGCCATGTGCCAGGTTCATATCACCCACTATGTCAGCCCTCACCACACCTCCAAGGGGGTGGTTCTATGATTAAGCCCATCAGAAAGCAGCACCTTGACCAAGGTCATACAGCCATGAAGGGAGCCACGGTTTGAACCCAGGCGGACTGGATCCCACTGACTTAGAAATCTTTGAATTGGAAGGATGCTGGGAGGCACACAATCGGCTGGTGGGGGAGCCCCTTGCCAAGTTCAGCATCGCTGCTGACACACTCAAACACCAGAGTGTGGATCCCAAGGAAGAGAGTCATCATGGTAAGGGGGACCCACATTCTAACTAGTGGAGACCAAAACAGAAGGTCGGACTGACATTCAGTGACCTGCCTTCCACATGCACTGAGAGGCTCGTGCTGGCGGGACCCCAGCGCAGGGACACTGCAGTGTTGCAAAAACAAGGAGGAAGCTTTTCATGCACTCACAGGGAGAAATCCCAAGATCTACTATCGCTAAACAGAAAAAAAAAAAAAACAAACAGCAAAGTGGGGGATTGCACTTTTTAAAAATAAGTACTTATTTGTGGGACTTCCCCTTAGTCCAGTGGTTAAGACTGCCTTTCAATGCAGGAGGTGCGGGTTCAATCTCTACTCAGGGAATTACGATCCCCCAGGTTGCACGGTGCAGCCAAAAAAAATGTACTTATTTGAATATACACACGTAAAGACACACGATCCCGGAAGCTCGGTGGCCCCTGTGTGGCAGAACAGGGTGGTCAGCTGGGCAGAGAGTCAAGGGCAGACTTCACAGCATGCGCCTTTGAAACTGTTGGTTTACGAATCTTGTAAGACATTACATGGTAAAAAAATTAATGCATGAGAGTAAAATATAAAATGTCTTGCTTAGGACTTCTGAGCCAACCTTCCACCTTGGCGAAGGGGGCAGCTCTGGCTAAATGGTTTTCAGTCTCCGAAGCAGACCTCAGAGGAAGTCTGGCCTGAGGCACAAGCCCACCATCCTGGTCTCCCGCCCCGCCTTCTGCCTCTGGAGCTGACCCATCACAGCATCCAAAGCTTCTGCTGAAGCCCAGGAACCAGGGTTGACCCAAGAAAGGCACACCGAGCCCTGCCCACCACACACATCCCCACCCCGAGAACTGCCGGCCACCCCTGCCGTCTAACGTCCATCCGGCTGCTGAGGACGCGGAGCTGAGTGGGCAGGGCGAGGTGGGTCTGCCGGTCGGTCACCATCGTCCCCCCAACACTCTCAGCTCCCTCGGCCTCCAGACCCGTGACACTGCACGTGCTCCCGCCACGCCGAGCGCTGGCTACCTGAGTGGTTGCTCATCATGCGGACAGCCCTGGCCTTGGCCAGCTCCAGGGCGGTGATCCACTGCTGCCGCTCCACCTCCGAGCCGGCCTTGAGGTGGTAGGTCCTGCCCCCACTGGTCAGCACGATACCGCAAGAGTCCTCCGTGTCGAAGTGCGCGGTGAACAGGTTGATGGTGCCACGGCAGGTGTGGGCCATTTCCCCCTGATTTCTGTGGGATGCGAGAGGAGGGATGGCATGAGGCTCCCAGACTCGGTGGTTCTGGACCAAGGGTCCCCAACCTCCAGGATCTAATGCCTGATGATCCGAGGTGGAGTTGATGGAATAATAACGCCAGTAAAGTGCACATAAATGTAACCCACTAGAATCATCCCCAAAAGCATCCCCCGCCTCCAGGTCTGTGGGAAAGCTATCTTCCACGAAACCGGTCCCTGGTGCTGAAGAGGTTGGGGACTGCTGTTCCAGACTGAAGAAGAGACCTCAAGGCCCATCCCTGGAGTCTCGGACCCTTGGAGCTGGCCGCGGCCCTGACGCCAGTGCTAGAAGAGAACGCCTCTCAGGACTGACTGGTAGAGGCTGGGCCTTGGCGGGGGGTGCTCTCAGTGGGGAGAGGGGCTGAGGGAGGAGGGCCCACGTCAGGGCCACGTGCAGGGCATGCTGGCTGTGCTCTGAGCCCTTGCAGACACCGGGAAATGGAGAGGGGAGACAGCCAGGGCCCTGCCAGGCAGCGTAGACTTCTGACTCCACCCCAGGCTCTTTCCACCGAGTCTCAGAACCACAGAGTTGGAGCATGGTGGGAACCCACTGCTAAAACTGCGATTAGAGACCCGGAACCCCAGGGGGTGGACTTGGAGGGCCCCCCCAACCACTTGCCAGGAATGACCTGGGAACTGAGACCTGAAGAGCAAGGAAACCACCGTTCTCTTCTAGCCCCAGGAGATGAGGGCAACGGCTGGGCTGATCCAGTACCCCCAGTGACAAGGGACTACTCTGTGCTGGTTACAAGATCATGGAGCTGACGGTACCAAAGTAAGGGGAACATGCATGTGTATCACTAAGTCCCTCTGCTGTCCCCCTACACTATCACAGCACTGTTAATTGGCTACACTCCAATATAAAATAAAAAGCTTAGAAAAAAAAGGTAAGGAAAAGCAGAGGTGACTAAGGCCTGGGCCATTTCCAACTGTGATCAATGTCTGAAAACTGAGCTCCAACTACCATGACTGGATCTACTTAACTCACTCCTCAGACACTCACTGGAAATTCAGACACCAGTCCTCCTCCCCAACAAACCAAAGCTCTGTCCACAGAGGGGGTGGGGACAAGGTCAGCCCGTAGCCCTGCCGGTGCTGGAGTCCCTGTGGCAATTCTGCTGCTCTTCAGCGCTCACTTACTTTCCCTGGCTGCTCATCACCTGTTACTCTCTCAACTCTTCTACCAGTTCTAGAGTCAAATGACACAAGACGTTCATCTTTCACTGGAACAGCTGCTGCTGTTTCTGATTCTCTCCTGCTTTGGTTACATTCCTTAGAGAAGATGATGTGCGGCTGACATTGAACGACACTGGGGGTGAGAAGCACCCAACCCAAGCATAGGTGAGATCTGCTGGGTGCTGGCGGAGGCTGCGGTGGACCTAGAATGGCCAGCGGGGGAGGGGAAGAGGATGAACACCGAGAACAGCGTCGGGACCCGCCACAGCACCAGACAGAGGGGCCTGCTCCACAGCCTGCCTGCGCCAGTCTCCCAGGCGACCCCAGCGGGCCACCAGGACAGGACCCTGTCACTGACCGGACTTGCTATGTTCCCTCCCAGGGAATGGGGCGAGGTGTCTTGGAGGACGGTGGTCCCCCTATCACAGTTCAGTTCAGTCACTCAGTCGTGTCAGACTCTTTGTGACCCCATGGACCACAGCACGCCAGGCCTCCCTATCCATCACCAACTACCAGAGTTTACCCAAACTCATGTCCATCGAGTCGGTGACGCCATCCAACCATCTCATCCTCTGTTGTCCCCTTTTCCTCCTGCCCTCAATCTTTCCCAGCATCAGAGTCTTTTCAAATGAATGAGCTCTTCGCATCAGGTGGCCAAAGTATTGGAGCATCAGTCCTTCCAATGAACACCCAGGACTGATCTCCTTTAGGATGGACTGGCTGGATCTCCTTGCAGTCCAAGGGACTCTCAAGAGTCTTCTCCAACACCACAGTTCGAAAGCGTCAATTCTTCGGCGCTCAGCTTTCTTTATAGTCCAACTCTCACATCCATACGTGACTACTGGAAAAACCATAGCCTCGACTAGACGGACCTTTGTTAACAAAGTAATGTCTCTGTTTTTTAATATGCTATCTAGGTTGGTCATAACTTTCCTTCCAAGGAGTAAGCGTCTTTTAATTTCATGGCTGCAATCACCATCTGCAGTGATTTTGGAGCCCAAAAAATAAAGTCATCCACTGTTTCCCCATCTATTTCCCATGAAGTGATGGGACCAGATGCCATGATCTTAGTTTTCTGAATGTTGAGCTTTAAGCCAACTTTTCCACTCTCCTCTTTCACTTTCATCAAGAGGCTCTTTAGTTCTTCTTCACTTTCTGCCATAAGGGTGGTGTCATCTGCATATCTGAGGTTATTGATATTTCTCCCAGCAATCTTGATTCCAGCTTGTGCTCCTTCTAGCCCAGCATTTCTCATGATGTACTCTGCATATAAGTTAAATAAGCAGGGTGACTATATGCAGCCTTGACGTACTCCTTTTCCTGTTTGGAACCAGTCTGTTGTTCCATGTCCAGTTCTAACTGTTGCTTCCTGACCTGCATATAGGTTTCTCAAGAGGCAGGTCAGGTGGTCTGGTATTCCCATCTCTTTCAGAATTTTCCACAGTTTATTGTGACCCACACAGTCAAAGGCTTTGGCATAGTCAGTAAAGCAGAAATAGATGTTTTTCTGGAACTCTCTTGCTTTTTCGGTGATGCAGCAGACCTTGGCAACTTGGTCCCTATAGAAGCGGGAGGGCTCACGCCATCGGAGGCTCGAGTGGACCAGACTAGCGCAAGGTGTGGAGCGTCCTGGACACAAACCTTGTGCGTTTTCTCCAGTTCCCCTGACTGCCTCCTCCTCTGTCTCTGGGTCAGTGCCTCCTCCTTGTCCGGCTGTCCCTCTGCTTATGGACTTTCGTAAAATGACAGCGGGAATCAGGAAATGGGGGCAAACAGGGCAGATACCACCTCCCCCCCCTTTGCTTCTGCGGACTGCTCGGCAGCACGCTTTCTCCTCACATGTGTTCTGCTCGGCGGCACGCTTTCTCCTCACATGTGTTCTGCTCGGCGGCACGCTTTCTCCTCACATGTGTTCTGGAGGAGTCTGTGCGCCAGGCCCACTGTGTCTCTGCCGCTCAAGGTGAAGCGACATCCAGCAAAGCAAGCATACTGCATCATCGCTTCTGTCCTTCCACTCCCCAATTCTGCTTCATTTCCCTGTGATCGCACCTCTCAAAGTGTTGACTCTTTAACATTTCTTGCCTTGGACTATGCTTTCTGGGGGATTTTCACAAAAAAATGTCTATGGGCAAGGGAAAAAAAAAAAAGGACAGGCAGCAAGTTTCAACCCAGACATATAGGAAGACAAAAGCTGGGACATCCCTGGTGGTCCAGTGGTTGAGAATCCACCTTGCAAGGCATGAGACATGGGTTCAATCCGTGGTCAGGAAACTAAGATCCCACATGTCTCAGAGCAACTAAGCCTGGGTGCCACAACGAGAGAGTCCGTGTGCCACTAGGAAAGATCCCCCATGACGCAATAAAGATCCCAGGTGCTGTAAGTAAGACCCAACGCAGTCAAATAAACGAATGCGTATTTTTAAAAATAAAGAAATAATAGGTTAGATTAAAAGATTCCTCTTACCCAAATCCAGGACAACTTGAGCATCAAAATAAATGATAATGATAGATATTAACCCACTGGATAAGCTAGAAATCCATGAATTCACTCTGACATAAATAAGTGAATAGGGAAAAGCTCTTTTTAAAGAGCAACCATCAAAGTTATAACTGAGTCCAGCAAGAATCGCCAAAGAGTGTTAAACACCAGTGGGGATGCTAGGTGAGGAACAGTTTTACAGAGCCTCAAGGTGTCTCCCCATAAAAATATTTTCTAATCAGTCATTAAATTAATATTATAAAAGTAACTTCACAGTTGGAAAAACCTGGCCAACACCATCTTAACGAAATGATGGAAGCCACATTTGTTAGCAGTAGGACAAATCAACACGGTGTGCCTCCTGGGACTTCCCTGGTAGTCCAGCGGTTAAGAATCTGAGCTTCCCATGCAGGGGGTCTGGGTTTGATTCCTCGTTGAGGAACTAAGATCCCACATGCCAGAAAGAAACAAAAAAAAACCATGGTGTGCCTCCTGATACGGAGCACTGTGAAAGACAAGTATGCGTCCTATGGTGTTCCTGCCGCAAATGCAGGACTGCTTCTAAACATAAGGGAACTCCAGGCAATCCCATACTGAGGCATATTCTACAAAGTAACCGGCCTGAATTTCTCAAAAACTCTCAGGACACCAAAGACAAGGGAAAACGGAAAACTGTTCCAGACCGAAACGAAAGCGACAAGACAGGACAACCAAATGCAATCTATGATCGGGAGTGGATCTTCTTGA
The DNA here is from genome assembly GCF_002263795.3 of Bos taurus. Classification (NCBI taxonomy): domain Eukaryota; kingdom Metazoa; phylum Chordata; class Mammalia; order Artiodactyla; family Bovidae; genus Bos; species Bos taurus. Next base: position 69,660,789 of record NC_037344.1, on the reverse strand, counting down.
AGGGACGTGATTGGGACAACTGGCAAATACAGACGGGGTCCACGGGTTGGATGGGAGCGCCGTGTCAGTGGTTACACTCTGCGTATGTCAGAGAACGTTCTGGGTAAGGAATGCACGCTGATGTGTTATGTGACCACAGGCCTCGCATCTGATACTTGTTCTTAAAGAGTTAAAAAAAAAGAATACAAATATATTGCTGTGCTAAGTGGCTTCAGTCGTGTCCAACTCTGTGACCCTATGGACTATAACCCACCAGGCTCCTCTGTCCATGGGATTTTCCAGGCAAGAATACTGGTGTGACAAGAATACTGCCATTTCCTTTAGAGACTGATAACGTAGATGACGTATATTAACAGTTTGGGGAGGGACCTCCCTGGTGATCCAGGGACGGGGATGCTGTGCTCCCAATGCAGGGCGCCGGGCTTTGATCCCTGCTCAGGGAGCTGGAGCCCTGATGCCATAACTAAGATCCAAGACCCTGTGCGCTACCCCTGGGACTGAAAGTGAAAGTGCTAGCTGCTCAGTCAGGCCCGACTCTTTATCACCCATGGACTGTGGCCCCGCTGGGTTCCTCTGTCCATGAGACCCTCCCTGGAGTGGGCTGCCATTCCCTTCTCCAGGGGATCTTCCCAACCCAGGGATCCCATCCGAGTCTCCCACACTGCAGGTGGATTCTTTACCATCTGAAGCATGGTTGCTGCTGGGACTAGGGGCAGCCAAATAAATGAATATAAATATTAAGAAAAATAATTGAGGGATCTGAGAGGTGGGCATTCTTGGTACTATTCTTGTAATTTTTGAAATTATTTCAAAACAAAAAGTTTATTTTAAAAAATCTGAGAAGTAGCAACAGTTATACTGAATGGACTCTATTTGGATTTCTGGAAACTGTAAAAAAAATTTGTAATCAATGGGGAAAATTTATTATAGGATTATATGAAATCATGTGTGTGAACCTTGTGAAAATTATAAAGAACCATTGAATTTAAAGAAATTTTCATTCAATATATATCCATTGAGCACCTACACATTTTTAATTTTTAAAAAAATCAATGGGGAAATTTTAATATTTACTGGATATTTGATAACATTAAGGAATTATTGTTAAATTTTTAGGCATTTTAATGCCATTTAGATGAATTTTTAAGAAACCTTCATCTCTAAAGAGATACATAATATTTACAAATATTCACTATTATTAAAATTATTTTTTAACGTAATTCTTGGCATTAAGTAAAAGATGTCTGGGACTTACTTCAAATTTAAAAAGAATTTTTTTATGTGGACCATTTTTAAAAGTCTTTATTGAATTTGTTACAATACTGCTTCTGTGCTTTATGTTCTGGTTTGGGGGCAGTGAGGCATGAGCGATCTTAGCTCCCCTACCAGGGATCGAACCCGCAGTCCCTGTGCTGGAAGGCCAGGTCCCACCCACTGGACTACCAGGGAAGTCTCCACAGGACTGACTTCACATCAGGGGAGGGCAGGGAGGCCTTATGGTGAGACTTGCTGACACCAGGTGATGGGTATCAGCTACTTTTATGTGTTTGAAAATTTCCATAGTAAATAAAATCCATTTAAAATCTGTCACATTTTAAGTTCGTCCCTCCTGTGTATGCTGATGGCCAACAGCAGCGCTGAAGGACTCTGGGGACAGGTCCCTGTGAGCCAGCCCAGGAATGGGGCTGCGTGCGCAAGTGTCTCTGGAGCGAGATGACGGGTCCCTAGGGCACAGGACAGGATCTATTTTGAGCTCAGTCATGAGCCTACACAGAACAATTCAGGGTACTTGAACAGATTTAATTTTTTAAATCATCACACAATCCATGGAGCTGCAGTCACGATCTACAGCATCCTAGATTCTTCCTTTAACAAGCGATCTCTGAGCTTAAAAATTCAGCAGCACTAACATAACCCCCTCCCCAAATGCCACATCAAGCAAGGGAAAGTGAAAGTCGTGTCCGACTCTTTGCAACGCCGTGGACTGTACAGTCCAGGGAATTCCCCAGGCCAGAATACTGGAGTGGGTAGCCGTTCCCTTCTCCAGGGGATCTTCCCAACCCAGGGATCAAACCCAGGTCTCCAACATTGCAGGCAGATTCTTTATCAGCTGAGCCACAAGGGAAGCCCACATCAAGCAAAGGAAGCTCTAAAAAAGAAAATCAGTTCCCAAGACAAGAGGAAGATTAAAATGTCACTTAAGAAGAAATCAGAATTTAACACACTATGACAAATCTTGACAGCGTATTAAAAAGCAGAGGTACCATTTTGCCAACAAAGGTCCGTATCATCAAAGCTGTGGTTTTTCCAGGAGTCATGTATGGATGTGAGAGTTGGACCTTAAAGAGGGCTAAGTGCTGAAGAATTGATGCTTTTGAACTGTGATGTTGAAGAAGACTCTTGAGAGTCCCTTGGACAGCAAAGAGATCAAACCAGTCCATCCTAAAGGAAATCAGTCCTGAATATTCACTGAAGGACTGATGATGAAGCTGAAGCTCCAGTACTTTGGCCACCTGATTCGAAGAGCGGACTCATTGGAAAAGACCCTGATGCTGGGAAAGACTGAGGGCAGGAGAAGGGGGTGAAAGGATGAGTTGATTGGATGGCATCACCGACTCAATGGTCGTAAGTCTGAGCAAACTCCAGGCGATAGTGAAGGACAGGGAAGCCTGGCGTGCTGCAGTCTATGGGGTCACAAGTCGGACGTGACTGAGCAACTCAATGACAACAGCAAAGGACAATTACAAATTTAAATGTAGATCATGAGTTTACTGATGGTGAGACGTGTAATTTATTCAAGAATTCTTCTTCCCTTCATGGCCTCTGGTATTATAGGCACTGACATTAATATTACATGAAATAATCTTACATAAAAGTTGACTCCTACCCAGCTTCGATGGAAGCAGAAACAGCAGCTCAATTCCTGTCAAGCCATGACAGCAGCCTGCAAAATCAAAGTTCCCACACCATCGTCATGGACTCCCGAACAGAGGCTGAGTTCAAAACCACCTTCACCCCCGTGCACGTTCATTCTTTCCTTCAGTCAACATGGCAGGCCAGGCCCCGGGGTCTGGTCGGTGAGTAAGACAGAGGCAGTTAGGGTCTCTGTGGGACGGTCTCTCTCTCCCGGGCCCCCACAGCATCCAGCAAGGGTGTGTGGCCTTCTGGGACTCCTTGGGCAGTCCAGTAGCTAAGACCTCACACTCCCAATGCAGAGGGCCTGGGTTTGATCCTTGGTCAGGGAACTAGATCCTTCCCACAGGCCACAACTTAGAGTTCAAATGTCTCAGCTAAAGACCCCACGTGCCGCAATGAAGACGAAAGATCCCGTGTGCTGCAATGAAGACCTGCAATGGCCAAATCAATAAAGATTCAAAGAAAAAAAGAAAAGAGCACGTGGCCTTCTGTCCCTCCCCCAGCATGTGGACTGAGCGAGGGAAGGGTACCGTCAGCAAAGAGGGGTCTCCCCACGACACAGTTCTTCAGCTCCAGAAGGATAGTCCACAGCGTGGCTACCCCCGAGAGAGACCTCAGTTATGTTTCTTCATCCTCTGGCAAATCCAGCCCGCCCTCCTTGACCGGACCAGTTAAACAGGAGTGTGGGGTTACACAGGAGGCTCTCACTCGTTAAGCATTCGCTGCCCGCAAAACTCTTCCATTCAGAACATCCCCGTCACTTATGAAAGAGCTTACCAAGTGTTTCTTCCTGCGTGCTCACTCCAGGATCACTCCTCCTGGGGAAAGCCAGCAGCCATGCTGTGAGGACACTTCGGACAGGCCCACGGAGCCAGGAGCGGAGGCCTCCTGTCCACGGCCAGCGCCACTTGGTCCCGGCGGGTGGAGGGAGTGGCCTTGGACGTGCATCCTCCAGCCCCGGTCGAGCCTTCAGGTGAGTGTCGCCCTCATGAGACCATCCCCAGCCACGGCTCCTCCAGCTAGCCACCTGCTCATGAACTCCTGACCCATGGAAACAGTGAGGTGCTTATTATTGTTTTCTGCCACTGAAGGTTGTGCGACCGTCGTGGAACAATAGAGAAAACACAGGATGCTAAGTCAGTCTCTCTGAGGATGAACAGTGGGGCCACACGGACAGGGTAAGTCCAGCAATTGCAGGGCAGAGAATCACCCCCAGCGAGGACAGGTGCTGTCTGGAAACCCATCTCGGATCAATGGAAGAAGGACGCTCTAACAGAATTATCTAAGGAAGCCCAGCTTATCTTGGGAGATGAAGGTTTATTCTCTGTCACCTGAGAGATTTGCTCAAGGCTGGTGCTGAGGGGGCAGAAATGCTACCGGAAGAAATCAGTGTATACGCGCTACCAAGTGTAAAACAGACAGCTAGTGGGAACTTGCTGTAGAGCACAGGGAGCTCAACTCGATGCTCTGCGATGACCTAGAGGCTGGGACGGGGGTTGGAGTTCGAGAGGGAGGCGATGTATGCGTACTTAAGAGCTGGTTCACTTTGTCGTACAGCAGAAACGAACGCAACGTTGTAAGGCAACCATACGCCAATAAAAAATGATAAATGAAAAATAAAGAAGTCAACGAACAGACAGATGGTTGGACAAGGTGACCTTTGCCTTCCTTTTCTACCTAGACATTCTCCCCCCACCAGCTTCCCAGGCCCCAGTGGCAGGTCTGTGCAGTGCGTGGCCGGCTAAGTTACTCAACGCTGATCTAACGTGCGATGGGCCTTGTGGGAGGAAACATGACCTAGGGTCCTGGCCTTCAGCAGCTGCACATGCAGAGATGACACAACGCCACCGCCTACAAACTAGGACCGCAGTGGGAGGGGGAACTGGTGGGCTGCAGGCAACAGCAGGTCGTGAAGCTGACTCCGGTGGGAGAGGAGGCACCACGGGAGTCTGCTCAGAGGCCGAGAATGTTGTAATCCCATGTACAGGAGGCACAGACTCGGTAAACCGACAGGCAAAATAAAGTCAAGTTTAGGACAACTGCGGGAGTCAGATGAAGAAACTCGCTCTGTGCCTGCATCTGGCAAAATAATTTAATTTTCTAAAAGCGGAAAATTCAGGGGCAGTGCCTGCCTTGTCCCCACCCAGCCTGCTCACAAGTCTCCCCAGACTGGGACCTGGAAACGCCATTAGCTCTATTCCCATGCTCCCCTGGGCTCAGGGCAGGGGCCTCCGCTGCCCCCAGACCAAATCCAATATCAACAGTAGGAGTAAAGGGAGACGAGCACCTGGATGCCGCAGCTGCAGCCCCAGAGAGCTCCCACAGGTCTGTGCAGGAGCAGGGAGGCCAGAGGACACGGGATGCCCAGCAGAAGCATCCATCGGTCCTCCTCTACCAGCTCAGCCACCAGCTCCTGGCTGCCTGGACTCTGACCTCCAAGCCACTGAGTCAACAGACCTGCGACCCTCAACGTGCCAAGCTCAGTGCCAGGCATAAATCATCTCTGATAGCTCATCTCCCTTTCTTCCAGTTGGTTGAACTATCAAGTTCTCAGGAGGCTGGGGCTGGAAGGAACCCCGGAGCTCACCCTGCAAATGAAGAGTGTGATAGCTGAAAGGGAGGTTGGAGGTTGGGATAAACTGAAGCTTTTTTCCCTCCCCGCCAATTCTTAAAATCCTCCTTGAATTACACTTACATGCCCATGTCCTTTGCCACAGGGCTTTGCAGGATCACACACTGGAGTGGGAAGTGGGTGAATTCCCACCCCACCGACACTGGGTGGGGTTATGTGCTTGGACTCGGCCAGTGGGGTGTGGACAGGAATGTGGGTGCATGGCTCCCCCAGCCCACAGGGCAGAGGGGGGAGCAGAGTGTCTCTTGCTGAGGCAGAGCTGGGGAGATACGCAAACAAAAATAACTGCCTCCCTTGCTTTATTTTTTTTAATGTTTTTTAAATTAATTTTTATTTATTTGGCTGCACCAGGTCTTAGCTGCAGCATGTGGGATCTAGTTCCCTGACCAGGGATGGAGCTCAGGCCCCTTGTATTGGGAGTGCCGAGTCTTAGCCACTGGACCACCAGGGAAGTCCCGACCCCCTCCTTGCTTTAAGCCTCTGGGTTTGGGGGTGGTCTGCTTTGGGGCTGCCTGATCCAGGAGGAAAGTGAGCTGAGGACCCAGCTCTAACTCCTTCTCCTGTCAGGACAGTCAGAGCCTGCTGTTACCAGAGTGTGACTGTGGAGGACGAGGTCAGATGACCCTGGAGAGGCAGAGCTGAGGCTGGTCCTGTGGGTGAACAGGCTGCACGCGTACAGGAAGAAGGGAAGGTGGAGAAGGAGGCTCCATTGTGGAAAAGCAGGCGCCTGTCAGCAGCCTCTGTGGGCAACCTCAGCGTCTGCTCCTGATCTCCGCCCGCCTCCTCTTAGGCTACTGCAAACACTCTGTGTGAGTAGAGGGCTCTGCAGCTGGTCACAGCGGTCTCGAGAAGGGAGACGCGACCAAAGAGGTCCATCTTCCTGGACTTCGCTTCCCACGGTCCCTGGGGACAGAGCCACAGCTAGACCCTGAGGATGACAGGCTGGCACGTTCGGTGAGTGACCACGTTTTCCAAAAGGGTTTGGTTTCCACCTTTGCATATGTGGTCAAGTGATCTTTGACAGGGTGCCGAGACCACTCAATGGGGACAGGACAGTTCTCTTCAACAAATTTGCTGTCATGTGCAGGCTTAGTCGTGTCCAACTATTTGTGTGACCCCACGGACTGTAGCCCGCCAGGCTCCTCTGTCCATGGGATTCTCCAGGCGAGAATACTGGAGGGGGTTGCCATTTCCTCCTCCAGGAAATCTTTCCGACCTAGGGATGGAGCCTGCATCTCCTGCGGCTCCTGCCTTGCAGGGTGGATTCATTACCACCGCGCCACCTGGGAAGCCCGCTTCAACTAATGGTGCTGGAAAAACTGGATACTGTATCCACACGCAAATAAGTGAGATTGGACCCTTAACTTACACATACACAAAAATGAACTCAAACTGGCTTAAGGATCTAAGACAACTCTGGGTCCAGCGATCAAAGCAGTGCTGCTGAAAACGCAGTCTCCGGATCAGAGGTCTGGTCCGTGCCTGTCTGCCCTGCTCTCTTGGGATGCTCCCTCTGAGGGAAACCAGCCCCAAGGGAAGCAGCCTATCTGCTCTGAAGCCACTGTGCTACAGCCCAAACCAGCCGTGTGGACAGCACAAGGAGGAGCTCTGAGACCCTGTGGACGGAGAGAGAGGCTCGGCCAGCCTCCAGATGCTCCAGAACCTGCCATCCCAACCCCAGCCACCAGCTGACTGCGGCCCCACTCGAGGGCCTGTGCCAGAACTGTCCAACCAAGCCCTTTCTGAATTCCCACCCAACAGAAAACTGTGGGCAATAATAAAAGCATTGTTGTTTTAAGCCTCAGAGTTCCGCGGCAGTGGATAGCGGGTAAGCCTAGTGCACTAGGCAGCTGACCTTGCCAATGGTTTCAGTGTTTAGCAAAGACCTGATAACAAAACGTCCTGCTTAAAAAAGGGGGGAGGGGCCTGCTGTGGGGTCTCATGCAGGGACTGACCCTGAAGACGGGCGAGGCAGGGTATCTCCTGAATGAAGGGAACTGGTGGGAACCGAGAGGGGACAAAGGACCCCCACTATCTCTTCATGGGGGAGGCTGCCCACCCGCAGGTCTCCCAAGTGGGACCCAGAAGTATCTACACCAGGGGGATCTGGAGGGACGGCTTGTTTGGGTGGGAGACACAGCTTCTAACACTAAGAGGACAGGCTCTGGTGGTGAAATTCCAGAAAGTGTGGGGTTCAGATCTTAGCTCAGCCACCCACTAAGCGACACCAACTCAGTGGAACAAACCCTGGCTTTCTCAGTTGTTACCAGGACATGATGACAACCTTTCCCCCTGGGTTTGTCATCCAATGGGATGATACAGGCATAAGCACCTTATACGCCACTAGTGACAGTCACTCAGGCGTGCCCAGCTCTCCGCGACCCCACGGACTATACAGTCCATGGGATTCTCCAGGCCAAAATACTGGAGTGGGTAGCCTTTCCCTTCTCCAGGGGATCTTCCCAACCCAGGGATCGAACCCAGGTCTCCCACACTGCAGGCAGATTCTTTACCAGCTGAGCCACAGGGAAGCCCTATACACCTCTAGTCACTGTTCAAATATAGTCATTAGTGGAATCTAAGATAGAACAGGGTAAAAATACAGGGTACTGTCTCCATCACAATTTTTGTGTCATGCGTTGAAGATTTCCTTGATGACTCAAAAACCTTAAATACAGCTAGAACAGCCTCTGCCCAGCTCACGAAGACATCGGGCAAACAGAACATTGAGGTTTGTACCTCTGCCTCCGTTCCTTTTAAAGATTCCTGCAAGTCAAAGCAGGCTGGTGTCAAGGCCGTTTCCTGTTTTCACATGATTCATCCGAGCACCTGCCAGCCTCCCCGTTGGAGTATAGTCAGAAATGGCCGACTCCAGGGCTGAGCCAAGACAAGAGCAAGAAGAGCCTGGAACATCTTTCCAAGCCGGACACGGGATGCTATCAGCACCATCAGGGTCCTTTCCAGAGGACTCCGGAACCAACCGAAGAGGCTGCACTAGGCAAAGAGAAGGCCAGATGAGATGAGTATCAGTAAGGACTACGCAGCAGCGGGTGGACACGGCATTTATTCTGCCTTTCCTGTGTGAACTGTATCCTTGAGTAACCCAAGTAGATGAGGGTAAATTTCTCTTTATAGAAGTATTCCTGCAAATAAGTGAGGAAGAATGATAGAATTAGGCTAATCTAAGACTGACTGCTACCACCCGCTAACGTCAAAGACCAAGTTACCAGACATCACGAGCTCCTGATGAACACGTCACCACCTGATCAAGTTTCCAGCTCCATCCGCCAAGCTAGGGAACCACAGAGGACATAGGAACATGTTAACCTACACCAAGAGGAGGCAACCAGCAAAACTAGAGAGACATCCTTTTTTTCTAACTTTTAAGAAATTGATTAATATATTTGGCTGCATCAGGTCTTGGTTACAGCACTCTGGATACTCGCTGTGGCGCGCAGGCTTCTCTCTAGTTGTGGTGAGCGGGCTTCAGAGCACATGGGCTCAGTTTCCCAGTGGCTTGTGGGGATCTTAGTTCCCCGAACAGGGATCAAACCCACATCCCCTGCATTGGAAGGCAGATTCTTAACCACTGGACCACCAGGGAAGTCCCACAGACATTCTATAGGCAGACCTTATTTAGGTCCTGATACAAACAAATGCATCAAAAAAACACTTAGGAAAAAAACTTTATGGCATTTGAGACCACTGAAACTTTGAACACTGACTTGATATTTGATGATAATAAGGAATTATTGCTAATTTTAGTTGTAACAATGGTGCTGTGGATATGTTTTTTAAAAATCCTTATCCTTTAAAGATACTGAAATATTTACAGGTGATGTATGATATTTGAAGTTCACTTCAAAATGATGTGGGGTAAGGGCACTCAGATGAAATAAGATTGGCCAGGAAGTTAATAATTGTTGAAACTGGAGAAATGGATGAATACAGGTCCATTTTACTCTTGTCTACTCTTACAGATGTTTTAAATTCTCTATAACAAAGAGTTTTAAATGTAAATGAATACAATGAGATCTCAAATTCATCACATATCCTTGTCTTAGGATAAGCCTCTGAATAGGAGCTGAGAAGCTGGGTCATGTGTAGCTTCTGTGGAAAAAAAAAAAAATTTTTTTTTTTCCACTGGCATTTGGGAATCTACAAGACACCATGCCCAGCACCCCAGGGGACACCATAGAGAGAAGACACAGCCCCACGCTCTGGCAGGGAGGAGACGGGCCAACAGCCAGCTAACAGGAGTACACAGCCAAATGACACCACGCAAAAGGGCCGTCAGAGGAACGATGGTTCTGCCAGCCCCACTCATTGCAGGGGGATCCAGGCAGGTTCAGGCTGCGATGACCTGGAATTCGGCTGCCTGGCTAGGCTACCTACAGCAGTGGGCAGGGTTGCTCTTGCTGGGAGGTGGTAGGTGCAGGGATCTGAAGGGAAGAGTGAAAGGCATGAGGCTGGCAGAAGGAGAATAAGGTCGGCTGGGCAGAAGAAGACTTGAAGACAGAGAAGGAGGGTGGAGGGAGCTGACTGGGAAGGGCAGTGAGCACTGAGTCCAGGGAAGCCACAAACTGTAAGTTATATTTAGGGAGACAACACCTACTGCCGCTTCAGAGGACAACACAGCCCGGCTCCGAGCCAGCTCAGCAAGGCCATCTGCCCTCTTTTTGGTTTAGGCAATGGCCCAGCAACGCAGATCAAAAGGTGCGCATCAAGGTCATTAAACCGGCATCCGACGCACAGAGCTGTGACTGAACAGGTGACAAGTGGCCAAGAGGGGTGAAGCTAAGTGATCGGAACTCTAAGAACTTTTAAAAGCGGAAACACGAGGGAAAAGAGTCGCTCGTAAAAGAAGAAAAGCACACAGTACCCAGCGTGACCGTGAGACTCGCTGACAGTTTGCTTCGTGTGTGCAATTACCAAGGGAACCTCTTAAAGCCACGTCCGTGTGGGGACACCTGGTGTGTGACTCAACACACACTAAGCTGCCAATATCAACTTTAGTTCAGGGCATCGCTCATCATCTCCTCTCCGCATGTCACCATCCAGAGTCGTCGTCCAGGAAACAGGCCCATTTCCTCCATATTTTGTTCCCTCCTGGGATAAACAGATATTGATCTTGGTTTAAGGAACCTCACATCCTTTTCACAAGCCTGTCTTTCTTTATTGACATCTTTTGCCAACTGCATCCCAGAAGACTACAGGAGGTGTGAAAGCCATAGGCTTGAGTAGCCAGCCCCCTGGGAAGCCCCACAGCACTTTGCCTGAACCCGCGGGCCTCTCACTGACTGGCCAGGACGGATGCAGAGGCTGGCCAGGAACTTAATTACTGCTGAAACTGGAGACTGGGCCCCTCCTCCTCCACCCGTGGTTCCACGATGCGCACGTGCTTGTCTCCCACGCTGCCTGTACATTGTTGGCCCTCGATAAGTGATACAACCAAAGCTGCAGTACGTTCGCTGTCACCATGTTCCAGACTGCGTGCTGGCTCTGATCCTGGATTAACAGACCCTCCCTGAAGAAGGTACAAGGCTTTGCAGCAGCTGAAGAACTCCCACCAGACATCTCACCAAAGGTGTAAAAGGGAAGGTCCTGTAGAGGAAGGAGGTCCATGTGGCGAGTGCACCCTCGTCCTGGGCAAACCCAAGTCAGGCAAACCCAAGCCTGACAAATCCAAGAAGGGACTTGGGGAAGGTCTAGTCAGAAAAGTGCCTGAGATGAGACGTCCCTGGTTGTCCAGTGGTTAGGATGCTGTGCTCCCAGTGCAGGGAGCCCAGGTTCGATCCCTGGTTGGGGAACTAAGATCCCACATGACACACGCAGCCTCCCCTGCCAAAAGATTTTTTTAATTAAAAAAAAAAAAGGAAGATGCCAAACTTGGCCACAGTGTCCCTTTGGCACAAAGCTGTCTGCAGAGGTGCCCACACAGCAACCCTATAAACTCCCAAAGGAGAAAGATGTGGTCCTTAGGTCGGTCTGGGGCCATTATGGATATTTCAAATGTGAGAAACCCACAGTAGGCGACTGCTAACACAGGGGATGGGACTGTTGAAAGAGATTCCTGGAGAGGACAGGGAAATATAGGGCCCTTGGGGCGGGCAGGTGGTGCCACACCAGGGCCCCCGTCCAGGGCAGAAGCTGGAGGCTGGGACACCAGCTCAGCTCAGCCATGACGCGGCACCAGCAATGGGGAGGAGGGGTGGACGCGGGGAAGGAGACAGGCAGGGCTTGGCTGTTCCATCTGATGTAGGGTGAGGGCGGCAGGAAGCAGTGTGACTTGGGTTTCCAACTATCAAAGAAAGGAAGGTCAGGAGGAGGAGCAGGTTGTGTGGGGAAATTATAATTTGTGTGACTACACCTCACTAAAAGATGCCTTCTCCTTGCAAGGAAAGCTATGACAAACCTAGACAACATATTAAAAAGCAGACATCACTTTGCCCACAAAGGTCTGTATGGTCAAAGCTATGGCTTTTCCCATAGTCATGTACAGATGTGAGTGTCAGACTGTAAAGAAGGCTGAGCATTAAATAATTGATGCTTTCAAATTGTGGTGCTGGAGAAGACTCTTGAGAGTCCCATGGACTGCAAGATCAAACCAGTCAATCCTAAAGGAAATCAACCCTGAACATTCACTGGAAGGACTGTAACTGAAGCTGAAAATCCAGCTGAAGCTGGCTACCTGATATGAAGAGCCGACCCGCTAGAAAAGATCCTGGTGCTAGGAAAGTTGAAGGCGACAGGGGAAGGGAGCAGGAGAGGATGAGATGGTTAGACAGCATCACCAACTCAATGGACATGAATCTGAGCAAACTCCGGGAGACAGTGGAGGACAGAGGAGCCTGGTGTGCTGAAGTCCATAGGGTCCCAACGTGTAGGACATGACTTAGCAACTGAACAACAAGACCTTGCTAAGAACACTGATGTGCCGTGTCTCCTCCAAAACATACTGCCAGTCCTCTTGGAGGCTCTTTGCAACACCTTCGTGCTAAACATTAAAGAAATGTGTACACATTTTCAACCCATGCATTCCTTCCCAGCTTCCTTATGGTCTCATTATATAAAATACTGGATGATATTTCAAATTAAAGCTGAATCCAATATAATAAGGCCACCTTCTGGGGTGGATAACCTAGTGGCTTAACCTGAAGACTTGTACTTTCAACTTCATGTTTTCAGGGACATTTTGCAACTGGATGGTCTTTTCTAGCTCCATCCTTTAAGCATCACCTAAACTGACATCATGGAGAAGGCAATGGCAACCCACTCCAGTATTCTTGCCTGGAGAATCCCATGGACAGGGGAGCCTAGCAGGCTACAGTCCATGGGTCACAAGAGTCGGACACAACTTGGTGACTAAACCACCACCAAACTGACATCAAAAAGACTGTCTCAGGGGATTAAGATAAGACTACACTTTCACTGCGCAGTCACATATAAGACTCTGCTTTCTTTGATGAGGACAAGAGTTCAATCCCTGATCAGGGAACTAAGAGCCCACAAAACTTGCAGTGCTGCAAAAAAAAAAAAAAAAAAAAAGGAGTCATAGCCACAAAAATGAATGGGCGTGACTGTGTCCCAATAAAACTTTATTTAAAAAAAAACACTAGGCCTCCCTGATGGCTCAGTGGTAAAGAATCTGCCTGCCAATGCAAGAGACAGGGGTTAGATCCCTGATGCCAGAAGATCCCACACGTTGATGAGCAACTAAGCCCGTGCACCACAACCACTGAGCCCGTGCCCTAGAGCCCACGGTCTGCAACGAGAAGCCTCCGCAATGAGAGCCTGCGCGCTGCAGCTGCAGAGCAGCACCCGCTCACCACAAGGGCAGAAAAAGCACATGCAGCAACAAGGGCCCAGCACAGCCAAACAAATAGACAATAAAACTATATACACAGAGGAAAAATACTGTCTCCAGGAGAGCTTGCCTCTGAGAGTTGGCCTCACTGGAGGAGTACTCGATCCATCCTACAGGCAAAAACGTCTTGGCCTCCACCCTAAAGTGGGCCCGATTCACCCTGTGTTCAGTGGGCTTCCTCAGCTGGAGGACTTGGAAAACTTACTTTCAACTGACTGAAGCCTGCTTTCTTATAGACCCAGACTAATTTCCTTGGTCCCTTTCTCGATAACTGGCTTCGCCATTCCTACCCACAGATTAGCCTGAACAATAATAAATTGAAACCTTTTGGGTGGACTTCCCTGGTGGTCCTGTGGTTAAGAACTGGCCTTGCAATGCAGGGAATGCGGAATCAATCCCTGGTTGAGCAACCAAGTCCACTCACCACAACGACTGAGTCCACGCGCTCTGGAGACCATGTGCTACAACCAGGAAGACCGTGCACCAGTGAAAAATCCCACACGATGCAACGAAGATCCTGAGTGCCACAACCAAGGCCCGATGCAGCCAAACAAATATTTTTTTAAAGTTTTCGTTTCATGATTTGCTTGAAATCATTTCCTGGGAAGCAAATGTCATTTCTAATGTCACTGAGCAGGCAACCTGTACAGAACAAAACAGACTTTTGTTTAATCAAATCAACTGTGTCATTAACGTGGATAAAGCTTATGTGTCAAACACTCTCACCATAAGGACTTGTTGAGGCTAATACTTTTTTTTAAAAGATTTCTTTTTTTTTCCATTTATTTTTTTAAATTTATTTTAATTGGAGGCCAATTACTTTACAATATTGTGGTGGGTTTTGCCATACACTGACATGAATCAGCCATGGGTGTACATGTGTTCCCCATCCTGACCCTCCCTTCCACCTCCCTCCCCATCCCATCCCTCAGGGTCATCCCAATGCACCAGCCTCAAGCACCCTGTCTCATGCATCAAACCTGGACTAGTGATCTGTTTCACATATGATAATATACATGTTTCAATGCTATCCTCTCAAATCATCCCACCCTTGCCTTCTCCCAGAGTCCAAAAGTCTGTTCTTTACATCTGCTGTCTCACATATAGGATCATCGTTACCATCTTTCTAAATTCCATATATATGAGTTAATATACTATATTGGTGTTTTTCTTTCTGACTTACTTAGCTCTGTATAATAGGCTCCAGTTTCATCCACCTCATTAGAACTGATTCAAATGTATTCTTTTTAATGGCTGAGTAATAGTCCATTGTGTATATGTACCACAGCTTTCTTATCCATTCGTCTGCTGATGGACAACTAGGTTGCTTCCATGTCCTGGCTATTATAAACAGTGCTGCAATGAACATTGGGGTACACGTATCTCTTTCAATTCTGGTTTCCTTGGTGTGTATGCCCAACAGTGGGATTGCGGGGTTGTATGGCAGTTCTATTTCCAGTTTTTTAAGGAATCTCCACACTGTTCTCCATAGTGGCTGTATTAGTTTGCATTCCCACCAAAGGTGTAAGAGGGTTCCTTTTTCTCCTCACCCTCTCCAGCATTTATTGTTTGTAGACTTTCTGCTGGCAGCCATTCTGACCGGTGTGAGATGGTACCTCACTGTGGCTTTGATTCGCATTTCTCTGATAATGAGTGATGTTGAGCATCTTTTCATGTGTTTGTTAAGGGCTATGGACTATGAAGAAAGCTGAGTGCCGAAGAATTGATGCTTTTGAACTGTGGTGTTGGAGAAGACTCTTGAGAGTCCCTTGGACTTCAAGGAGATCCAACCAGTCCATTCTAAAGGAGATCAGCCCTGGGTGTTCTTTGGAAGGAATGATGCTAAGGCTGAAACTCCAGTACTTTGGCCACCTCATGCAAAGAGTTGACTCATTGGAAAAGACTCTGATGCTGGGAGGGATTGGGGGCACGAGGAGAAGGGGATGACAGAGGATGAGATGGTTGGATGGCATCACTGACTTGATGGAGGTGAGTTTGAGTGAACTCCAGGAGATGGTGATGGACAGGGAGGCCTGGCGTGCTGCGATTCATGGGGTTGCAAAGAGTCGGACACAACTGAGTGACTGAACTGAACTGAATACCTTTGAAGAGTGAAAGTCGCTCAGTCGAGTCCGACTCTTTACGAGCCAAATCTATACAGTCCAAGGAATTCTCCAGACCAGAATACTGGAGTGGGTAGCTGTTCCCTTCTCCAGGGGATCTTCCCAACCTGGGGATCAAACCCAGGTCTCCCACATTGCATGCAGATTCTTTACCGGCTGAGCCACCAGGGAAGCCTATACCTTTGAAAATTCTGCATTATTATTATGAATTCTTCCCTAATTTCAGGTAGTTACACATTCCCTGTGAGATGAGAACTTGGGATGAAAGTTTTTAAATGGGAACTAACAACCAAAAAAGAGCACAAAACCATATTTCCGTTATTGGTATTCAAATAGTCAAACAAATACGTGATTAAGTGTGCCAGGCAATAGAATAACCTTGCCTCCTGTATTTATATTCCTAGCACATTGTTGGAAAGAAGTAAAAACCTGCCAACAATTACCCAGACCTCCCAGAAATGCTTTCAGTATGTGACAATATTTACAAAGAGCGTCTTGTTATTCCTGATAGTACGAATGTTACTAAGCCCAGCTGTTGGCACTGTGTACTTTCTCCCTTGGAACAAACTTGACTTTGAGTGAGCTTTTCCAGCAGAATCTAGGACAGAAACACTCGAGGAAGCCACACTTAATGGAGAAATTCTAATCCAACCCCCACCCCGCCCCCGATTTTCTATCAAAGTAAAAATAACGGGGACTGAAATGCAGGTCAAGACTGTGATGCAATACTCATTTAATTGGCAAAGTCAACGCTGACAATACCAAGAGCTGCAAAGGACAGAGATCAGAGATCCACAAAAAGCTCTTATTTGTTCCCAGTGGGACTATAAACTAGCACAACTGCTCTGGAAAAGAGCTCGGCGTTCACAATCTCCACAACCCAGTGATCTCACCTGCAAGGACTCCCGCACGCATTCAAGTGTTTCTGTAATCACCCATCAAGAGGAGCAGGGCTTCCCAGGTGGCTCAGTGGTAAAGAATCCACCTCTACTGTGTCTCCTCTACTGCAGGAGACACAAGAGATGTGGGAGCCCACTCCAGTATTCTTGCCTGGGAAATTCCACAGACAGAGGAGCCTGGCAGGCTACCGTCCATGGGGCTGCAGTCAGATGCTACTGAGCAGGCATGCACTAACAAGAGGAGCACACACAGGTAAAAGGTACACTTTCAACCCGGGCTGTCATAGAGCACCCAAAATTAGTCCCCCCAAATCATATGTTGTACAAGATCCCTTTTCACACAGTTAAAAACGGTTGAGGGACTTCCCTGATGCTCCAGCAGCTAAGACTCCATGCTCCCAATTGCAGGGGGCCTGGATTTGATCCCTGGTCAAGGAACTAGATCCCACATGCCGAAATTAATACCTTGTGCAACCAAATACATAAATATTTTAAAATAAAATAAAACAAGATTTTTAAAAATAAAATTAAAGTGGTTGAAATGAAAAACTTTTTTTAATTGCATATAGATGTGCGAGTGCTTAGTCACTCAGTCATGTCCAACTCTTTGTGACCCCACGGACTACAGCCCACCAGGCTCCTCTGTCCATGGGATTTTCCCAGGCAAGAATACTGGAGTGGGTTGCCATTTCCTTCTCCAGCATATAGATGAGATAAAACTAAATTAAAAAAAAGAAAACGGATGTTGATCAGGATTTGGAATGACAGTTATCTTGGAGACAGGCAGGCTGGAGCATAGGATCAGGCAAAGAACACAAGAAATGTCCAAACTAGGCTTTGCTCAGTTTCAAAACAAACAAACAAACAAAATTTACAGTTTTTCCAAAAGGGAAGCTACCAAGAGAAGAGGCTCCAGTTCCTTCCCCAGCAGCCACGTCACCCAGCACTAACGCTGACTCCACCATGCCCCTAAGGAAAGATCGTGAAAGAAATGGTAACTCTGGGGATTTCCCTGGTGGTCCAGTGTCTAGGACTCCATGCTCCCAGTGCAGGGGGCCTGGGTTCAAACCCTGGTCAGGGAACTTAGATCCCACATGCTGCAACTAAAGATTCTGCGTGCCACATCTAAAAAGAAAGAAAAGAGATCATGAAAAAAGAGTTCTCTTAATCTGTGTGCAACTCACAAGCACCAGAATTTGCCTCTATTCCAGCCACACACACTTAAAGAGCCACGGACCTGGGTGCAGACGGAGGCCTGGATAACCCACCCTGAGCTGTCGAGACTGTGAGCAGCAGGCCTGGAGGCTGCTCAGCCCTTGAGCCCAGCAGGCAGGATGGCCAGGCCTGGTCTGGAAGGCAGGATTCAGATCACAAGCAGGGACAGCAGAGTGGTGTCAACACCTGAGGCCTTGGGAGGCCTGAGGAGAAGCAGACCAAAGCAGAACTGGAGTGCAGGGGAGAAGTGAGGCGTGATTCCACTGCAGAAGGGCCTTTTCTGCACTCGGAGACTAACTCAGTTTCTGTGGCACTGGAGATACCGCCTTCAGGCTGGGCACCTTGGCATATACCACCCCTTAAGCTCACTATTCAGCCTCAATTTCCCTTCCTGTAAAATGGGACTGAGAACATCTTCGTGGTGGCCTCACATGGGGCTAAAGGAGGGAGAAAGCTGTATAAACGTCAGGGATCGTTCATCCCACCCAAGCGACTGGAGCAACAACTTGGCCCATCTTGAAATCTAGAAACGTCCACGAATCAAACTACAGAGCTGGACTGTGCAAACACACACACGAGAAAACTTGTTCCCACCCCTTCCTCTCCCCTAAACCAGTATTTGTCCCCACAATCTAATCAGCAAACAAGGAGAATTTTTCTTCACTACCCAGAGAATCTAGACATTTCAAGTTACCTTGAAAGGCCAACTGTCTATACATAGTTATTCATATCCAAAAAAAAAGGGGGACATTTTTGTTCTACTGATTAAAACAAAACAAAAACACATGAGGTCAGGTTTTCCACTACAACTAGGCCTTCCTGCCACAATGGACCCTAGACTCATAAACATTACCTTGACCCCGACTACTGACTCTTAGTACCTGGGAAGATACAAATAACTCAGAAATGCTGAACTCAAGTTGGAACTGGCATCAGTCCTCACATCTGGGACAGGCACAGACTTTGGAGTGCAAAAGGCCTAAGTCAGACTCTCTCCACTGCCTACCTGGTCCGGTGGCTCTGGATAAGACACGTCCCTCTGGCAAACCTCAGGACTCCTCATCTGTACAAGAAGACAATCTGGAACCCACCTCACAGTGTGATTTCGGGGATGAAATAAGTGAACATTTATTCATGTGTGGTCCACAGTCGACATGTCCTATGCGTTACGTCCCTTGCCTATAAGAAGACAGGGTGACACTTCTTTATAGCAAATCACTGATGACCTCTATCACTGCATGCGTAGGTGAATGTTTACACGCCAGACAGGGTAGGGAAATGGGATAAAAACATCATTTGGAAAAGGATCTCATTTTGCTCAGTCGCCTAGCTCTGAGAACACTCTGTCCTGTGATGTGCATGGTGCAGCCGAGAGCGCCGAGGGGTACCACAACACCACACGAGACGGTCGCGTGAGAAACACAGGTCAGCTTTCCCCCCTGCCAGGAATTAAAGACAGTGATTCGATCCCCACCTAGAGGGGGAACCATCGCTTAAGGTCAGTCCCAAATAATCAAGGGCGTCACAGATTCAACTATCCTCTAGAAATCGTGTTCCAAAAAGGCTAGGAAGGACCACATGAATGCTCCAGTGGGTAACCTGAAGAGACTGCCCAGCTGAGTAAAGTGAGCAGAGTGACCTGAGTTTCAGAAAGGCAGGGCTCTCCTGTTTGCAGTGACAATGGAGCTGCGCTTCTTAGACTGTGGTCCTGAGCAACACCGCCTGGGAACTCGTTAGAAAAGCTGACTCGTGGGGCCCCTCCTAGACGCCCTGCAGCAGAACTCAGCAGGATGGCGGAGCCACGTTTCAACAAGCCCTTCAGCGAATCCCAATGCTTGCTCAGGTTTGAGAATCTATTATGGTAAAGAGTGATCTAAGATCTCAAAGTTTAAACCACCCGTCCCCAGGAAACATACCAAGGCAGCCTTCAGGATCTTTCCCCCTTTCAATCCGTTTCAGTGGAATACAGTGTTAGGTATCTCACCACTAGACTTCAATTTTGAGCCCCATGCTGCTTCAGGAATAAGAAAGGCCACGGTGGGACACTTCCTGATTCTCTATTGAATGTCAAGATGGGCTCCTGAAATGTCTGAGGAGGCTGAGTCTGCTGTGCCCCCAGGCCAAGGTCTGCAAACAGCAGACTCTAGGGAAAGTGGGAAGCAGTCTGACTCACTGAGGAGGGAGCAGGAGCCTTTCCCACATGCGGGTCCTAAGGGCTGAACAAGGTTACTGCCCCCTCAGCTCCAAATACAGTAATTTTAGCTCAACTAGAAAGCTCTTGTTTCAAGGATGTGGGGGGTTCCGACTCTGGATAGCTGCCCCAGGTCCCACAGCCACCAGGGCCAGAGGGGTCCCCAGGCCCCAGATCACTCCCTCACTCCAACCTCCCTGCTCACTCGGCAGACCCAAGCTTTCCAAAGGTCGTGTCCAGAGGGGACTCCCCTGCCTGAGTTGAAGGTTGGCCAGAGGCGTTACTTCTCCTGCTAGACTGCCTGTTCCCAAACATCCTGGGCCAGTGGTCACACCCTCCAACCCTGGATGCCCTCCATCACTATGATGGCAGGATCTCCACCCTTCAAACTCAGCCTCTACCCTGACACCTCCATACCTGTAGTAAGACAGGAGGCCATTGCTGAGCACGAACCAGCGGCGCTGGTAGCCCTTCAGATAGTTGGTCCACTTGAGAAGCCAGCCCTTGAAGTTGTCCAGAGGAAGTGAGACCATGGGGACAACGCCCGGCGAGCTGCTCCGGGGCACTGCCATCCCAAGGTGTGTTTTCACCTGCCCCGGGCGCGGGTCCTTTGATGCCGGCAACAACCCTGACTCAGGTTTGATCAGGGGCACGCTCCCCACTGCTGGCCCCAGCGCCGGCACCTGCTCAAAGGGGGCCTTGGTGGGGGGCCCAGGCCCCGGGTTTGAGCCCCACTCTTCCCGGGGCCCTGACCCAGTCCCCAGTGCCGGCAACAGTTCCAGTTCCTGTCTGAACCCTGGCCTGGGCTCAGACATCTTCTTGGGCTCAGGCTCCGATCCTGGCGCCCGCTCAGAAACTGGCTCCAACACCTGTTCTGACACCAGCTCCCGCTGAGGCTGGGGCACCGGCTGAAGCTGAGGCTTGGGCTCCGGTCCGGAGCCGGGCGTGGGAGCGTTCATGCTCGGCGCCGCCGTGTGGCAGGACAGGCAGGGGACAACCGTGAAGAGCGACGACAGTCCGCGGGAGCGGCCGCCGCAGCCGCTGCCTCGGCAGAGAGCGGCCGCTTTCCCCATGGAGCCCGCCGACCCGAGCGCGGCCGAGCCGGGGGGAGGGGGGACGCGGGAGGCGGAGGCCTGGGGCGGGGCCGGGGGCGCCGTCACGAGCGCGCGGCGGGGGCGCGCGCGGGTCCCTCCGCGGCCCGTGCGCCCCGCGGCGCCCGCACCAGCGCTTCGTGGTCCTCGCGGCGCGCAGCCGGCTGGACTTGAACCCCCGTCCTTTCCTTGAGTCGCCAGCTCCCGGCTCCCGGACTGGTCCTCGGAAGGCGCTCAGGAAACACTTGTGGGACGAGAGCTCGGGGAACGGGCGACACAGAAGGGCCGGCGCGCTTCAGATCACCAACCCTGCCTGTGCCCCAACCCGTGCCAGGCGCTAGGGGAACAATGATGAATGCGGAGCCCGCCGGCTCCCATCGCAGCTCTGTCCGCGGCCCCGCGCCGGCTCTCCCCGCCTCCGACCCGGGGTGGGGTCGGGGACGGGGCGGGGGTTCGCTCCACAAAACCCAGAAAATGCGCCCACAGCACAGGGGCCCAGCCGGATGACGCTAGAAGCTGAGGAGGACGCCCACCGCGCACCGCCCCCGCCCGCTGTGGCAGCTGTTACCTGTCTAGGGGTCCCTCTCCCTGCGACCAGGCTCGGGGCGGAGCCACCGCGCCCCCACCTACTGGGCCAGCTAGCCTCTGCTTCATCCAGGGCACTTCGCTGCAAGTGGCAACGAAGTTCAGACTCTCTAAAGGAACAGAGAGAGTTTAGTGGGCCAAGCGGTGTAGTACAAGGACCACCTCCAAAAGAGAAGTTCCGGACTCGGAGCTCCTGGACACCCCTGGGGAATTTTGGCTGGCCTCTGTGAAGCTTAGCCTGTGGAGTTTAACGTGTCTGTGCATTTTTCTAGAGAGGTCCCTAGTTTTCATGGGCTTCCCAAAGGAGTCTGTGATCCCAGAAAGATTAAGCACAACTGATTTTAAAGTATCTATCCCAAAGGGAAGGTCATGGTTGCCACAAACAAGGGGAAACACAGCTTGAAAGGTTGGGTACTGCGCTTCCATATTCCTCCAGACCGGACTTGTGTGTAGGCTCCCCTCTGCTGGTCCTTACCCGCCCCTCACTCACTGTCCATTTCTGGTCTTGTGAACCACCTGTGCAGGGACCAGCCCCCTACTCAAAGTGATGGCGGCAGCTGAGCAGATTGGAAGGTCCTAGAAACAGAGGCTGCAGATATGCACCCAAGCAGAAGTCCTACCATCTGGTGACTCTGAGACCCCTTCCTGGGGCACCTGCCCCTGAATGATTGATGGCCTTGCCTGAAGGTTTTTGTGAGTTCTAGGGTGCAGAAACCTACCCATCTTGGTATATCCTGCAAACACTAAGATGGGCCTCAAACTTCAATGTGCTGAGTCAAAGAAAAGTGATTGCCTCTTGGGGACAGCGGGTAGAGGGGAAGTGTGCAAGCAGGGAAGGCAGTGGGGGGCTCTCTCTGCATTTATCCCATTTTGAACCTCTTGAATATTTTAACCAAGTGTCTGTTTCACCTGTTCAAAAATAATGTTTCAAATCTCTCCAGGGAAGCTTACTATAAATTCAGTTTTCCATCCCCATCTCCCTGGGACTCCGGGTCAGTAGGTCTGAGGTGGAATTCAGGAGCATGAATTTTAGTTTTTAGTTATTTGTTTTTGACCTCACCATGCAGCATGCAGGATCTTAGGACCCCAACCCGGGATTGAACCCATGCCCCTGGCAGTGGAAGTGGGAGTCTTACACTGGACCACCAGGGATGTGCCCGGGAGCACGTATTTTAATGAGTTCCCCAGGGGTTTCTGAGTGGGTGAATCTTGGACCACATTTGTTTTAAAGGTGTTTTTTTTTTTTTTTAATGTGGCCCATTTTAAAAGTCTTTATTGAATTTGTTACAATATTTGCTTCTGTTTCATGTTTTGGTTTTTTTGACCACCAGGCATATGGGCTCTTAGCTGACCAAATCCACACCTCCTACATTGGAAGGTGAAGTCTTAACCACTGGACCATCAGGGAAGTTCCCATCATGGACCACATCTTGATGGGCAGTGATGTGGAGGGAAAATCTTGGGCTTTGGGAGTCAGAGCCACTAAAGAAATCCCAGCCCAACGACTCTCATAGCTGTGCGACCTTCAGCCACTTCACTGAGCTTCCTCTTACTCATCGGTGAAATGAAAATGAAGAAAATAATCCCTGCCTCACAGGTTGACAGTAATAGAATCATGTATGTAAAGTTCATTTAACATAGTAAGTGCTCAGTAAATACTCTCTATTTAACTAAAGAGGTTCTGTGAAATGCTTGGCAAAATGAATAAAACAGGCCAGTGAAGTTTGATGAACACCATGCTTTTCGTGCCACTAAATTTAAGCATCTTGGGGTGGGGTGTGCAAGCTCCGTGTCGCCACAGCTTCCACTGCTGCCTATGGTCCTAAAGCCATGGGCACTGACCTCCCTGGCCCCTAAAGATATGTGATTTTGTGATCGCCCCAAGGGACTGGAACATGAGTTCCTTTAAAATTTATTTAATTTTAAATTTAAATTCTTTAATTTCTTCAACTTTGAGATCGTAATGCTTGCACTGTACAGAACTGAAGTAAACACATTATACTGTGAAAGAAGAACTCCCCTCTTCCTCCTCTCTGGGGCTACCATACTGATAGTTTCTTTTAAAAAAAATATGTATGTTTAGTCATTTGCACTTTTATTGGTTTGGCTACATCCTTCATCTAGTTTTTGATTGAGGTGTTTTTCTTTTTTGGCTGTGCCACACAGCATGTGGGATCTTTAGTTCCCAGACCAGGGCTCGAACTCATGCCCCCTGCAGTGGAAGTGTAGAGTCTTAACCCCTGAACCTCAGGAAGTTCCAAGTGTTGATAGTTTCTACGTATCTCTCCAGAAGAGAACAGGTCTTTAAGATGAAATGTATAGTTTTCGTAAATTACATGTACATTTTAAATATAAGTTCCAACTTGTGGTAGGTTTCATTATAATCTTAAAGGGGCCCATGACCCCTTCACAGAGAACCACTGACACGGAGACTCCTAGCTCAGGGTATTTAATAAGAACCCATGTCTGCCTCCCATCTTTACTGAGACCCAAAGAGACCCCACTGAAACAAAAGTGGGACAGATTGCCAAAGTACTAAGCATTTACCAACCAACAGAACTAGAAACAAGACTTTATTTAACAAACATTCATGGAATTCATATCATACTCGAAGTCTTCTTCTAGGCCCTGATGATGGAGCATTGAAAGAAACTTGACAGGGATTTCCCTGGTGGTCTAGTGGTTAAGACTCTGACCTTCCAATGCAGGAGCACAGGTTTGATCCCTGGTCAGGGAACCAAGATCCTACATGCCATGTGGGAGGGCCAAAAAACAAAAATAAGAGTAATAAAATATTAAAAAATAAAAAAGAACTCTGACAAAAATCCCTGTCATTCTGGAGCTTACGTTCTAATAAAAGAAGACAGAAATATGCCAATTAAATCACTTAGAAGGTGACAGATGCCATGTGGCAAAAGAGAACAGTTAAGAAGGCTTGGGAAGGTCATGTTACAATTTTAAAGATGGATCACTAAGGACTCAGTGTTTCCACTACAGAGGGCCATGAGTTCGATTCCTGGTCAGGGAACAAATTGCATGGCCAGAAAGAAAGAAAGGTCACTGATAAATTGTTGGGGGCCAGAGTGAGGTACTCCGCCCGTGGCAAAAGTCATGAGGAAGGAGGCTCGACATACGCAAAGGCGGGATCGAGCCTCAGGAGTCCCCCTGGAAATCCTCGAGCATCTACCCCCATAACCAGAGCCTGCCTGCTTTACTACTTTGTGCTCATCTACACCTCTGACTTTACGGGGGGCTGTCCCCCACCACCTCTTTCAGAGAAGGAGTTAACTTAGAGCTCCAGTTAATAAAAACTCCTGGGCGTGACAAGAGTGTTTTAACCTACAAACTCCTCTGAAGGTTCTCTAGCCTGCCTGACAGGCTTGTCCGGCCACATGTGATTGCTCACAGCCTCCCAACCGTGAGAGGCACGAGATACTTTAAACCTTCTAAAAACAGGTTCCTTAGAAAAGTTAGAAAACTATTAGTATAAGTATAATGGGCTGATTAGAAATTGTATTGGTGAAGGGTTTTTCATTTGTTGAGCCAATGTTTGTTGCTAAGTCTCCATATCCCCTGCCCTTACACACATTAATGAATATATAGAAGAAATAAGTATTAACCTTTGATATTAATCACGTTAGACCTTAGGCTAAGTAAATTCTTTTCTTAACTAAAACCCACTACACCCTCATCCTATAGGAATGTAACTTTATTTGGGTGGCATCTGTTTTAAGAATAACCACCCCAGGAGAAATAAGTGTCCTGGTTGACTGACCGCTGTCACAAGGAGAGGGTCATAAATTGTCAGCAGGCCCCCTGGCCAGAAGATGATGTAACACCCCTAAGACCTCTGTATACATTTGTATGAAGCACCTGACTTTGATAAAAGTCAGGACTGCTGACCCCGCGTGACTTTTGCATAACATCTCAGTGTATAAAAGTAGACCATGGAAAATAAAGAATTGGGATCAGTTTCTCGAAATACTGGTCTCCCCGTGTCGCTCTCTCACTCTGGCTGAGTCTCCATCTGGAGCGCGGAACCCGCCATGCTTACTAATTATGCCTGGGCTTCTAAGATCCGAACGGGGAGGCCTCAGTGTCTCCTCTCCCTTGGGAGAATGCCTACGGCCTACGTAAGTGGTGCAAACTTCTTGTCTTGAAGTTTTATTGGTCTCCCGTGTAAACCAAGCTACTCAGCCTCTTTTCTCCACTGAATTTTCCTACTGAGCTATCCTCATTCTATTACTCTTTACATCTTTAATTAATATCTAATTGAAGCTATTGTATCCTGATCCTTGCCGACGCCGTCCCCGCTTCGAACTCCTTGGATCAGCGGAGGCTGGACCCCGGCAATAAATGGGAGATTTCAACAAATGCTTGGAATATGGAAAGAGGATGCGAGCTCTTACGAGGGCAACAGGTGGAAGCAGTGGCTGAGAAGTCTCTCAGCCAGCTAAACGGGAGGTGGGAGCCAGCTGACTTGAGAGAACCCAAGGAGGCTTCAGGCTCAAAGTCAACAGGTTATGGCAGAGGGTAGGAGCAAGAACAGGGAAGTGAAATGGGGGATTTTATTCCCAACTCAGTGGATATGAGTTTGAGCAAACTCCGGGAGACAGGGAAGAACAGGGAAGCCTGGCATGCTACAGTCCATGGGGTCACAAAGAGTTAGACACAACTGAGTGACTGAACAGCAGATTCCAAACTCGTCTGTGAGCTCACAGGCATTTTGTGCTGATGTTGTTTGTATGCCGCACACATAGTTTCCAGTATCCTTTTGTACCTGCTCAGTTTATAATAAACATAGACTCACATACCACCTTGAGCAGGGGTTGGGGAATAACTGCTCCAACCCACTGCCCCACCGCTCTCTACACTGAAGGTTGCAAAGTGAAGGCAACACTTCTCCCAGGCAGAAAACAGTATGTCTCTTCTCTAAAGAGACTGAATGAAACATCTGAGGCCAGCAAAGGCTGGTGGAGTGGATGTCGGCATCACAGAACAGAGCCCTCCTGACTCTGTTATTTCTGATTCTGCCCCACGCAAAGCTTCCAGTCAGATATTCTCATTCGGCAAAGGCACCAGAGGTAAGCCAAACCTAACTGCATAATGGCAGAGGAAACGTACACTGGCTTGATTAAACAGGGCACTTGCTAAGGGACATAAAGCTGGGAAAGCAGCTGACTTGGGATTTGAACTGAGGCCTTCCTTCCAAATCTGTGCTCTTAGCTACATGCTGTCCTGCCTCCCTCTTAGCTTGTACATCTCTTTCCCTGGGTAAATGGGACACAAATCAGCATATATACCTTTGTGTCTGTGGCCACAAGCTGACCTGGATTTTTCTGGCTCTGCTCAGGGCAGGAGTTGCTCAGCAGATATTTTTGGAGCATCATGTGTGCAAAGCTCTGTGCCACATCTTGGGCTTGAGAACGGAAGTGAGGAGATCAGCCACCTGCACCAACCCCCTCGGAACAGTTGCAGGCGAGAGAGCCGAAGCCCAGATAAAGGTTACTGGGGACACAGGGGGACCCAGCCAAGGCCTGCTCCGGGCTTGGCCCCTCAGCCCTCAGACCCCTGCAGAGTCAGCAGCTGGGCCAGGCTCTGAATTGTAATAACTAGTAGTACTTCCCGCTTCAACAGTGGGCTGGGCTGTGATGTGTCCATCGTCTTGTTTGTGCTAGGGGTCCCCAGGAATGAAATGACCCAGACCCTGGCTCACAGAAAGTGCCTTTGAGCAGATCCCAGCTGAGTGCACAAGCATCTGCTGACCCCTTGCGGTCACCATTGGATCTGCACTGGCCTGGCAGCAAGGGCCTAGGTTGCACCTCTGGGACTTTCTGCCCTGGTGACCTCATTTCTCACGTCACTTTCCTACCACTTATCTCGTGGGGTCCTCCCTACAATCCCAGCAAGTGAGGAGAGCCAGAATTCCCATTCCCGCTTCACAAACGATTGGCAACCCCCCGGGATCTAGTCCCAGATCCACCAGTAATTCCTTACCTGACCTTGGCAAGTCAATTCCCCACTCTGTCTCAGCTACCTGTTGATGAAATAAGAGAAGCGGCCTGTTCGAGGCAGCTCTGAGATTTTCCCAGTTCCCCAGACTCTCGGCAAAGAGAAGTGACTTGCTCGAGGTCAGAGTGAATCAGGGCAGAGGCACTCCCAGCGGGCAGGTCACCCCAATTCCCACAGCGGCGGGGGGCAGTGAGGGTGTCACGGCAAACAGGAGAATCAGCTTCTCCACATTTGTGTTCCGACTGTGGGCTGAAGCGCCACATGGACAGACGGATAAGTGAGTGATGGGTGGATGGATGGGAGGATAGGCGGATGGGACGAACATGTAAGAACTGTGGGATCACTCTTAGCTGCGACTGCCTCCCCTGCTCCCCAGCTATCTGCCCCTACGGTCATCTGCGGAGGCCCCTGGCAGGCTGCCCCACACCCACTTGCTGGGATCTGATGCCGCTGCCCTTGCCTGACACCCTGGAGCTGGGACCTGCCATGACGTCCCAGCATTCTCACCCAAGACTTCCTCCCTGCCGTGTCAGTGACCACATGGTCAACGGTGGTAGCCTGTGAGGAAAGTCAAGGGCCAGGGCTATGTATGGACATCTGTCACAGAGCAGTTCCTGCATCGACAATGGCTGAAATTGAGGGTGGTGCTGGAAATGAAGCTGAGCATCACTGGGGCAGCCGAATGGCAAGGGAAGAGCACGCCTTATGCATCTCACAGCCTGGTTCAAACTGAGCGACTCTGAGCAAGTTTCTTAGCTTCTCTGTGCCTCAGTTTCCTCATCTTAAAAGTGGACATGGGTCTTCCCAGGTGGTCCAGTGGTTAAGAATCCACTTTGCAATGTAGGGGGCACCAGTTTGATCCCTCGTCTGGGAGGATCCTACATGTCTTGGGACAGCTAAAGCCCACGTGTCAACTACTGAAGCCTGTGTGCCGTAGACATGCTTCACAGCAGGAGAAGCCACCACAATGAGAAGCCCGTGCTCCGCAACTAGAGAGTAGCCCCTACTCTCCCCAACTAGAGAAAGCCCGTGCCCAGCAATGAAGACTCAGAGCAGCCAAAAATAAATTTTTTTTAAAGTGGGCGTGATATCTGAAGAGTACTCTTGTGAACACTGAGGTAGGATATCAATGTCTTGCGTGTAACAGATGCTTGGTAAACAGAAGTTCCCTCCTTTTGTCCCAGGTCATGGAGAAAATCTAAAGGAACCCACTGTGCACTCAGCAAGATTTTTGAACTGGAAAGTTTTTTCCAAGTGCCCTAAAGGACTGACGTGTATCTAGTGAAAGGGGAGGAGGGAAGGAAATGCCATCAGCGAGAATTAGAGTACACCCAAAACACAAATCCCGCTAAAAGAGTATCATTCATCTGTCCCCTGCCATCAGCATGGTTCTTCAGACACAAAGGATGTTCCACAAAGGTTTCCTGAGGACCAAACTGAAGACATCTTTTCATAGCTAATGGGCAGTGGTCAGGACTCCTGTGTCCTGTTCTCCACTTCCTGGGTGGGCGTGTGCCTCATCCACATCTCTGTAACTCTCCCTCAGCCTGTCCAGCCCAGAATGGGTGACAAGTTCCCCTTAGCCACCTGGCAGAAGGGAGACCTGGAGCTCCTTCCAGTTCTCTGTGAAACAGCCAGTCTCGGGTAACTGACATCACAGCTGAGGTTCCACATCATCTGTGAACTCATGCTCCCGAGGGGCCCCGCCTCCATTTCTGACTACAGTGACGAAGACTGGGGGCTTATCACATGCCGTTTAGGAGATGGTCTTCACATTAGACAGGCTGAAGGTAGACTTTGTCGCTTACTAGCTGCCCAACCTTGGGCAGGATTCTGGCTCTCTGAGCCTCAATATCTCATCTATAAAGTGGGCTAATAAAATTACCTACTTTGTTGTTGGGAGGATTCAATGACTCATGTTTGAAAACAACTGAGCTCTGTGCCTGAAATATGAGTGCTCAATAAATGTGACTATGTCAGTGATTTTAGTTACGGGAATGGGATGCCAAGGGAGACTTCATTTAAACTAGGAGTTCCACCTGTGTGTGTGTGTTTGTGTGTCCACTGGACTAAAGAATCCCTAAGGCCGTCCTTAGCTTCAGGATTCTATTTCTCTAATATCTTCCTATCCGATACTCCTTCATTTCTCTCATTGATTTTCCTTCCCTTTTCTTTTCTCCTCTCTCCACAATTAGGCCACCTAATGCCCACAGGTTCGGCTGACCCCACCCACCCTCTGCACCTACCAGGCTTGGGGATGCCATCTTGTTCTTGCTTTAAGTCAGGAGTCACAAATGACACTTTTTTTAAATTAAGAAAAAAAAAAAAAACCTCACAGCTCCACCCTCACGCCCACCAGGAGCATCTGCATTGCTGTTCCCTTCTCTCCTTCACTGCTGCTAATGACAATATGATGATTTTCCCTACTACTCGAAAAACTATTTTTATGTAATTAATATATGCTTGCTTGCTTATAAATGCCTAATTTAAAAAGAAAAAAGAACTTGGCAAATTTCTATTAAAAAAAATTAGGGGCCTCTGCAGAATTTCATTACTTCTTGTTCCTTACTTAAATGCAAAATCCTCTGGTTTTTAATGCAAATATGGGAAGATTAAGTCCGCCCGTGAGTTAGTGGTTTATAAAGTGACTTACTAGGTAGACATCCCAAATCTCCCACCCATCTCACTCCCAGGGTTCCCCCAGTCTGCTGGGCCACAGCATAAGACTGCAAAGACCCTCTGCCAAGACCAGCCATCCAGAAGAGAGGAGAAGGGTGGGTGTGGCTGAAGGCTAGACAGGGGTGAGGCTTAGAGAGGCTGCATTAGGGGAAGATTTAGGAGGGGCAGAGTTCTCTGGAGAAAAGAGGAGCTTGGGTGGCTTCGTGGGCCTTCAGAAGACATCAGGATCCCCGAAGCCTTTCTTTCCCCTTTCTAGGTACAGTGCCAGGGAAAAGGACTGTTGTTGAAATGAAACGAATACTCAAAATATAAGAAACACATCAAAATGCTAGCAGTGGTTGGTCTAATGGAAGAGTTTTTGTTTTTGGCAGATGTAGTCATATTGCTTGTATAATAAAACTTAAAGTTTTAAAGTCAATTATTTCAATTAGTTGTGCTTAGCCAAGAAAACAGACAAAAACCTAGAAAAATAAGGTTTTGGCTCCCACTGAAAAGTAGCATATTCTCAAAGGAAGACCATTAAAAGGGAAAACAGAAGCTTCATGGACACCTGGCTCTCCATCCCTGGATGAGGACTGAGGTCCTTACCTAGCAGCTGTGGTAATGCAGAGCGACCACTCCCCGGCAGCCAGGAAACCTGCTTCTAGTTCTCTGCCACTAACTTGCTGTGTGACCTTGGGCAAGTCAAGCCACCTCTCTGGGCCTGTTTCCTCATCTGTAAAGTGAGGGGACCTGGTTAACTTTAAAAAATATGTACCGTGCCCTTACTCTGGGCACTGTGCTGAAGCTGTTTTTATTAAACAAAGGAATAATCACTTAGAAAACACTGACTGCTCAGTGTTATTGGGCATTGTGGTTACAGAGGTGAACAGATGAGTAACCCGGTCATTGACATATTCACAACATGGTCAGGAAGACAGAGCAAAGAGATGGCCAACCGCACGCTCAGTGCAGAGACACGTCAGCACACGAAGGGGAGGCCTCTGCCGGTGGGGTGGAGTGCCACAGGAGAGGCCTGAACTGAATCTTGGGGATCCCTGGCTCTTACTCTCAAAGGCTGTATAGTCTGATATAAGGCTGGGACAAATATCCAAACATCTACCTCGAAAGGCAGAGCGGAGCCACCACTGGTAAGCCAAGTTCAGAGAGAGGGGAACCCATGCGGCTTGGGCTGGGTTGTGGAGGGGCAGGCAGGAGGCAGATCAGAGAAGCTTGTGAGGGGCTGGTGGGGAAATGGCATTGGGATAAACCTTGGAGGGTGAAGAGAACTTCCTCAGAGCCCTGAAGATCATTCTAGATGAGGAGCCTGCAGATGCAGCTGGGGCAGCGGGCAGGCCAGAGCGGCAGGGCTGGCAAGGCTGGAAGCTAACTGAAGGCACTGTGGTGAGAGCCCGTGGAATGATGGGCCCTGGGCTGAGTGCTCCGCAGCCTCACGCCGGTTCTCAGAGGCAGGTTCCCTCACTGCTGCCTCGTTTTTTCACATAAGGAAACAGAGGCTCAGAGAGGTTACAGACTCACAGCTGATGGACGGCAGAAACAGCCCTTAACCCAGGTCTGCCTGATGCCCCACCTTGACTCAACACTGGAATGCCAGGCAGTGGCATTACCAAGCCCTTCCCATACAAGGTACCACTGTCCCAGCACACCTGGCCTGGCATTGCACCAAACACGTGGGTACCAGAGTTCAATTCCTGCCTTAACCTTGGAAGCTGGCTCAATTCAGCCCTTTCCACTTGGGCAGCTACAGGACTATCAGGATTGCCTTCACCAGAAAAGGGGGGATGGGACTGGGCAAGAAATAGCAGCATTGCCAAGCGGCTTTGTGCTCCACTGTCCACAGGTCTCATTTATTGCTGTTCTACAATGGTGTAGACTGGCTCACTTCCAGCTTGTCTCCAGTCAGCCTAGCGTCGTCATGGCCCCAGGATGGACCACTCTGCCTTGACTAGGGTGGCTGATTTTTCCTGTTAGGCTGAGGTTTTAATGGGACCTTGTTCCCTCGGATGCTATCCAGGTACTGCCGGATGTTCGTGGATTCCCGTCGCCAGCGCCCCAACTTTCTGAGCTGGTCTGTCATGAATTTCTTTTTCAGGTGGTCATACAAGTGGTTCATCTTTTTCTTGGTCTTGTCTGCAGCTCTTATCTTACAAAAAGCAGAGGTGAGATTACTTCACAGTAAGAGAGGGATCTGTGCTGCTGCTACGAGGTGGAAAAGGAGCCAGATGAACTCAGTATTCCATCAATAACTTGGCTCACAGGGAGCTCCATTTCCCTGTTTGTAGAGGGCCTCTAGCCAGCTCACTCCTGTGGTACCTTCTGACAGTCTGCAGCCTCAGAGCCTAACATCTCTATTTGGAGAATGGTCAGAAAGAGGGAGGGAAAAGGGTGCATCTTGTAACCCCCTTCCTTAACTCTTATCACTCAGTCCCTATTACTCACTTGGTGCCCCCCACATATTGTCGGTGACACCCCCTATGTCACACTGAACTGGACTTCTTTTTGGCCACACCACACAGCTTGTGGGATTCTAGCTCCTGGATATGAATTGAACCTGTGCCCTCAACAGTGAAGCACAGAGACCTAACCACTGAACCACCAGGGAATTCCCTACTTATTTCTTCTATTACAATATATTGCCAAAGTCCCCACAGGGCATAGCCATCCCAGTTGAGAACCATGGCCACACATGCAGGGATACCAGCCATTATCCACTGTTCTCAGAGCACTGTTCAGAGGGTTCCCAACACACTAGATATTTGCTGCCCTCCTGGAGGCCCTGAGAAATCAATGGCTGGCCAGAGCCATCTCCTCCCCTAATGGGAGAACTGTGTGTGGGAGAAACACTGCTCTAATTCCACTACACCATGCCACTGGAAGTTTAGCAGAGAGACACTCACACCTCTACTCTTCTTTTGGTCTCGGTGACATTTAAGATCTGCCACCATCTCTTCAATCTTTCCCACTGTTTTCAATGTCAGAATCTCATGGGTCCCTCCAGATTTGGTCCTGGAACGTGGAGAGGGACTCAAAAAAGTCAAGAAGGGTACAGCAGCTTAACTCTGGCCCCCTGCTCTAGTGGAAAAAACGGGCACATTCTCAGAGTCCATCAAGTTCACTAGTCTCTTCCTCATGCCCAAAACACTGCCTGTCCCAAGTGAGCCCTGAAGATGCATTTAATGAATTAATCAGTCAGGGCCTGTGGGATGATGACACTGTGGTTGCTCTCTTCTTCTGAGGGTTTTTGGGTAAGCAGGTCAAACCTTTCTTGTCCATAAGCAAAAAGTAGAAAAATCTCAGTTCTCATGTGGAAAAGTGGGAGATAATCCCTGAAGGTAAAAAAAAAAATGACCAAATGGTGTCAATGCCAATTCAAACTCTAGAAGCAAGACTTGTTTTTACAGGAGATTGTAGGAATACACTCAGGGGCTCCTTAAATAGATAGGTAATGTGTTTTGAGGGAAAAAAATCCCACAGGAACCAAGAGATGTGGAATCTTCCTTGGCTCCTTTAAACAAGGAATAGCTATGACACTTGGGTGAATCAGTAACCTGAAGTCTCAATTGTCTCCTCTGTAAAAGAGGCTTGTATTAGAGCACCTTGATGGCCTCCTACCACTTCTAAGATCTGAGAGCTCCCTCCAAGGTTTCCGGGAGAGTGAAATGAACATGGATCAAGCCACTAACACCCTCTAATGGAAAGGCTTGTGATGACTTTACCTCCATCTCATAGATTCGCTGTGCACTGAGGTTGTCACGTATTATCACCCGAGATAAGTGGCTCTTGGGTAAAAATTTTTTCACTGCTGCTTCACTGGAATTCATTAAGCTGGAGAGGGAGGAGAAGGTGGTACAGGCTTGATGGCTGGGGTCAAGACTAGAACACAACCTGATCTGATGGGATCCCGGGGTAGTGGCTGACCCTTCCTCAAGTTTCTTGGGAGAGGCACTGCCTTGTCATAACTGTCAGAGGAGCAAGGGAGTAGGCTTAGGTTTCTTCCTGTGGAGTATGTGTGCCTAAGGGGTGTTTCTTGGAAGATGCTGAGAGGAAAATAAAATCCTGAGAAGGATGTAGAAAGGTCAGAGTAATCCATAAAAGAAGTGTCAAGAGGGACTTATAAGTGTCCAAAGGAGCAGTCAACTGAAGAAAATGCAGGATGAAATGGGAGGCAAAGGTCTTAGAGGAAAGAAGCAAAGTCAGAGGGATAAATTTGACGAGGGTTGGGGAGGGGCACTGTTCAGCCTAGGTCTAAGGGAGATCCCGGTGGGGAAGGTCAAAGGAATCAGGAAAAAAGAGAATAAAATCCCTGGACACAGGTTATGTTGGTTAATTGGGAAATTCTAAGGGAAAAGGGTTTGGGAAAAGTCTAGAAAGGTAAAGAAAGTCTGAAGTGGACAAACACTTGAGGAGACTCTGGAGGGTGAGAAACAAAAGTTGGGATGGGGTACGGTAGAATGAAGCCAGGTGCTCCAGGCTAAACTAGAGGTAACAATTTGGTTAAAATGAGGAACTGGTCAAAAATGGATAATACCAGGCATTGAGTTTTCACTTTTGATAATTTGGTGACACCATGAAGTGGTTTTGCAACTATATAAATATTTTTTGCTTACTTGAAAATAATTATTCATAATATTTTCTTTCTAAAATTTGGAAACTATTTAAATATACAATAAGGAAGCAACTAAATAAATTGTGATTAGGCCATACAATAAAATACTAAGCAGCTATGGATAAAACAGACATCCACAGTGTATGGGGGGGGGGGGCGGGGCAAGTTTACAAAATAATAAACTTTTTTTGTGACATATTCCCTCTCTACCACTAAAAAAAAAAATGCAAAAGCATGTTGCAGTATGCATTTATGAATAAATCTGAAACAATATACACCACAATGGTAACAGTGATTGTCTCTAGCCATTCATTATGCTCATCTGATTTTTCTATAAGTGTATATTATTCTGATAGGACAATAGTACAATTTTTAAAGGATAAAACACTTCGAAGGACTAAAAAACTCTTTATCCTAATTCATTTTCAGCCCGTTTGGAACAGTGATTGTCTCCAGATTATTCATTTTGCTTGTCCATCTGATTTTTCTAGAAGTGCATACTATTTTCACAGAAAAAAAAAAAAAGGGACAAATTTTAGAGGATAAAACATTTCGAAGGATTAAAAAAATTTCCCCCTAATTCATGTTCAGCCAGTTTGAAACTGTGCTTTTCTGAATGCTTTTACATCTACAAACAAGTAGAAAGAAACACCCTTTATCTCCCATTTATAATTTTTCCGACAGAAAAGACATGAGGGGATAGAAAAGACTCCTTTAGAGATCAAGATGCTCACAATCAAAAGTCCCCCGAATTCTGCTGGGGGTAAAAAAAAAGCGTAAAATACCTAAAGATACACTAAACAGTTCACCCACTCAATGGTGCACCAAATTACCAATACTTCCTGGGAAGGGGGGCGGGGGGGCGGGGAGATAAAGGCCATGACAGGAAATACTCCCTTTCAAGTAGTAAAGATCATTTTGAAACATAAGGCTGCCAGAGCAAGGCCTCTGTGGGAGCCTGGGCAGGGGTGCGGGGTGCGGGGTGCGGGGGCGGGTACTCTGAGGGAGTGTGAAATGGAGGAGGCGAGGGGAAGCTGAGGTCTATGGGGACATGGCCACGGCTGAGGGAACGAACGGCTTTCCCTGGGTCACTGCGGAAAGCAGACTGAGGAAAGCGTCAGGCCTGAGAGAACCTGGGCCTCACCCGGCTGGTAAGGAAGTTCGACTCGGCCCAGGGGGCGCTAGGAACCTTCTGGACAGACGACGTCAAGCCTGGGAGACTACAGGCCGGGCCCGGGCGTTCGGAGGATATACGGGTTGAGTTGGGAATCTCAGCCTCCTTCAGAGTCCGGGCTGAGGGCGTTCGGGCTCCGGAGAGGGTGAAGACCTGGACTGGGACATTCAGACTCTCCTGGGGTCTAAGAAAAGCCCCGGCTCTGAGGCGCCCAAGGTTCTGCAGAGCCAGGACCAAGATCCCCGCGGCTGCCTGAGGGAACAGAAGTCTGAGAGAGTTCGGCTTCCCCGTGGGTCCGGGCTCTGACGAACGCTCTGGGTACCCGGGCCGCACCTGAAGAGAACAAGCGGCTGCGCGGTCCGCGGCCGCAGGAAGCAAATCTTCGGCTGGCTCCCTACGTGAGTGTCCCGGCGGTTACTGAGCCTACTGTGCCGGAAGAAGGCCGACGCCGGGTAGGTGCCAGAACTGCTGGTCGCCTGAGGGGCGACCGCACCGGCAACGGGCGAGTCTAGGTTCCATGTGACCGAGGGCCGGAGCTGCTGGCCAACCGCTGAGTTTTCGTCTCCCGCTTTGGCGAGCAACTCGGGAATGGGAGCCTCCTCGGGGTCCATGTTCTTCTGAGCGCGCGCAGACACGGAGTGAGCGCCTGCGCAGACGCGGTGCGCGGAGCACGGCACGTTGCCCGGGAGACACGCAAGGAAGGCGGGACCAGGGGGTGGGGTGGGGTGGGGTGGGGTGGGGCGGGCCGTGTGGGCGTAGCCCGGAAGCCTGCGGATGCGGCCGGATTGTCCCTTGGCGACTGCCGTGGCGCCGCCCGGTGCGTTGCCATGGAGACGGGCTGGGCGAGAACTAGTGGGCTGCGGCACGCAGAGCCCGGACCCTACTTTTCGACTAGGACTGCTCGGGTTCCCGCGTGATCGCAGGGCGGTGGCTGGTGA
This sequence comes from Bos taurus, assembly GCF_002263795.3. NCBI lineage: Eukaryota > Metazoa > Chordata > Mammalia > Artiodactyla > Bovidae > Bos > Bos taurus. Next base: position 69,623,861 of record NC_037344.1, on the reverse strand, counting down.
GTCCGGGCCTGGCAGCTCCAGGACGGGGAAAACGAGGCCGGGGTTTCTCCGGAGACCCGGCACGGCGCATCTCTTTCTGCAACAAGGGACCATTGCTATGGAAACCGGAGCCCCTGGCCGGTGGGGACAGTGGCTCCTGGGTCGTGACCGATCTCCTCTGACCCGGAGACGCTCGCCCAAGGTTGCTTCCTGAATGCACTTGCCCTCCCGCCCGCGAGAGAGAGGTAAGACCCCGAGGTCTTGACACAGCGGGCAAATAAGCCCATTCCAACTCCAACTCCCCGGGAAATCTACCTGACTCACCCCTGAAGTGGCGCCTTTCTCCCATCAACCCTTGGACTATGTTCCACGTTTTATAACCCAGTATTAACGAAAGCCGCATGGCGTTTGCCCACTTTTCTCTCTAGAAAGATCGGCTGTTTTGAGCCTTGCTTTGTGACCCTAGACAGGTCCTTTTCCCCACTCTGCCTCACTTTCCCCGTGTATAAAATGGAGATATTAACCCCAGACACCGGCTTGCTATGCTGTTTTGTAGGCTGTAGAATTGTGACACTGAGATGCCGCCGAGTCGCTCTTTCTCCCGCTCTCTCCCCCTCAAGTTAAAAGTTCTTCAGATCTTTGGGTCATTTCTTCAGGCGATCTTTGCAACTCTGTAGCCCCAGCCTGAAGTAACTCCGTTTACTTTTCATTCTCATAATGCCCTAGATTTTAACTTCCCTAACAACAGCAACAGTAGTTAATTATGTGCCAGGCCCTGTGTTAAACACTTTACATGGATTACCTCATTTAATCCTCACACCATTCTTTTTTTTTTTTGAAATGTCACATTTAATGTTTTCACCACTGTACTTCAGACCTACATTGTACAAAGTGACCAGTAAGTATGCCACAGTAATTAACCAACCTCTGAGATGTACTTTCACACCAGTGTCTTGGGCTCTTTTGATACTAAACACGTTTCTCATTCAGTTGAATTGAGATGCTGCAGTTGGGTTCTCAGGAGCCTTGTGAAAAAAAAACAAGCATACCACACCATCTTTGTTTAGTAAGTCAGTATTTGTTTCTTGCACAACAAACATTTACTTCATTGAAATTAAACTTCCAAATGTAACTTATTAATAGTCTTCAGGTTCAGCTCAGATCACTCAAGATGCAAATTCTCTGCTAAATCCAGATAACTTAACAATAATTTTAGCAGTTAATCATCCATAACACACACCAAGGTCTTTCTCCTAGAGCAGTTTTAGGTATTCATTGTACAGGTGAAAAATGATCTTCAATTTTCTTCTCTTTTTAATCTAAAAGTTGGAAGGGAAAAGATTTTTTAGGGTAGGCACTATTATCCCTATTGCTCAACTCTGTTGCACCCATAATTGCCTATTTAATGTCTGTCTTTCCCATGAGACTTTGAGTTCTGTGAGAGAGGGGGCCATGGCTGTCTTGTACATTTCAGTATCCCCAGCACCTACCACAGTGCCTGATAAGTGTTTCTTGATTAGCATGAAAATGACTTTCCTCTCATCACTATCCTCACCTTCCAGAGCAGTGTCTTCTCACCACACATTTTGTCCCTGTAATGAACGGCAGCCTCCCCTAATTCCTGTTGCCCGCTGGGCACTAGTTTTGGGGGCCTTCTGTCCACTTCTCTCTGAGTTTTCAGGTGATGAGGCTCCAGAACATCCCTTAGCATTTGGGCTTCCAGTTGGTTGAGGGTCGGGCTTTTCCTCTGCCCCTGGTAGCTCAGACTGTAAAGAATCTGCTTTCAATGCAGGAGATCCAGTTTGATCCCTGGGTAGGGAAGATCCCCTGGAGAAGGGAATGGCTACCCACTCCAATAATCTTGCCTGAAAAACATAGATAGAGGAGCCTGATGGGCTACCGTCCTTGGGGTCTCAAAGACTGAGTGACTTTCACTTTCACTTCACGAAAGACTTTCAGAACAAACCAGTCCCATCCGCCCTACCTACCTGGGGTGAGCCTACTGCACTGGACTCTGGGGGTACTGGCAGGTAGGATTTGTCTAGGCAGCCTTTGACCTTCCTCTCTAGCAGCCTAAGAACCACCCTCACCTCCAGCCAGCTCCTCTCCCGAATTCTAGAGAAACATGGCCAGAGATCCCATCTTTTCCAGAAAATCTCTCGGGAGGCAGAGTCTTGGTTGTTGGAGTCATTTCTTCATTCAGCAAATATTTTTAAGCACCTGCTTGTGGGAACATGCAGCTTGGCACTGGCGATATAGTAGGAACAAAGGCAGAAACGGTGATAAACCATGAGAACTCACACACAGGGCATGGCAAAAGCACATCTTCAGGAAATGTTAGGAAGGAGGGCACCTGGGACCTGCCTGGAGCTGGTATTTGATCACGTGTAGGGGAGGGGTATAGTCCCAGAAAGTTTCCCTCCGGAAGTGGCTCTTGGCCAAGATCCCAATGCTCAACAGTTCTCTGCTGAATGGGACAGACTAGGACTTGCCAGGCTTGTAAGGAAAGGGGGTTCTGGACTGAGAGCAGGAAGGGCCCTAGAACAGAATAGGACTCAGCCCAGCCGAGGCCCTTCAGGACATGAGAAAGGTTAAAAGCGGGGTGGAGAGATGGGCAGGGAGCCAGGCCACAAGTGACCTTGACAGCCACACTGAGGGGCCCCACTGAGTTACATGAAGCAGGGGGCCCTGAACTGGGGCTCCTCATCTGTCTCCTCTCCCTCCCTGCAGTTTTCCATGGACACAGCCTAGCAGGAAGAGGGCGCCTTTATGTCTCACGGGCCGCTGACCCACTGGCCTGATGACAGCATCCCCGTGTGCCTTCCCAGTTCAGTTCCGGCAGCCCTCGGTCAGTGGCCTCTCACAGATCACCAGTAGCCTGTATATCAGCAGCGGGGTGGCCGCCAACAACAGGCTCATGCTCTCCAGCAACCGCATCAGCACGGTCATCAATGTCTCAGTGGAGGTGGTGAACGCCTTGTACGAGGACATTCACTATGTGCAGGTGCCCGTGGCCGACACGCCCACCTCGCGGCTCTGTGACTTCTTCGACCCCATCGCAGACCACATCCACAGCGCGGAGATGAAGCAGGGCCGCACCCTGCTGCACTGCGCCGCCGGCGTCAGCCGCTCGGCTGCCCTCTGCCTCGCCTATCTCATGAAGTACCACGCCATGTCCCTGCTGGACGCCCACACGTGGACCAAGTCCTGCCGGCCCATCATCCGGCCCAACAACGGCTTTTGGGAGCAGCTCATCCACTATGAGTTCCAGCTATTTGGCAGGAATACCGTGCACATGGTCAGCTCCCCCGTGGGCATGATCCCTGACATCTACGAGAAGGAGGTCCGTCAGATGATTCCACTCTGAGCCATTCCGCCAGCACGTGCCCCAGGGTCACTGATCTTCCACCAAGATCTGTGCTCAGACACCCTCCTTTTATCAATACAGGAAAACCAGGTGACACCTTTTATAAGGGCAAGGAAAAAGGAAGCGTGCTGTAAGCTCTTAATCTTATCATTCACATCTTTAAAGAGTCAGCTTACTACATGTAAGATGGTGAAGATAAGTTTTCTCCCCAGTGAGTGACAGGTCATGGCTGCTGACCAGAGGGGAGGGTGAACCAGGTGGTGCCCAGGTCAAGTGGACCAGCGCCCAGTGCACGTGGCAAGTCTGGAATCCTGCAGTCTTCCCCATGACCAACTAACTAACTGAATAAGTCTAATTAACTAACAATAAGATAACTAACTGAATGAGTCTTTCACAATTCCACCTCATTCTTTCGAACCCAAAGCCAGCCTTAAGCATCATGGCACCTCCTGTGCTTCTCACGGTTTAGGTGCCAACCTACTGGATGAGTAGCCTTCAAGCAGTGTTCCAGAAACTCTGGGAGCCCCAAGGCAACCCTGCTTTCACCTTTAGCCACCATTGGCCAAGTCTGGTTTTCTGGATGGATTGGACTTACACATAAGATAGTTTTCAAAGGATGCATTCTGTTGTGTTAAATTTTTTTTAACATTTTTTTTTTATTTGAGCACTGCTCTACACGGCAAGCTCTTCTCCAGCTTTTGATGAAAAGTGGCATTGGTCTCTGTTTCGGGGCACGTGTTGGAGAGCAGGCCTGACATCAGGCCTCAGCCCAGAAGGCTGGAGCTGTGAACCGAAACGCAGCCTTGTCACCTCCTGCTCATGTGACCTGTGGCCTCATGGAGCCTGAGTTTCCTCATCCCAGTGATGACAGCCCTTTCCTCTTAGGGTCGTCGTGAGGATCAGTGCTTCCTTAGCGCAGTGCCCCAGCGCGTGGTAGGTGCTTGTGTGACCAGCCGCTCTCCGCACGAATGATGCCCTGGCCCCACTGGCCCGGGTCTGAGAGTCATCCTCACAACAGCAGCTCCCTGCATCTGTGTACAGCCCCTTATTGCTCAGAAAGTGCTCTTTCCAAAAGTTGTCCTGCATGGGGAAAAAACGGTTTCAGTCTTCGCGCACCCCTGCCTTGCAGGAGGCCTAGATCTCAGAGCCTTTTCAGGTTTCCCACTGTGTTTAGCCCCCATGTCACCTGGGAGTCCTAGAACAAGGAGCACACATCCGGCTTCTCCCAAAGGGCCTTGTTTAGATCACCGGCCACGAGAGCCAGCCCTGGCCTAGCTGGCTGCTGGGGTCCACGGGGGCGTGTGCCAAAGGGATGAATAAGCAAACCTCACCTGAAGGTCCTGAAATCCAGGGTGGGTCCAAGGTGTGCAAGGATCTGGGTCAAGACCAGCTATTCTAACCCAGAGGTTTTCAAACCGAAGGACAACTGCTCCATCTGGGTCCAGAGCCCGGTGGAGGCCAAACACGCCTTCTCTCCACGCCCACCCCTCCCCTGCTTTCACAAAGAGCCTGCCCACAGGTGTCATTTTAGGGTCGGGGGAGACCTGTCTCATTTTCTCGAAGGATAAACAGACCCACAAACACCAGAGCTGGTGTGGCGAGGCCCCCACAAAGCGGAAGAAACCCATCTGAAAGAAACCCAGGTGGAAAATTTCGTTGAAAGCATTTTTTTTTTTTAAGAGAAGTTTATTTGGGTCTATTTTGTTTCAGGTTCTAAAATGGTTAAATCAACATACCATAAAAGTAACTGTGTCCTGTGTAAGGTTCTATGTGTTTTAACACGTTTGTGTCACTACCTCCACAATCAGGATGCAGAGCAGTTCCGTCCCCTCAGAATTCCCTTATGCTGGCCCTTTGCCCCACCCCAGCCTCTGGCAAACCCGTCTCTGTTCTCCATCCGTACAGATTTGCCTTTTCCAGAAGCTCACATACATAGGTCATAGCGGGTGTAGCCTCTGGAGACGCTTCTTTGAGTGTGTCTGAGGCTCACACGTGTTGCCTTTCGTGGCCGTGTGCTTTTCCTTTGCACGGGTGTGCCAGGTGTCTTACTTTCACCTACTGAAGGATATTTGGCTTGTTTCCAGTTTTTGGCAATTTTGAATAAAACTGCTACAGATACTTGTGTTTAGGTTTCTATATGAACAGAAAATTATCTAAGGTATGTACCTAGGAGTGAGATTGCTCAGTCATATAGTAAAGGTTTAACTTTAAAAAACCACCAGATTTCCAGAGTATCTACTTTTTTGCCTTCCACTATGAGATCGGTTCCTCTCCGGTCTTTGGAACGGCCAGTGTTTTTTATTTTAGCCGTTCTTACAGGTGTGTGGTGTTAACTCCTGTGATTCTGATTTGCACTTCCCATGTGGCTGATGATATTAAGCCTGTTCTTGTGTGTTTAATTGCCTTCCATGTTCCCTCTTTGGTGAAGTGTCTATTCAACGATTTTACCCATTTTTAAATTGAGTTGTTGTCTCACCATTGAAGGTTGGGAATTCTTTGAATATTCTGGATTGTTGTTGTTCAGTCATTAAGTCGAGTCTGACTGTTTGCAACCCCATGGACTGCAGCACAGCAGGCTTCTCCTGAAGTTTGCTCAAGTTCATGTCCATTGAGTTGGTGGTACCATCCAGCCATCTCATCCTCTGTCACACCCTTCTCTGCCTGCCCTCAATCTTTGCCAGCATCAGGGTCTTTTCCAAGAGAGTCATCTCTTCACATCAGGTGGCCAAAGTATTGAAGCTTCAGCTTCAGCATCAGCCCTTCCAACAAATATTCAGGGTTGATTTCCTTTAGGATTGACTGGTTTGATCTTCCAGTCCAAGGGACTCTCAAGAGTCTTCTGGATACAAGCCCTTTATCAGATATGGATCTGTAAGTATTTTCCCCCTAATCTAGCATGTCTTTTCTAGCTGCTCTTTAAAGTGTCTCCTGCAGAGCAGAAGTGTTATATGTGGATGAAGTGCTACTTTCCAGATTTTCCTTTTATGGATTATTGTTTTGGTGCCACATCTAAGAACTCTGCCTAACCTCCTATCACAAAGATTCTCTCTAGTGTTGGAGAGTTAAAATTTTCTCCTTATTTCCGTGATCCTTTTGTATAAGGTGTGAGGTTTAGTTTGAGGTTCGTATTTTTTCATATGGGTGTTTGATGGTTTCAGCTGTTTGTTGGAGGCTGTCCTTTCTCCTCCACTGAGCTGCCTTTACAGGGTCTGTTTTTTATGCTCCTCATTCAGTGTGATATATGTGTCTCTCTCTCTTTACCAATACCACATTATCTTGATGATTGTAACTTTAGAGTGAGTCCTACAGTATTCTTACTCTTAGAGAAGTGTCCATTATTTTACCGTTCACTATGATGTTAGCTATAGGCGTTTTTGTAGTTGCCGTGTATTAGATTAAGGAAGAGTTGGGAAGTCTTCTCTTCTGTTTTCTGGAAGAGATATATGGATGGGTGTTTCTTTAAACGTTTGGTAGGCTTCTGCAGTGAAACTGTTTGGGCCTGTAGATTTTTTTTTTCAAAAGGATTAACAGTGAATTCAATTCCACTAATAGTTAAAGGATTAATCAAACTGTCTGTTTCATCTTTGGTGTGTTTTGGTAGTTCATGATTTTCAAGGAATAGATTCATTTCATCTAATGGATCCAGTTTATGCACGTGGGGTTGTTCATAGTATTCCCTTAATATCCTTAGTGTCTGCAGAGTGACATCACATTTTCATTCTCCAAACTGATTGTTTGTCTTCTCTATTTCTTTGTTAGTCTAGCTAGATGTTTATCAATTTAAAGAATCTTTTTAAAGAATAACCTACCTTGTGTCTTTAATTTTCTCTATTGTTCTTCCCTTTTCTATTTGACTGATTTCTGTTATTTGTTATTTTCATAGTTCTTCTTACTTTGAGTTTATTTTTCTCTTTTTTCTAATTTCCTAAGGTGGAAACTTAGATTATGGATTCGAGAGCTGCATCCCACAAAGTTTTACGTGCTGCATTTTCATTTTTGTTCATTTCAAAACATTTTTTAGTTTTCCTTGCAATGTCCTCTTTAACCCGTGTATTATTTAGAAGTGTGTAGTTTAACTTGTAAGTATTTGGAAATTTTACCACCATCTCTGTTGTTGGTTTCTAATTTTAAATACTGTCTAGGTCAGAGACCATAATATTGTATGATTTCATTCCTTCTAAATTTGTTGATGTTTACTTAACAGTGTAGGATATGGGCTGTCTTGGTGAATGTTTACTATGCACTTGGAAAGGGGGAGATGGTTATTTGGGATAGAATGTTCAGTAAGTGTCAGTTAGGACCAGTTGATGGATGGTGGTTTTCTGTTGCCTTGTCGTATTGATTACTGAGAGAAATGTTGAGGTATCCAACTAAGATTGTGGATTTGTGTACATCTCCTTTCAATTCTATTAATTTTGTTTCATGTATTTGAAGTTTTCTTGTCCAGTACATACATACTTAGGTTTGTTACATCTTCATGGTGAACTCACTCTTGTATCAACATGCGGTGTCTCTTTTCCTTCTTAATTTTCTGAAGTCTATTGTCTGACATTAACATGAACCACTCCAGCTTTAAGTGGTATTTGCATTATATATCTTTTCACATCCTTTTACTTTTAACCTAAAGTGTGTTTCCTGTAGACAGCATTTGGCTGGGTCTTTTTTTAAATTTATATCTTAATTTGTCTCTTAATTGGTGTGTTTAGGCCCAAATTATTGCTATTTGGGTTTAGGTCTACCATTTTATTGTTTTCTGTTTATCCTTTCTGTTTTTTTATTCCTCTGTTTCCCTTTTCATGCCTTCTTTTGGATTACTAGTATTTTAAAATTATTCCACTTTAATTTTGTATAGTTTTTTCCAGAGGTTGTACTAGAGATTTTAACATACATACTTAACTGTTTGTAATCTACCTAAATTAGTATCTTACTACCTCTCACTGGTATTCATATTGGATAGTGTATTAGTTTTCTCTTGCCACCATAAGAAATTACCACAAACTTAGTGGCTACAAACAATACCTATTTATTACTTCACGATTTATGTAGGGCACAAGTCTGGTCGGGCTTCACTAAGTCTTCTGCTTGTGTGTAGGGCACAGGTCTGGTCGGGCTTCACTAAGTCTTCTGCTTGTGTGTAGGGCACAAGTCTGGTCGGGCTTCACTAAGTCTTCTGCTTGTGTATGTGCTCAGCCGTGCCCGACTCCTTGCCACCCTATGGTCTGCAGCCCTCCAGGCTCCTCTGTCCATGGGACTCCCAAGGCAAGAGTACTGAAAGGTTGTTGCTGAAACACGAAAGAGGTCAGGATTCTTGGCCTCCGAAGGAAAAGAATTCAATCCGGGGCCAGAGACGAGGCTTGATCGCTCAGAGCTTTTGTGTAATAAAGTTGTATTAAAGTATAAAAGAGAGAAAGCTTCTGACATAGACCTCAGAAGGGGGCAGAAAGAATACCCCCGTGCTAGTCTTTAGCTGGATGTTATATAGCTACTAGCAGTCCCCTAATTTAAAAAAAATGAAATGTCTCAAAACTCAGAGAATGGCACCAGGCCCCTCACCTACAAGATGCATTTTGAGATAATCTTGGCATCTGATGAGTCATCCCGGGCCATAAAACGATTGACTTGATTCTTGAAGAAAGGCAGATTCCCATACAAATAAATTGTTTCATTAACAGATTAGGAGAACAATGAATGAGTATAACATACTGGTTTGTCAAGTTGGTTCTGAGCCTTTAGGCAAACCAACTTGAAGACAGAGTCTGGGATAAATGTATAGCACATTAACATAGCTTAAGACAAACATTTCCATAAGAAAGATGCACTGGTTAGCTCAAGGTTTGAGAACGGTTAAGTTCCGGTGGAGCCATAATCTCATTATGGCAACACAGAATTTTAAGAGAAACCTTGTTAAATTTGTATAGAGAAGGGGAAAAATGTAACACGAGTTTGTTTCCTCCTGCCCTTTGAGAGAGAAATGTCTGACACTTGCAGCCTATTTCCTCCATTTGGAGACCCCTGGCCTTCCTGCCTGTTACCCTCTCAATACTAGAGTGGGTTGCCATTTCCTCCTCCAGGAGATCTTCCCAACCGAGGGGGTGAATCTGCGCCTCCTGCACTAAGGTAGATTCTTCACCCTGAGCCACTGGGGAAGCTCGAGGCTTCTGCTTTGGGTCTCACAAGGCCAAAATCAAGGTGTTCTGTCAGGCTGAAACCGTGTGGGTTTTGTTTTGGTTTGTTTAACTGGAGGCTCTGGGAAAAGATTCTTCTTCCAAGCTTATTGACACTGTTACCTGAATTCAGTTCCTTGAAGTTGAAAGCGACCCCACTTCCTTCCTATCAGCTGGGGGCTGCTCTGTGCTCCTAGAAGCTTCCTGCATTCCTTTCCACGCGGCCTCCTCCAACAGTAGGAGGATTGTTGAATCCTCCTCAGGCTTTGAACACCTCTGACTTTTCTTCCTGCCGCATCTCCGAATCCAGTCAGACAGCAATCTCTGCCTTTAAGGATTCATGTGATTAGACTAGGCCCGCTCAGTAACCCAGACAGTCTGGATTTTAAAGTCCATAACCTCAATTACAACTGCAGAATCTCTTCTATCATGTAAAGTATCGTTCACACTTTGCAGGCAACCGGGCATTTGGCAGAGGTGGATATCCTGCTGATTGTAGCTAGTTTTCTACTGACCTGTCTTCAAGTTCACAGATTTTCCTCTGTTGTTCTGCTACTAGGACCATCCAGTATATTTTCAAATTTTGATTGATGTATTGTCTTAGTTTAAAATTTTTTAATTGGTGATTTTCTGTATCTCCTATTTTTCTCTGCTGAGACTTTCTGTCTTTTTATTTCTAAGGTCCTTTTCTAATAAGTCCAACATTGGGGTCATCTCAGTGTTTAGACTCTCCTGGTTCTTGGTATGTAGAGTAGCTTTGGATTGTGTCCTGGGCATTTTGAATTACATACTATATTTTGAGACTCTAGGTCTTGGTTAAATCCTATGGAAAATGTTGAGTCTTTGTTTTAGGAGGCAGTTGATCCATTTAGGATCATTTCCGGTCTTTGTCATCTGGGCCGTTAAAAACAAGAGAACAGCGTTAAAGTGGAGTCTCTTAATGCTAAAACCCACGTCACCAAACCGAGACTTGGCAATAGTTTCAGCTCTTCCAGAAATGGAATATTAAGCCAGTCAATTTGTATCACCAGATCAGCACAAGTTAGGTAATCAGCCTGATAGACTCTGGCCATCCCCTAAGGAAAGTAGACTTGCAATAACCAAAGCCATTTTCTGCCTGGAATAGCTTCCTTGTGCCTGCTCCCTCCTGCCCCTAAAAGTCCCTCAGAAGGGGCCTCGGGGCCCCTTCTGTTTGCTAGATGGATGCTTCTCAATTCATGAATCACTGAATAAAGCCAACAAGATTTTAAAAACTTACTCAGCTGAATTTTTTTTAAACAGTGCCAGAGTTCGATGGTCAGTTTTCTGAACTTTTGCAATGTTAGGTCAAATCTGTCCTAAGCTAGTGCCACCCAGGGGCCAGCCTGAAATCTGAGTGGTCTGCCCAGTAGTGTCGAAGTCACTGGGATGCCGTTTGGGGTCAGATCCACACACGTGAGCCTGTGAGATCCATTTCTCAAGCCTCCCGCTCTCCGTGATTTCTCCCAGGCTCTCCAGTTTTCAAGGCCGCCCTTCCCCGGGTCCTCCAGCTAGAAACTGGGGCTTTTAGTCTCCCTGCCCTGCTGCATGCATCCTGTGACCAAGTCTGTGCTCCGGGGCCAGGTGACAGGACGAAGAGAGGAAAAACAGCAAGGGGACTCCTGCCCACCACACATGCCTTCAACCACAGTTCTTTGGGTCAGAACGAGTTCCCCTGAGCTTTAAGTGTTTCCTGGCTTCCACCGCCCGGTTTCCACTTCACGTGAGACTTGCGCAGGGATGGCACTGTATAAGGGGGGAAAAAAAAAGAACGAAGAAGGGGATTTCTGTCCTGAAGAGTCCTCAGACCAGGAAGACAAGGCTGCTCTTGAAGGCCTTTCTTTCCATGTCCATTGCACAGTCCCAGGATTCACGCTGCCTCGGAGACCAGGCCAGCAGATAACAGGGCAAAAAGCAAAACAGGAGACTCGTCATCAGACTTTTATATCCCAAATTCTGGTTTCCTCTCCTAGTCCACCTGCTACCACTTCTTTTTGAGAGTCCTCAGAGAGCTGCTTCCTGCATTCCATCCTGGGTTGTTAGTTGCATTCAGAGGAAGGACAGACTATATTTACTCAGTCTTAGAACTGGAACCCTCAGAAATGTGTTTTTAAAAATAAAGGCTCATTTGTGGAAAAATGAAAATACAGTGCATCTACAATACGATCCTCAAGTCAGCACTTTGGTGTTGTGGTATATTCCTTCTTTCTATATAATTTTTGTTCATCATTGAGAAGATATTCGAACCTCTTTTTTAAGTTATTCTTTTAATATTCAGGATGGGATATGGCAGGAAGGATTTCACATCCTAAGTGGGAGATGTTGGGGTTGAGAGGTCCTGAGAGGGTCCAAGCCCACAAATCTTTCTAGACTTCCTTTGGCAAAATACCGGTAATGCCTTTTCCCTGAAGAAAAAAATGTTTTGCTGGCGGAGTTGGGGAACACCCAGCAAACACCTCATGTGAATCGGGCAGACCCCACACACCCCTATAACCTCACACCCTGGCTCTGTGGTTCACAGCAGAGTGGGAAGCAAGGAGTAGCAGAACCCCAAGAATTAGGGGGTGAATACCACACCTTGCTTTTCCATCTTTGTGCAAGATGGTTGCTATAACCTGAATGTGTCTTCCTAAAATTCACATGTTGAATTTAGGCTTTTGGGGGGTAATTAGGCAATGAGGTCATCAGAGTAGAGCCCTCATGAATGGGATTATTACCTTTATAAATGGAGCCTGTGACCCAGAAGCAGGCCCTCACCCGACCATGCTGACACCCTGGTCTCAGACTTCCAGCTCCAGAACTGGGAGCAATACGTTTCTGTTCACAAGCCACCTGTCTACGGCATTTCGTTACAGCAGCTGGACGGACTGCGGCCATCTCTTTGGGCTTCCGTTTTCTGTATATATAAGGGCTGAACAGGACCACCTGGGAGACTTGGCAGAGGTGCGAAGGGTTGCTGGTTCATCTACTGGCAAGCTCGCTTCAGCTGATTTGATGTTGGGCTACAGCATAAGAAGCATGGACAAGGGTCCTTCCGCCAGAGAAAGTTTCAACATGTAAAGAGAAGTGCCCAGCCCAGGCAACAAGAGCTGCCTGGTGGTGTTGACAGGAGGCAGGAGGCACATGGTGGCCATGGCGGTCAGGAGGGCGCAGATGGAAGCTGAGATCCCCGGAGGCCATGACCAGAAGTGTTTGTTGTTCCATCGTGGTCCTTGCGCGATCGGAACCTCCCATGGTGCACCGCGGTATTCCGTGTCATTTCCCGTAAGTATTCACCACTGAGCCGGAACAGTGTGATGGTCGGTTCCTGGCATCCCTGAGCTGATTTGGGAGCAAGAGTCCTCGTTTGCCCTGGCCCCCTGGAATGAGAATCCAAGGCCCCCCTGCGGAGGGTGGGCAGGGGCCCCCTGGCAGCTGGGGCTGAGACAAGGCAGCCGCTTTGTTCTGAATCCACAATGGCAGGATGCCCAGCACAGAGCCAGCTTCCTCCAAGGCAGGGCAAGGGGGTGGGAGCCAGGCCAAGGGCATGCCCTGGGGCCCTGGGTGAGCAGGGGAAGCCTGCGAGGCGGGAGCGCACAGCACGGGAAGCCTTGGTAGAGGAACTGGGAGGCGCCTGGAGTGAGCCCGTCTGCTCACATGGCTGAAGGACCTAGTAGGTTTGTGAAATAAAATTCACACCCTATGTCAAGACAGGAAAAAGCTCAAGACAGTACACTCTCCTCTGCCTTTCCGACCTCCCCTCTCCCCACACTGTGCATTCTGCATCTGCATGTACCCATCGACCAGAACATCCCACCAGCAGGAATACCTGCTCAACCACAAAGAGCATAATTTCTCCCAGCATCAAGACAACGCCTCAAAAGATAACACTCTTTCTTGAAACTTGTAAGGGGTCATATGATCCACCAGGGCAACGCTTAGACCCGGATTATGTAAACTGTCATTTGATGTACAGCCCCCCCCACCCCCCCACCCCCCCCCAACCCCGTCTCAAAAATACTTACGTAACTGTTCCCTGACTTCTAACGGGCGGAACAATTCTCAGAGCTTTCTGAGATGCTCTTCCCAAGTTACAGTCTTCAAACTCAGTGCAAATAAAATCTCTCATTTCTTTCTTAGATCGACTGGTTCATTTTTCATCTAGTCTCAGCCACTATCACTAAGCACTTGCCCCATATTAGCCCCTGCAGCCTCCCAGAGCCAGACAGGCTCGTGAGGCTCTACCCCCACCACCCCCCACCCCTTAACACACAAGAGGCACAGGAAGGGAAAACCCCTGCCCAGGGTCACACAGCTCAGACACGCCAGGGCTGGGGTTCAAACCCAAGTCTGACCCCTGCTTTTGACTGGTATCTCCCGCCTACTCCATCCACGCCGGGTTATGTGCTGGTGCTGGGGAGACGGTGGTGAGCAGACAGCTCGGTGACAAACCAGTTCTGAGAGCGGGATGTGCTGGCGGCCCTGCCTGGAGAGGTGCAGGGAGCTGGGGTGACCTTCAGCTGTGGCTGTCAACCCAGACTGGCGTGGGGTGGGGAAGGGTGGGGTAGGGAACCTCCCCCAAGGAAGGTGACATCTGTCATCCCGAGAAGGCTTCCCAGCTGGCACTAAGTACAAAGAGGGAGGCTGGGGAGGCCAAGTGACTCACCGGAGGCAACGGGACAAGTTAGAAGCAGAACCTAGAGGGCTGTCCATGGGAATCACCTCCTAAGCCCCTCACTGTGAGGTTCTCTGTGAAGCCAGGTCAGACGGCGAGAAAGGAGACCAGGACATACCCCCAGGCCAGCATTCACTGTGCCCACTCCAGCAGGGAGTGATTAGGAGGGGTGTACCTCTGACTTTGAAGGAAACACCTCAATGCTGGGTGGTCCGCCGATCAAGCATGGCTCCAACTGCCCCCTGCCCCCCCACCCCCACCAGGGGCTGGCTTTGATCAGACAGGAGGCTCACTCTGAAGCCAAGCATTCCCCGGGGCCCAGGGCGCTGCAGGAGGTGCCTTGAAAGGGGAAGGGTCCTGAGGACCAATGGGGCCCACTCGCCGGAAACCATCCATCCTCTGTCCCGTCTGGCCAAGCCTCAGGGTGGAGCCCAGAGGTATCCAGGCTGCACCAGGACAGGGCTGGGCTGGTGGTTTCTCTGACTCACACAGAGGGTGGGTGTCCAGTGACTCAGCCGAGGCCCACTTCCCCTCCGCTAGACCCGCCTGCACAGAGGCCGGGACAGGCAACCCTGCACCAGTCCTGCCTGTGCCAGGCGTTCCCCAGGCCCTCGCTGCCCCTACCCCAGCCTGGGCCCAACCCTCCGTGTAGCCCTGACCACAAATTCCGGCCACGTGAAGGAATGAATGAGTCTTAGCTCTGAGTCCCAGGCACCCTAGACCCCAGCCCCAGCCTGGCCAAGCTCCCATCCTCCCATTTTCAAGATGTACCTAGAGCCTGAGAGAGTGGGTGACTAGCTCATGCTAGGGACCAAGCCCACTAGCCCCATCGTCCCCTCTCCACCCCTGGCTCTGCCCACCAGGTCCTCACTGGAAGTCCTCTCCCCGGGGATCATCAGCCCATTTTGCAGATCTGGAAACCAAGGCTCAGAGAGGGGAGGTACCTGCCCCAGGCACAGTGAGGCGGGCAGAGTGGGATTAGGTCCCCAGAATCTCTAACCCAGGCAGGGACGTTATGGTTTTTAACAGGGGGCCTGCAGTGGAGACAGGTGGGTGGCTGGAGTTAAGTGCCTAAGCCAAGGGAAGGATGGGAAGTGAGGCAGCTGGGTCAGGCCAGTTCCCCAGACGCTCCACCCCCCACCCCCAGTGCTCCTCCTGCCATGGGACCACCCCATTCCTTGCCCTCTGCGCCCACAGCCCTGGACACAGCCCCTCACCCAGGCCTTTCCTTCCTCAGGCTTCTTTTCTGGTTTTTCCTTTAGAGGAGAGTTGCACAGTTTGGGTTTTCACCCCCAGGCAAGGGTTTAGCCATGAGAAGGGAGAAGCTGATGTAGGAGGAGAACCACAGACCAGGGACCAGCGTGTGTGGAGACTCCAGTGGGCAGCTGGGTGTCACGGGGTACCTGATGGAAGCAGGTATGGATTGAAAGTGGTGCTGATGATGGAAAAGACTGAGGGCAGGAGAAGGGGCCGACACAGGATGAGATGGTTGGATGGCATCATCGACTCAATGGACATGAGTTTGAGCAAGCTCCGGGAGATAGTGGAAGACAGAGGAGCCTGGCTTGCTGCAGCCCATGGGGTCGCAAAGAGTCGGACACAACTTAGCGACTGAACAATGACAACAAAGGAGGGGAGAGGGGAGAGGCCATGGGGCTAGGCCTGACCTGGTCCCACAAGCAGTGTGGAGCCACAGAAACCATGTGTTTTAAGAGATTCCCCTCGAGGCTGTAGGAAGATGGTGTGAGGGGTCAGAGCAGCGGTCTGGGTGGATGGGGGGGCTGGCCAGGCCCCAGTGAGGGTGGGAGCAAGTCCTTGTTTCTGGGTGGGTGGATGGTGTGCCTGTGTTTCCTTGGCCGCTACCCCGAGGAATGACACAGGTGTACAAGCAAAAATAGTTTATTTGAGGACGGAAGACCCAACGTTGTGGGGCCCAGGGCTGAGGCCACAGCAGCTGCCTGGAGTTGGCACAGACAACCCCCAGCTCCCTAGGTAAGCCGAGTAGCAAAGCTGCTCTTCCCTGGGCCCCCTAGCTGCCTCCCCCACTTCCTGCAGGAAGGATTGTGCGACCGCCAAGAATCATTGCCATCATCACCACCATCACCGTCAGAACGTTGGTGAGGTTCTCCAAGCTTAGCCAGCAATTTTCAGCACAGTACTTGACCCTAATCGTCGTGAGTCCTCTGACAAGCACTGCGACCGTGCCTGGGTGCACCATCCAGCGGTGAGTGGGGTCTGTGATGAGGAGAGGCAGGCAGGGACAGGAGCCGGGGCGCTCTAGGAGACCCCATTGCAGCCTCCACAGCGACCCCGCAGGAAGACCTGTCTCCCCCGACGGCCCCAGCGGCTACCTGCTCTCCCGTGGCCATGGGCCAAGGCTGGATTCGGGCCAGGGCAGTCCCGCGTGGTCCCTGTGCTCCCTCAGGTCTCAGAGACCCTTACCAGGCTGGTCCCTCCACCGGAATCCCCGGCGGGCAGCCCAGGAGGCCACGAACTCACAGTTGTGGTAAAGGAACATTCCAGAAAGGGTGAGCGCCACGCCCACATAGCTGAGGGTGCTGAGGCGGCTGCCAAACAGCAGCCGGGACAGGACGAGGTTGCCCACAACGGTGAGGTTGCCCAGGACGTGGACCGTGAGGGCCGAGGTGAGGGCCAGCAGGGAGAAGCTGGCCAGGTTGTAGAGCACGGACAGGAGGCAGCTGAGCAGGACACAGGCCCAGAGGTGGCAGTCGGTGGGGACGGGCGGCGGCGCCACGCCGGCCTCCAGCACCAGGGCGGCGCCAGCCAGCAGGCAGAAGCTGGGCAGCGAGGTGGCGTACAGCAGGGTCACCGCGTCCAGCTGCTCTTCCTGCAGCAGGGCACCTGAAACCAGGGCAACAGCCATCAGCACTGGGCTCCAGATGACCCTCTGCGAGGCCAGCCTGCCACGACCTCCAGGAAGCCTGCCCCAGCCCCTCCGGCGGAACGAGGGGCTCCGGCTCTGTAACGGGAAGGTCAGACCACCTGGGTGGTGACCTGGTCCGCTCCTGGCCAGCTGTGACCTGGCCCTTAACCTCGGGAGGCCTAGGTTTCCTCACCTGCAGAGTCAGAGGATAATAAAACCTTGTGCATGCTATGTCGCTTCAGTCGTGTTCGACTCTTTGCAACCCCATGGACTGTAACCCGCCAGGCTCTTCTGTCCCTGGGATTCTCTAGGCAAGAAGACTGGAGTGGGCTGCCATGCCCTTCTCCAGGGGATCTTCCCGACCCAGGGATCGAACCCAAGTCTCTCCCGTGTCCCCTGCATCGGTAATCGGGTTCTTTACCACTAGCGCCACCTGGGAAGTCCCAATAAAACCTTAAGTATGCAGATTAAAATAATGTACATAAAGCCCTTATCAGGTAAGCTTCGGTCAGTAAGCGTAAAAAGATAGGAGAAATAAGCCTGTTATCACTGACTCCTCCCACAAGCTGAAACAATAATCTGTGATATCCCACTGATGAATAAATGTGAAAAAAAAAAATTTTCAGGGGTTCTCCAGGCCCTGGAGAAAAACATCCTGGACTCGTAACCGCCTTTGAAGGTGCTGAGCCAAGGGGGCCCAAGTCTGCTTTCTTGGCGTCGGCCATTCTGGCACCCCCAGCCCCACAGTGTGGCTCCCACGTTGCTCGCTCCAGCACTCCCAGCTCTGCCATGTACTAGCTATGTGGGCCTTTACGTTACAAGAGAGAGAGTTTGAAAGCAAGGTCACGTTCAATCACTTGTGACCACTGGGATGACAGGCACAACAAGGAGGTCATTGTTGCGCCCAGCTGTCATTCACTGTGTGAGCGTGTGTGTGTTTTGTTTTGTTAAGATTTTTTTTTTAATGTGGACCATTTTTAAAGTCTTTATTGAATGTGTTACAATATTGCTTCTGTTTTCCGTTTCGATTTCCTGGCCAAGAGGCACGTGGGATCTTAGTTCCCCAACAAGGGATCGAACCTGCACCCCCTGCACTGAAAGGTGGAGTCCCAACCACTGGACCGCCAGGGAGAGTCGCTGTCACTCACGTTTGCCGCAGATAGTTAGCACCTGTCACTACGGACGCTGGAGCTCGTCAAGACAAATCCAGGACACGGAGGAAACCTGGGGCTTTGCAAGGAAAGAGGGCATCCTAGCATCTTGCCCGTGTGTGCCCGTGTGTGTACACGTTACCACCCAGTCGGTTCACAAAGGAAGCAGGGCCCATCATAAAATCTCACGGGGCTGAGCTGAAATGATAGGACTTGCAAAGAGGCAACGGCGGTTTTGTGCCTTCTCCAAGCTTTCGTGGAGAGAGATGAGAAAGGTCTCCCCAGCCCCTCCCAGCACTCTCTCAGCCTCTACGCGTTTTCTGACACACACTTTCCAAAGAACCACAGAGGCGCTTACTCAGAGGCTATGCTTAGAATAGGAAATCTCATTTGTCTCTCGATTTCATTTTGATGTTTTGGCTTTGTTCTCTAGGCAACAGTCCTTCTGTCAAGCATTTCTAGAAATGAACAGATAACTGGAATGCCTCCTGTTCGGCTGCTCCAAATTTAGCACCGTTACGAGCTGCCTGTGGCCTACGTGTTCAAGGTGCAATCACTGGAAGGTGGTCAGGATTGCAGGTGAACTTCACCTTTGGCGAATTTCACTCTCTGAGAGGCAGGCAGGCAGGCCCTAACTTCCCCGCTCGGCCCCGTGCACCTGTTCTGTAATCCATCCAGCCCTCCCCCTCCCCCCACACTGTCCCCTCCAGCCCAGGAAAAGAGCCAGTTACCCCACCGACCTGTCATCCGGGCTCCTCAGCGACCCCTCCCCTGCCTGCTTACCCCAAACCCCGCATTTCAACTTCTCCTCCTCCGAAGGCATTTCCGTTTCATCATCTGAACATGCCACATTTCAGACACACGCAGACTAACACCCTCTGGACGCCGTTCTGTTGGCTTCGGGCTTATCCCACCTCTGCTCCATCACGAGCTGTGTGATATCACACAGGTCACCCTCTCTCTATGCCTGTCCCCCCTCGGGAGCATGGGCAAAGTAACAACATGCCCTCACGGGGCCGTGTGAGGTGCTGAGCGCAGGACCTGTGCCCAGGGGCAACTGCTGCCCATGGTGGCTGTCATGACCCGCTACGTGCAACCCCGCTGGCTAACACCCGCACCCTGGCAGGGCTTGCGTCCCGCTCCCAGAATGCCCTTTCCTGCTCTGCCCGTGTGAAGAGCTGGGCACAGCATGGGCCCATAGTCAGGGCTCGGCTGTCACCATCACTGCCTGCCTCCTCCTCTAGGCAGCCTTCTCTGGTCTCCCCGAGAAGTATCCATCCCAATCACAGCTGTGCCCACCTTGGCTTTAGCCCTTCTTCCCTGCTTTGTGATTGTTCCTTCTGAGGGTGTCTCCCCACCAGCCTGAGAACTCAGCGGATGGGAATGGGGTCAACCTGATGCAGGTGTGTGTAGCTGAGGACAAGTCTCAGCGCGCTGGCACCCCGTCTCCCAGCCTTTCTGTGAGGGGAGAGGCAGCATCACTCCTCTCCACGAGTGGCGCCCCCCCGGGCCTGCAACTGGCCCAGGAAGGAGGGGAGCTGCTGGGCACTCCTCGTCCTGGACTTTCATCCTCTGCTCCCTTGGAGTCTGCCATCAGGAAAGGAGCTGGTGTCAGTCACTCACATTCTAGTCTAAATTGGCCCTGGTGACTTTCCTGGAAAGTCTGCGAGTAGTAACCTCCTCTTGTCCAAAACCCACCTCATTCCTTTCCTCCAGTCTGATCTGACCCACCTCTGTGCTGGGCTCCCATCTCTGTTAGTGGGACCTCCAGCCTCCTAAGCTCTCTCCTTAGCATCCTGAGCCAAGTAGCTTAAGCAGCCTACCAATTCTTCCATCAGACCATTAATAAATTCACCGCTTAAGTGGTACCTTCCCTGCGCCAGGCCCCAAGTCAAGTGCTGGGGACATGGAGCTGCCCCAAAGCTAAGCCATGCCCTCCAGGAGCTCCTGCCTGGTGAGGGGCAGACAGGTAACCAAGTGGCTATAATATCAATACAAGGCACATGGAGTCCTGATGGGGGATGCAGAGGGCCCTGTGGGAGCCCGGAGCCAGCATCCAACCTGCCTCAGGGGCAGGCAGGTGACAAGGAGGGAGCTGGCAGAGCCGAGGAGCAGCCTGATGCCAGGCACCTGCCAGCCCCTGTCCGTGTGCCCGAGGCCTGGCCGGCCACAGCCTGTCCTGCTGGCCGGGGCTCTTCTCGGGTGAGGAGGCTAGGCCTCAGCAGGTGTGGTGTGGGCCTTAGGTTGGGGCCTTCCCAGCCTTCTGGCCCTGCTCAGGGCGGGGCACAAGGTCAAGTTTCCCACTGACTCATGCCCAGAGCTCAGGCCCCAGCTCTCAAGTAACCTGAAGGCAAAAATAGAACTGGGCTTTGGCCCTGCCTCAGGGCCCTGGAAGATGGGGACAGGGCCTCTGGGTCCTGATTCCAGGGCAGGCCTGAGCTCTGACTTCAACCTTTCCTGGCTGCAGGCTGCCCTAACCCCAGCCCAGTGCCCTTGGAGCAACCCTTTCCCTCTTCCAGGCCTGGGTCATAGGATCTCAGAGCCACAAGGGAGGGAGAGCAAGAAAGTCCTGGGACTCTATCAACTCTGACCTCCTCCATCAAACACATAGGGAGACTGAGGCCCAGACAAGATCCAGATCCGCCCCAGGTCACCCAGGAATTATGAGCCCATCTGTGGCTGGAACACAGGCCTCCCTACCCTGAGTAGGGGCAGAGACAGGGTGGGGGCTGTGACTCAAAGAACCCTCAGTAGGACAGGCAGGAAAGTGATCTCCACCCTCCAGCAGAGTGATTTCTCAGGGTCTGGGTTTGGAGTCTCCACTCTACCCTCTGCCCAGAGCCCCCAGCCCCCTTCCACCAGAGCTAAGGTCCAGAGTCACATGGACCAGGATTCTGGTCCTTTGGAGCTGTGTGACTCTGGGCAAATCATGAATTTCTCTGGGTCTCAGTTCCATCATCTGTAAAATGGGGATGAAAGTAGTGGTTGCCATGACAACTCAAAGTGAACACCCAGCATAGGGCCTGTTACACTGCAGTTCCCAGAAGACACCGCCCTTCCCAGACTTAGCAAGCCCCACTCCTCCGCCCCTCTTCCAAATCCTGCTTTACCATCTTGCCCTCTTTCTCTCCCACCAGTTCCCACTGTCAAGCTGGGTCCACAGTCTTATGCCACATCCCTAGGACAGCACGGACTCTGCCTGAGTGAAGTGAAAGTCGCTCAGTTGTGCCCGACTCTTTGGAACCCCCATGGACTGTAGCCCGCCAGGCTCCTCCGTCCATGGGATTCTTCCAAGCAAGAATACTGGAGTGGGTTGCCATGCCCTTCTCCAGGGGATCTTCCCCACCCAGGGATTGGACCTGGGTCTCTTGTATTGGAGGCAGATTCTTTACAGTCTGACTGGCTTCAAATCTTGCCTCTGCTGCTTACATGGCCCAGGGCAAGCCCCTCTACGCGTCAAATGGGGACAAAACCAGCTGGGCCTCTAGAGCCTAAGTTTGAGGCCTGGAAATCACTGAGCAGTTGGCCCTTTCTGAGCCTCAGTTCCTGCCTCTTCCAAAGCCACATGCCTCAGTTTGGTCATCAGTAAAATGGGATAGCAGCCATACCTCCTCACAGGGTTCCCCAGGCCACACTCCCACAGTCCCACCCGGGTCCCCACCTCCTCAACCAGTGACCTAGGTTACTCACTCTGCTGAATGGACTTGAGGCCACGGAGGCAGGTTGCCGCCAGCAGGAAACCGCAGCCAGCCGGGGGTGTCCGGAGCTCTCCGGCCAGGCTGCAGGCGGCCCCCAGGCAGAGCGGACCCATGGCCGCAAACTGCAGTGGGTGGTGGCGCCGGCCAAGCAGCAGCGCGGACAGGGCCAGCGTGATGAGCGGGGTGGTGGTGGTGGCCAGCTGTGCCAGGTCCAGCGGCACGGCGCTCAGGCCCACGTTGCCGCAAGCCATCGAGGCGCCGAAGGTGAGGCTGAGCAGCAGCACCTGGCGGCGGGTCTGCCCGGGCAAGGGGCGCCGCGCCCCCCGGTGGCAGGCCAGCGCGGCCGCCAGCATGTGCAGCGCCGACAGCAGCAGGGGCCGCCCGAAGCCGTGCACCGTGAAAATCCACTTGTTGAGGCTCGACATGCTGGCTCCCGCCAGCAGCCACACCAGCGCGGCCACGGCCACCCGGGCCCGGCCAGGCCGCCGAAGGGCCTGCGGGGTGCCAGGGGGCCACTCGGCGGACCCGGCCCACCGAGCGCCGCCAGCCACCTCCACTGCCTCGGCAGAGGTCATCCTGCCGTCATGGTGGTCCGGCGGGCAACGGCACATGGGTACCAGTAGGGCCGCGGCAGGAGGCCGGCTCCCCGGTGACCAGCTCTGGGCCACCAGAGAGCCCCACCTTGGCCCGCCCCGTCTCAAGCAGGTGCAGGCACAGTCTCTGGCGCCCAGCCTGCGGCAGCGGAGGTCCAGGAGCCGTGCGGTGTCCTCGGCGCAGGGAGACCAGAGCCCAGGTCGCTTCAGCTGGGATGCCAGGCTCTCTGGTGTTCAAGCCTGGCCTAGTAAGCGCCGGGCACCTCTGCCCGTGCCAGGCGAAGTCTCCACTCTCCTCCCGCCCGAGTGCCCACGCTACGCTTAGACGGAATCCTCCATCCCTTTTCTCTTCGGTCCAGTCCCCGGGTCCTCCGGCTAGTTCACGCCAGGCCTGGTGGGGGGCGATCCGGGCTCCCGCGCCGGGTTGGTGCCGGTGGGTCCGGCTCGCTGCGTCCGACACTGCCCAGGCCCAGCAGCGGGCAGACGCGCCGGCCCCGCGCTCCGGCCGGTGTCACGCGGCGAGTTCGGCTCAGCTCGGCTCCCGCAGGGCCTGCGCTGTGGCTCCGGCTCCCGGCGGCTCCGGCGGCAGCACCGGCGGCTCCCGCCAGGCTCGGGCGGAGAGCGAGGCTCCGCACTCTAGGCCCCGCCTCCGCGGCCGCCCCACGCGCCCCACCCGGAAAACTGGGCCGAGCCCGGGGGCGCCACCTCGGGTCAGGCCCCGCCCCCGGAGCCGGGAAGGCCGTCTCGCCCCGCCCCGACACCGCCCGCTCGGGGCTCCTCCTCCGTTCGCAGACCACCCCCGCTAGCCTGTCTGTCCTCCTCCCCGCATCAGTCGGGGATCAGGCCCCGCCCCACCCAGCGCCAAGGCAAGCCCCCAATAGGGACGATACCCAGTGGGGTATCTTCCTGATGAAAAACTCCTAACCTCTCAGGAGATTCCATCTTCAAGAACCACCCCCCCGCCCCCCGCCCCAGGAGACTTCAACCTAGGACCAGTCTCCGGACCACCTAATCTCTGGCCACAGTTATCCCGTGGGACCTCAGCATCCAAAAGAATTGGCCCACTCGGCCCCTTAATGCCCCTCCCTCGCCCCTCCCTAACCCCAATCCCTCCTGCGTCTCCCAGCCCGGGGCGGGCCCCCCTCCAGGCAGTCAGAAGGAAGCTGAATCAACACGGCCACCCGCAGCTGCAGAAGCAGGGTCCCGCCGGCCGCTCTATCCCTGGCCAGCAGCCCCTGTCCCATCCCCTGGGCGCTCAGAACTGACTCATAGCTGAACTTTCCTGGGGTTCACCCTCTGCCCTCGCTGGGAGGACAGAGAGCTGTAGGTGGGCCGGGAGCCAGAGCAGCTGCCACTAAGCTTTTGCCCCTGCCCGGGTCTTGGTTTTCCCATCGGAACAGACGGGCTGCTCTCTGAGCTCAGGGCCGGGTAAACAGCACACCCCAGAAGCAGGACAATCTGATCGGAATTCCAAGCTCGGAACTCCTCTCTCAGCTCTGGAGTCCAAGTGTGCAAGGATCACAAGTGCCCACAGCCCGCTGTGAGTGAGCCCCTTTGCTGACAGCTTCCTCCTCTGTGGAGGCTCCTGTCCCCTGGGGCACAGTTCACCCCTAGCCTTGTTATCTGACCGGCAAGCCCTTGATGACAGCAACCTGTCTGGAGGAACGGGACCGCAAAGGGGGAGCGCTTAGCTCGGTCCATGGCGCCCTCTGGTGGTCAGAGTGCAGAATGGCTGCAGGTGTCCCCTAATCCCCATTGCAATCCTTGGACTGGAATTAAAACCCCCCAGCCCGGCCGTTGATTCATACCAGCTGAATCAGATACCCTCTGGTGTGTTCAGGAATGTGTTTTTTTCATTTTCCTTTGGTGATTCCGAGACCCGCAGGAGCCTGCAAATAGTCCATATTGTAGGGCAGGAGATTTCCAGAGAAAGGACCAAAATATCCAGGAATTAATATTTAGAGAGGGTTTCTCCAGGAGAGTTTGCAGGAGGGAAACTGAGCCAGCCAGGGGGGCAGCTCCCCCTGCCCCACATTTCCTGAAGAGGAGGAATCAGAGCCCCTATGGGTTAGATTAGTTTTGAGATTTTTGTCAGTTTTCCGTTAAGCTTCCTTTAATTAAAAAACAAAACAAAACAGCAATGAATTAAATGCAGGAGATCCGGTTTCAGTCCCTGGGTCAGGAAGATCCCCTGGAGAAGAACATGACTAAGTGACTTTCACTTTAGTATTTTTTAATTCATTCCATCCATTCATCCAATTGCTCAGTCGTGGACACGACTCTTTGTGACCCCATGGACTGTAGCCCGCCAGGCTCCTCTGTTCATGGGGATTCTCCAGGCAAGAATACTGGAGTGGGTAGCCTTTCCCTTCTCCAGGAGATGTTCCTAACCCAGGGATTGAACCCAGGTCTCTCTCATTGCAGGCGGATTCTTTACCTGCTGAACCACAAGGGAAGCCCTCAAAAATACTATCCACTCTCCCATCTTCTCAGAGCTGAGCCAGTGGGGAGTGGTAGGCAGTGTCAACACTCTCCAAGACTGCCACAAAGCCCTTTGACCTCCCCTGCCTAGTGAGAGGTGAGCTAAGAGGAAAGAGGATTGGTGGGAGGGAGAAAGCGGTACACCCTGGGGTGGGAGTGGGGGCAAGGGGGAGGGCCTCATGCTGCTGGGGTGGTAGGGGTGGATTCAGACCAGGTCTGTCCAGGTCCTGAGCCCTAGTTTTTAACCTGCTTTGACCTGCAGGCAGCAAGGCTCTCTACAGGATATTCCACTCGTTGAAGAATGAGGGGGTGCGCTTAGCTTCACAGAACACAGCAGGGGCTCCTTCGCACTCCTTGCCCCCTCCAAAACCCAGACCAGCCCTGAGGAGCCTGCCCTGCCCACAGGCTCCCAGAGCCCTCAAGTCTGAGTACTTGCCCTTGGGGTGTCCACCCCCTAACCCCCATCCCTTAACCCCCTACCCCCCTACCCCAGCTGCTGCGGGAAGCAGGTGATTCGGCGAGGGACCCTGAGGGCACAGGAGGGAAGAAGCACCATTTCCAGCAACTGGGCTGCAGAGGCTGTGGGACAGGTCTCTGCATGTCTCCAGCCCAGTCACTTCGCTGCGGGGCCTCAGCCTTCCTGTCTGTGATCTGACGTGGGTTCACAGGCTTGATCCAAGGTGCCTGCCCACAGCTGCGGGTTAGGGAACATGCGGCGCGAGGGGATGTGGCTTGTCTGCAGTCACACAGCTCTAAACGTGGGTCAGACACGAACCTGGGCCCCATTCCCAAGGAGGGCCTCTGCTTACGACAGTTCTTTTTCTTTTTTCACTTTTTGGCCTCGACCAGGGATCGAACCCACGACCCATGCAGTGCAAGTGCAGAGTCTGAACCACTGGACAGCCAGGGAAGTCCCCATCAGATCCTTACTGTGGACATGACTGTCCTCACCCACCCCCTCTCAGGGGCCCTGCAGATGGAGCCAGACTAGACACCTGACCCAGTGCCCAGAAGTCGGCTGTGCTGGTCGGACCCCTCCCCAAGCTTTGGGACACAGGCTGAGAAAATAAAAGGGGGCTGGCAAACTTACCACGTTCAGAGGAAGCTGGTCAAGGGGGAGGCCAGGAGAGGGCCTGAGTGGGTGCGGGGCAGGGAGCCAAGCTTCCGGGCTTCCACTGCCCTGCCCCCACCTCTGCAGCCCTCACTTGGTGGGCTGAGCCTTCCCAGCAAACATCCTTTGATTGGAGCAGGATTCAATAGCTTCCTGCTTCTTAGAGCCAAACACACCCGACTAAGTCCCTCGGCGGGGGGGGGGGGGGGGGGGGACCACATCCAGATCCTGGACCACCGAGGGTCCTTTACATCAACCCCCCACCCATAGCCTCGCCTGGGACCCGCCCCAGCCAGCACCCCCGCCATGGGAGGGGCCCTGGCTTCCTGGGGTGGGGGTGGGGGGCAACGAGGTGGTTCAGGGGCAAGGGCTGGGGTCAGTGGGTGAGGATCTTGGCTCTGCCACCCCCAGGCTGTGTGACCTGAGGCAAGCCGCAGCCCTCTCTGAGCCTTCACCTTACTGTGAAGGGGTCACAGGGCTGGTCCCGAATCCCTCTCTGGAGCACCCTTGGCCTAGATCAAGGCGGGCAGGGGGACCAGCGCTCTGGGGGTCTGGGCGTGGACATTTCACCTTGAACACAGAGGTCCTGTTTTCCTGTGGCTTTCAGATCCTTTGATGTTTGTCTCAATATCAAGGCAGTTTCTATTTTTTAAAGATTTTTTCTGATATGGACTACTTTAAAAAGTCTTTATTGCATCTGTTACGATGTTGCTTCTGTAGTATGATTTGGCTTTTTGACCACAAGGCATGTGGGATCTTAGTTCCCTGGTCAGGGATCAAACCTGCACCCCCTGCATTGGAAGGCGAAGTCCTAACCATTGGACCACCAGGGAAGTCCCTTCAAAGCATTTTTTAAATTGCCTACTTCCCTCACCTGCCCAGACCCTGGACTGGAGGAAGAAGCACGTGTTTAATCTACGGTGTTGCCGACTCAGTGAGAGTCACGGTAAAACCTGATGTGCAGGCAGAGGGTCCCTCCCAGGGACCTCCTTCCTAACCTTGGTGCAAGGGGGCTAACGGGGTGCCTCCCTGGCTAGAACCCCACTTTTCAGAGGGGAACCCAGAACCCAGCCCTTCCCACTGACAGGCAGGGTCGCCACCCCACTGGCAGCTGAGGCCCTGACCGTCCTCTGAGGAGAAGCTCGGGGGTCCTGGGCCTCCAGCTGAATTTGGACTCTGCCGTGTAATCCCAGCCATTGCCAGCTAAAAAGTGTCAGTCGCCCTCTGCCTCTACAAGGATTAAGTCACTAGCCACTGCAGGCACTGACCTTAACACACCCTGAAAGGAGTTCAAGGTGGAGATCGAGAACGAGGTACTCTGTGCTCTGGGAAAACCTGGAAGAACACGCCACCAGGTGGATATTTTCAGGAGATTTTATGAGCCTAATTCTTGCATCTTCTCATATCTGGAAAAGCACTAACATCAGTAATGGAGCCATCTGCTCCTTGTGGTCAGCAGTAACCTTCACAAGATGAGCAGGAAGCTTCTCCTAAAATGTGTGCTTGACCGCACATAACTCCTTCACTAAAATCACATACATATATACTGACCCCCCCCCCCACCTCTTTGGAGCAGTTTCTCAGAGCTATCTAAAATTCTGCCTCCCAGGCCATAGTCTCCATTTTGCCCCAAATAAAACTTAACTCCCTACTCTCATGTTACGCTTTTTTTTTTTTTAAGTCAACACAATCTTTGAGGGCCCTGGTTTTCAGTGTTTGCGTGGAAGAGCCTGGAGGCCTCCCCAGGTCTGTCTCCTAAATCACCAGCCCACACCCCAGGCCCGGGCCACTTCGGGCAAGTCACTCTCCCTCTCTGAGGCACTGATTTCCTCATCTGAAAGCAGAGAGGAAAAGAGAAACATCCAACCTCAGAGTTGTGCAAGAAAGCATCTAGCAAATACACACTCCTAAACAGGAATCTGCGTCACCACCACCAGCCTCGGTCCCCCAGGACCCAGAAGGATGCTCGCTCACCCTCCTCTGCTGCCCACGGGGCTGTCCCCCCTCCTCTGCATCACCACCACCAGCCTTGGTCCCCCAGGACCCAGAAGGATGCTCGCTCACCCTCCTCTGCTGCCCACGGGGCTGTCCCCCCTCCTCTGTTCCTGGCACCTGCACTGACTCCAAGCTCAAGGCATCAGGACGCTGGGCCACGTGCACAACCAACTCTTTAATCCTTCTAGAGGTGAGCTGAGAGCTCTGCAGAAACCCTCACCAGCCGCTACAACGCAGCCGGCTCTGGGGCGGCAGCCTGGACGACAGAGTGGAGAGCTAGGGTCAGGGCCGCAGGGCTGTCCTCAAGCGACCCCCATCGCAGAGCGAGCGGTACTCACGAGGCGGCCGGGGAGGAGTCCGAGACGTTTACGCCCTCCGGCCTGTGAGTGACCTTCTCGGGACACCCGCCGGGCCAGGTGGGACCAGACCCAGGCAGACAGACCTCCTCGGGGAGGTGCTGGGCTCCCTGCTCCAGGTGGGCGGTGGTTTAGGACTCCCGCAGGGCTGGCGGCTGTGGGATCCAGGGACAAGTGTGTAAGAGAAGGCAGCAGGATCAGGCGTGCGCCCATTACCGGGGTGTCTGGAGGGAGGGTGGGAGACAGGAAGTGTGGGAGGCAGCGGCGTGGGTGAGCCTGGGGGGCTACCAGCCAACCAGCCTCAGCTCGATGGTCTCTCCATCCTTGGGTCTGTAGTCAGCAATACCTGCAGAAAGAGGTTGGGGGGTGGGGGTTAACAGGGCAGAGTGTACCCCATCCTGACCTCACCTTCTAGACCCCTGCCCTGTAAAATGGGCTCAGGGCTCGGTGGTGGGAAACCCAGGTTCTGTGCAGAGCCAGTCTGGAGACTCTGAACTCAGTGTGACCTCAGGGTCGCTGAGACCCACAGGCTCACTTTGCAATGGCGTACCCCCCAGGGAGGTGGGAGGGCATGAGATGGCACCCTAATAACCATCATGGGGCCAAAGGAACCAGAGACCCTGACAACACTGATGGGCAGGGTCACCGTCTTCACGGTCCCCCCGAGGAGCCATCCAGAAGAGGGACCTGCTCGGGGAGGTCTGGGGAGAAGTAGGACCACGAGGGAAGTCAGCCTTCACTCACGAGGCACCATCCAGGCTCCAGCAGACTCCGGGGTTCAAGCCCCAGCTCTGTACTCATAGGGGTGTGGTTCTGGGCAGCTTATGTAACCTCTCCGAGCACTGGTGCTCCCATTTCTAAAACGAGGGTAGTCATGATACCAACAACCCAGCCTCCTTTTTCCCAGGGGAGCAGGCCTCCTGCTGGACCGGGGGGCCGGGTTGGGGAGGTAGAGGACACCACCGCCCACGTCTGCCTTGTGGCTGAGTCCATCAGGCTCTCCCCCTCGGCTACCTCCTCAATCCAGCCTTTATCGGTAATAGAGGCCAGATCCGGTCTCTCCATCTGTCGCCTCTTGGTTTTATTTCTCAATTTTTCCAGAAGCCAGGCAGGGAGAAAGATGGCTTTTTACTAGGCTCCCTCAGTCAGTCCCACCTTCTGTAAAGCACATGGCCCAATCCCCTGGCACATGGCAAGTGCCCCCTAGAAGTCCCAGATACCAGGAGCGGGGACAGATGATCCTTAAGAGTTTGTCCAGTGATAGGGCTGATGCTCAGGGATGCTATGATGGCGTGGGGCGTTAAAACTGGAGATGCGCTAAAGGCCCAGCGGGAGTTGATAAGCTGCGATCCACCCATCCCACTCCACACTGGGGCTGGGCCCTGACTGGCAAGCCAGGCTTTGCGACGGTCCCTTCTCTCTAGTCAGTGATGGGTGCAGAGGGGCGTCTCCTGGCAACAGGGAAGGGTCTAGGAACGCGCCTGAATCCCAAGTCCGCCTTCAGGATGCCAGGAGACGTGTGCTGGGCAATTCACAGACAAGTTTCCTGCCTCACAAAAGGGAGCAGCCCCGGGAAGACACCGAGCAGCTTCTCTGGAGGAGGAAGCCAGCAAAGAGAGGAGGAGGGTCGCAGGGAGGTGGGGCTGGGCCTGAAATCCTTACTCCCACTGGAATCTGGTCACAGGAGCCAAGAGATGAGCCAATGAAAGCTGCATCGTGGAAGCTAGTTCGTGTCACATTACTGTTCCTTGCAGCCCAAAGCACCCTGCTGGATGATATAGCCTATGTGGCTATTACAAAGAAAGGGGAAGATCTGCATATACCCGCATAGAAAGATGGCTACCATATGTTAAGGATGAAAAAGATAAACTGCAAAACGTGTATCGAGTTGTGCCATTCAATACGCCAGCCATTAGCCACATGTATCTACTGAGCACTGGAAAGGAACCAAAGAAAGATGCAAAATATGTCATCAATAATTTTGCGTTGATTACATCTTGGAATGATATTGGATGTACTGGATTAAATAACATGTATTGTTAATGTTAGTTTGATCAACTACAGAATTTAGGATTACATGTGACGAGGCTCACATTTTTTTTTCTATGGGACAGCACTGCTATAGAGTATGGCTTCATTTTCACGAAAAAACATATGTACATATTTTTTTAAATTACCTGGAAGAAAATATACCAGAAGTTAAAAAAAAAAAAAGTTAATCGCTGGGTAGTGGATTGTGGGCAATTTTAAATTTCTTCTTTTTTGCCTATCTGCTTTCCGAGAGTTGCCACAGTGACATACACAAAAGTTCTTAAGAATACAGTTAAATGTATTATATGCAAGCTTGAGTGTCAGCGGTGACCTGAGGCTGAGCACCAGGAAGGTTCTGGGGGAAAGCTGGGGTGAGTTGACGAAGCCTGGGTTCTGGGACAGGGCTGGGCTGGGGAACACGTGCGCAGGGGGCTGGCCACCAGACTCACCTTGCTGCAAGGGGGTGTCAGGATCTCGGAGGACCTGCCAGAACTCACGTTCCCCAGCCTTTCTCCCCAGCACGGAGGTCAGGAAGGGGCCAGACAGGGAGGCCTGTGTTCTAAACCTACCAAAGGGACAGACAAAGAGAAAGAAAAGGTGACTTTTGCTCCCGTCGACCCAAGGGCAGAAGCTGAACCACTCACAGAAAACAAACCTTGCCCTCACTTTCAGGGCAGTACTGGCCAAGCCCTTCCTGGGCAGCCTCACCAGGCGCCCTTCCTCCACACCTCCTCTCCAGCCCCCTAGACACCTCCCACTCTGGGGGCTGACCTTGCAGCAGGGTGAGAATCAGAAGCTGCCCACGCCCAGAGTGAGGCCAGCAGGAGGAAGAAGTAGAGCAGGTGAGACAGAGGCAGAGACACCAGTGGCGTTTTCGTGGCTCAGTTGTTGTTTAGTCGCTAAGTCGTGTCAGGCTCTTTGGGGATTCCATGGACTGTAACTCGAAAGGCTCCTCTGTCCATGGCATTTCCCAGGCAAAAGTACTAGAGTGGGTTGCCATTTCCTCCTCCAGGGGATCTTCCCGACCCAGAGATCGAACCCGAGTCTCCTGCATTGGCAGGCGTTTTTTTTTTTTTTTACCACTGAGCCACCAGGGAAGCCCCCTCTGTGGCTCAGGGGCACCCCCATTCTCTCAGCTGGGCTGCTCAGTCTTCCCTCTGAGTCTACACACCCCATGCTGCCTGCTACTAGAAAGGCTTGGATTAGATTCCTGGCCTTTGCAACCAAGACACTCCACACCACCCCTTCCTGAGCATGGACACGGCTGCCAAAATGACTCTCTTCAAATGCTGTGGCTGTCCTCTCTCCTTATCAGTAGCATTGGCCTTGGAGATGGAGGGTTTTCATAGTTTTAAGAAACAGAAATGCCCTCAGGGTGACCTGGTCAAAGGGAAGGTTTTAGGGAGCAGCCCGTACCCAGGTCTCGGGGGCCATGTGGCTGCCCAGAGCGCTGCTGGCCTGCCTCGCTCCATTGCTCTCTCCCCTCTTTCTGTCTCTTCCTCGCCGCCTGTCTCTTCCTCTCTCTCCTTCCAGAGTCCGGCTTTCTCTGCCGTGCACTCATGTGCCTCGAACATGCCTCCCTTCTGGCCCCTGAACCCAGCTCAGGCACCCTCTCTACCACCAAGAGAATCATTTCTCAGATTGGTATCCCTCACATTTTCTCAGAGGTCCTGCAGTTCTGAATAAAACTGTCCAAGTTGGGACTTCCCTGGTGGTCCGTGGTTGAGACTCTTCGCTTATACTGCAAGGGAGTGTGGGTTCGACTCTGCTATGGAAACTAAGATCCCACATGCTGTGGTGTGGCCAAAAAAAAAAGTTCAATTTTTTTTTCCATTTTGATGACAATGTCCAAACACGACCTTGGTAATCCCAGGTGGCTCAGTGATAAGGAATTTGCCTGCCAATTGCAGGAGATGTAAGAGATGCGGCTTCGATCCCTGCATTAGGAAGATCCCCTGGAGAAGGAAATGGCAACCCACTCCAGTATTCTTGCCTGAGAAATCCCACGGACAGAGGAGCCTGGCGGGCTACCGTCCATGGGGTCGCCAAAGAGTCAGACACGCCTGAGTGACTGAGTATGCACGTCTGCTAGGTGATCCCAGAGCCTGCCAAGGGCACCCGGTGTGTGTGGGCCCCGCGACGCGGCCATCAGCGCACTGCAGGCCACGAGGTCCGCTGGGAGGCACTCATCCTCTGGGCCGGATCCCCGCCGGGGACCCCTCCCATCTTATTCAGGTGTGGACACGGCGGGGCCCAGAGCAGCGCTCTGGAAACACTCATCTCAGATCCATCCCATCTCAGGGTGAGAAGCAAGAGGAAGGCCATTGTCCCACCACACTCTGCAGAAGGCTTGGCCAGGTGACTCCTTCATCACAGGGATCGGACCAGGATCGTTTGATACTAAAAAGTCTCATCCTTCTGAAAGCTAGCCTGTGTTGAGCACTTACTAAGTGCGTGACCCTGTGCACAAAAAGCATGTGTTAATACCATGTCCTGTCTGTGCCCTCATGCCCTAGCTCCCGAACGGGCCCTGGCGGGTGGGAGGTGAGGGGCACCATGCCGTCCTCATGAGCTGCAGGGAAGGCATCTGGCCTGGTCCCCAGCTGGAGAGCTGGGATTCCAGGGTCTGCCTTGGGAGCCTGCTCTCCCAACCCTGACGCCTGTTTCCACCACAGCATGGGGGCGCCGGGGGCGCAGCAGGTGGGAGAAAGCCTGGGCCTCTCCCGAGGGAGCCCTGTCTCCATCCCCTGCCTCACTGAGTCCTGTTTCGGGGGATGCCAGGTCGGGTCAGGCGAGGGCCGGGAGGTGGGGAGGTCTCACCTGAATCTTCCATGCTCCTGGGCGTTCTTCAGGATGTCTTCCAGGGAGGAGCCAGCAGGGACAGAGACAGAGTGTCTGTATGAAGGGGAGATGCCGGAGACCTTCAGCAAGACGTCAATGAACTTCGGGACTTTGGCCTGTGGCGGGGTCTCCAGAGCCGGTTCCAACAGGGCTGAGCCAGGGAGAGGGGAAGGGGCAGCCACTTTGAGGGTAGGGGGCCAGGCCTTAGTCCTCCTTTCTTTCCAGGAAGACACTGCAGCCCACTGGGACCTCCTCCTTCCCCTGGGTCCCCTCCCCGTCAATACCACCACCAATACCATCCAGCTGCTTTCCCAGCCTCCCCAGCCCCTCAGCTCCCACATCCCCCACCACCCAAGCTCAGGCCCCTCACTGGTTTCTCTGCTCCAGTGTCCCCCTCCCACCTACCTGCCCCCCTAGCAGCCCCGGGGGTTGTTAACTAGAACATACATCTGTTCATGTCATCCTCCGTTACTTCTGAGGGATCCCCTCCTTTTCATCCTCCTGCCTTCCTGCCACTCCAGCTCATCCTCCCAGACCCCACGCTGCAGTGAGACCCTCCCCTCAATTCCAGACTGTACGCCTCTGAGCCTTTGCCCTTGATGCCCCCTCCCCACTCTGCCTTCTGCCTCTCTTCTCCACTGGCAAATCCCACCCACCAACCCTAGTTCCTCCCTCAGATGAAGCCCTGATTCAGGCAGCTAACTTCATAATTCAGGGAGTCATTATGAGGTTGGGAGCTAATCAAAATGTTAGCTGGGGAGCTAATGTCTCTCCCCATCCATCCATCCACCCATCTATTCATCCATCTATCCATCTATTCATCCATCCATCCATCCATCTATTCATCCACCCATCCATCCATTCACCCATCCATCCATCCATCCATCTATTCATCCACCCATCCATCCATTCATCTATTCATCCATCCATCCATCCATCTATTCATCCATCCATCCATCCATTTATTCATCCATCCATCCATCCATCTATTAATCCATCCATCCATTCACCCATCCATCCATCCATTCATCTATGCACCCACCCATCCATCCCTCCATCCATCTATTCACCCATCCATCCATCTATGCACCCATCCATCCATTCATCTATTCATCCATCCATCCATCCATCTATTCATCCATCCATCCATTCACCCATCTATCCATCCATCCATCCATCTATTCACCCATCCATCCACCCATCCATCCATCCATCCATCCATCCCTCCATCCATCTATTCACCCATCCATCCACCCACCCATCCATCCATCTATGCACCCATCCATCCATCCATCTATTCATCCATCCATTCATTCATTCATTCAAACATTTCTGTACTGGGCATCACACAAGGGGCTGAAGAGTCACAGCAGGCCCAGAGCTCACCGTTTGGGGTCTCCCTCCCCATACTGAGCGTCTAGAACCTGTGAAGGCATCTTAGCTGCAGGTGTGTCCCACGCACACCTGCAAACCCCTGCTGACTCAGCAAATCAAGATGGAGCAAGATCCCCCCCACCCCCACTGGGACAGGGCGACTTCAATGCAGATTGAAAAGAGTGGGGCTTTTGTGAAAAGCCAGCTACCTCTTGGAGCCTGGCAGTCTGGGGAGATGAGATCCACATAGCTCTTCTGGTTCAGGACAGGCAGCAGCTGAGAGATCATGAGAGGGTTCTGGAAGGTCTTGTGCTGTAGGCTGGCCTGCAGAGCAGCCTTGGCTTTAAGGCAGGCTGTGCCC
Organism: Bos taurus; assembly: GCF_002263795.3. Lineage (NCBI taxonomy): Eukaryota > Metazoa > Chordata > Mammalia > Artiodactyla > Bovidae > Bos > Bos taurus. The sequence continues at coordinate 69,588,803 of NC_037344.1, read as the reverse complement.
AGCTCCACCGAGGGCCTGAGGGAGCCCATCAGCAACTGGGGACAGAATGGGGAAGAGAAGGAGGAGGGGGGTCAGAGGGGCCGGGTCTTCCAGCCCCTGGCTGGTCCACTTCCCTCCAGCCACTAGGGTAGAGCATGGCCCCGGAGTCTCTTCCCCACCTGCAAAGCCAGAGGGGTGCTGTAGACATTCCCGAAGTAGCCCTCTGGGGTCTGGGCCTTCAGGATCTTCTCTTGCACTCTCTTGAGGGCCAGGTTGATCCGGTTTCTCTGCTTGGGGTTGAGGTTGGACAGCTCCAGACAGGAGAAGGCCATGCCTGCCATGGCCATGGTGTCTGCAGGGGACAAAGTGATGTCTTTGCTTTTTCATACACTGCCTAGGTTTGTCATAGCTTTTCTTCCAAGGAGCAAGCATCTTTTAATTTCGTGGTTGGGGAAACTAAGTTTCCAAAAGCTGTGCGGTATGGCCCCCCCCCACCCCCAAAAAACAAAAAACCACAAATGAACAAACAAAAAAACTCCCCTGGTAATTCTAAAGTGCAGGCAGGTTTGCAAGCGAGTGGTGTAGGATAAGGTCCTCTTGACCCTCCCTCCCCCAGTCTCTCTCACTGACCTCTATCCAGTGACTGACCATCCCAGTTTGCCATCCTGGGAACTGGGCAGACTGGGCTGAGTTGTTCCCCCTAGCTGGTGGAAACTTTAAAATGCTGCTCTGACCCTATTGCTCCCCTTCCTCCAGCCCTCCCGGGGCTGCCCATTACCCCGAGGTCCTTCCCTGGGCTGACCCTGCTTAACTCTGTCCCCTGTTAGTGGGAGATGCACCAGGGCAAGAGAGGGCCCTGGAGACCCACGTCACACAGGAAGGAAGCAGATCTGGAATCCAGGTCTCAGGCCTCCTGGTTCATTTTTGGTTGTTTTGTCCCTTCCCAGATTATTCGATGAGAACATCATAGCTGTGTGTCTAGCACTTTCTCCATGCTGGGCGCCATGCTATATCCTTTACTTATTAGACATCTCCTTGCATGAGGCAGGGCGCTCAGGGCCGGTGCACTGGGACAACCCTGAGGGATGGATTGGGGAGGGAGGTGGGAAGGGGATTCAGGATGGGGACACATGTACACCCATGGCTGATTCATGTCAATGTATGGCAAAACCCACTACAATATTGTAAATAGTCTCCAATTAAAATTAATTAATTAAAAAAAACCAGACATCTCTTACTGAGATGCTGCTGCGGGGGTTATTTTACCAGAGAAGCTGAGCTAGAAAGGCCAGCTGAGCTGCCCGGGGTGCCCTGCAGTAAGAGTGTGGTGGAGGATGCGGGGAGGAGAGTTGACTCACAGACCCTGCACCACAGTGAGCCCTCATTCCGCCTCCTAATGGACCCGAGAGGAGGGGTCCCAAGGAAAGGTGAGCCTGGGGCCAGGGGCTGCAGGGGCGCCAGCCTGGCCTTCAGGGTGCAGCCCACTCACCCACAGAGACGTGGTCCTGCAGGAGATGCGGCTTGTGTTCCACGGCGTACAGGAGCTTGCCCACCACACTGTCGTGGACTCGCTTCTGGTGGACACACAGGGCCAGGATGCCCAGGCTGTACTGGTAGTAGCTGGTGCGGGGGTGACCCTGGTGGTTGTGCCCTGGGAGCAAAAAAACCACGGGGTGGGAGCGTCACGCTTGCCCCTCCCAGCAACCAGCCACCTGCCAGCACCCTGACACCCTCCTTTGGGTGGTGAAAGTGAAAGTCGCTCAGTCGTGTCCAACTCTTTGCAACCCCATAGACTATACCCTCCATGGGATTCTCCAGGCCAGAATACTGGAGTGGGCAGGCTTTCCCTTTTCCAGGGATCTTCCCAACCCAGGGATCGAACCGGGGTCTCCTGCATTGCGAGCGGATTCTTTATCAACTGAGCTATCAGGGACCCTTCTTTTCTTCACCCGCTTGACTCATACTTGCTGAGACACCACTGAGTGTCAGGCACTGTGCCCGGAGGTGTGAACGGTGATGACAGGCCAAGCACAGCGCAGCCAGTGCTAGCTGAGGACTTGCTCAAACCCAGCCCAGGCAGCGACATGTCAGTATGCGGCTGGCTGTTCTCGTTTTCCGAACAAAAGTTTGCCTTCTCCCTGGGCCCCCAGAAGCAGGGGAATAACAAGTCTAGGTGAGATCAATTGCTGCTTCTTTAGGGAAAAAATCAGCCTGTGTTGTTTATCAAGCCACTTTAACTTTTTAGGTGTCCAAGTAGAAATCTGGTGTGGCAGTTTTTCCTAGAAGCCATAGGAGAGAAGATTTCCCTGGGGGTTGTGGTGGTTTCTATAAAGAAAGCTGAGCACCGAAGAACTGATGCTTTTGAACTGTGGTGTTGGAGAAGACCCTTGGACTGCAAGGAGATCCAACCAGTCCATCCTAAAGGAGATCAGTCCTGAATATTCATTGGAAGGACTGATGCTGAAGCTGAAACTCCAACACTTTGGCCATCTGATGCGAAGGACTGACTCACTGGAAAAGACCCTGATGCTGGGAAAGATTGAAGGCGGGAGGAGAAGGGAAAGACAGAGAATGAGATGATTAGATGGCATCACCGACCCAATGGACATGAGTTTGACTAAACTCCAGGAGTTGTTGATGGACAGGGAAGCCTGGTGTGCTGCAGTCCATTGGGTCACAAAGAGTGGGACACGACTGAGCAACTGAACTGAACTGCAGTGGGGTGGGGTCTGCCTGGGGAGGGAGGAAATGCTGAGTGCTGCCCTCTGCTGGTGGGGTGTGGGCACAACCTCGCCTCTGCCTCAGGGATATGCAATTGCTCTCCCATCTGAATTCTCCCTGTGAATTCTGAGCCGCTGAGAGGGCTGGCTGCCATGCTCATGAGACCATGATTATAACTGAATCGTGTACTGAGGTCCAAGGGGCTGAATAACAGAGGTCTCTGAATAGCTGGGGAGCCGGGGCAGGATTCTCTCTGAGGCAGTGACCCAGGGGAGGGAGGGAGGGAGGCAGAGGCCCACAGGAGTGAGCTAGAAGCGGAAGGAAACCTTCCAGATAGGGGGTTCCCTGGATCTGTCAAGACCCTGGTTTGCAAGGTGAGCTGAGAGATATGGCCGGGGTGACGAGAGCCCACAGAGGGGCGGACAAGTGGCTGGGCAGGGTCTGCAGAGGAGAAATAGGCAGACAGACTGAGCTTGAGGGCTGTGAGCACAGCAGCGAGCAGCTCCTGCAGGGTTTACGCAGCACTAACAGGATCAAATGTATATTTATTTTAGTAAAAAAAAATTTTTTTTGGCCACACCTCGTGGTATGTGAGAACATAGTTCCTCAGTTCAGTTCAATTCAGTCGCTCAGCTGTGTCCGACTCTTTGCGACCCCATGAATCGCAGCACACCAGGCCTCCCTGTCCATCACCAACTCCCGCAGTTTACCCAAACTCATGTCTATTGAGTTGGTGATGCCATCCAGCCATCTCATCCTCCTCCTGCCCCCAATCCCTCCCAGCATCAGGGTCTTTTCCAATGAGTCAACTCTTCACATGAGGTGGCCAAAGTATTGAAGTTTCAGCTTCAGCATCAGTCCTTCCAATGAACACCCAGGACTGATCTCCTTTAGGATGGGCTGGTTGGATCTCCTTGCAGTCCATGGGACTCTCAAGTCTTCTCCAACACCACAGTTCAAAAGCATCAATTCTTTGGCACTCAGCCTTTTTCACAGTCCAACTCTCACATCCATACATGACCACTGGAAAAACCATAGCCTTGACTAGATGGACCTTTGTTGACAAAGTAACGTCTCTGCATTTTAATATGCTGGCTAGGTTGGTCATAACTTTCCTTCCAAGGAGTAAGTGTCTTTTAATTTCATGGCTGCAGTCACCATCTGCAGTGAGTACACGCCTCCTCTATTGGAAAGTGGAGTTTTAACCGCTGGGCTGCTGGGGCAGTTCCTAGGTTTATACTCTAAGTGCTCACTCTGTGTGGGCCGGGTTGAGTCAGGAGGCAGGAGAGGAAGCAGAGGGAGGCTAAGGAGTAAGGAGGCTGGGCAGTTGTCCAGAGGAGGATAATCAGACCAAGCTTGGTGGCTGAGCAGCAGGACTTGCCAACAGAATGCATGCAGGATGCAGGAAAGGCTTGATTAAGGATTCCCCCTGGAGCAGGCCCAAGCCTCGATAAATATCAAGACAGGCAGAGCGGAGGGCAGGAAAGAGGCTTGAGGAGAAAACCCAAAGCGCTGATGTGCACGTTCCATGATGCTGTCCGATGCGCCCTCCCTGCCCCTGGCAGCCCGCGCCTCCTCACCGATGGCCCTCTTCTCGTCCTCCAGGAACCGCTTCAGCTGGGAGACCAGCCTGTCCCCCTTGCGGCCTCCGATGAACTCGCAGTTGGCCCGGAGAGCCAGCAGGTAGAGGGCCAGCTGGCCCATAGAGGGCTTGGCCTCGGAGTCATTGTCATCCTTGTTGGAGGCAGGCCTAGGACCAAGCCAGGGAACAACACTTTTGTGAGAAAGGGCCTTCCCGGTGAGCCTGCCTTGGGGCACTCTCCCTGCCAATAGGACAAACTGGAAAAAAAAATTCCTAGTGGTTGGAAAGTTTCTGAGACCTGCCAGAAGCAGATGTAGTCAGCGATGTAAGTTGTGAGGTGTACATCATACATATTTCATAAAAATGACAAGTTGAACTCAAGGGCAAACTCTGAGAGCTCTTGAGTCCAAGTGACCTGTCTGGCCCCCCCACTGTGGCCACGCTTCCCCTGAAGCCTCCCTTTCTTCCTCTCCTCGCCCTGCGTCCACTTCCCAAGCAGGAGACGCTCTCTGACGGTCCTGACCCTTCACCCCTCATTCAAACTCCCAAGCTGGACCTCAGGACAAGCCCCTCCCCCCTTAATAGCCCCTGGAAAGGGAGCGCAGATAGTCCGATGCTGCCGCTGGGCTCAGTGTGAAAGAGTGCGGCCATGGATTAGTGATGTCTGCCTCAGTCGGGCAGAGGGCGGTACAAAGGCCGCACAAGGGCCCTGGATTGGGATCTCCAATCCGGTCAGATCAACCCCACTCCACAGATGGAGAGAGGCCCAGAGGAGGTGAAACTTGCCCTAAGGTCTCCCAACAAAGCAGAGGCAGGCCCAGACCGGAGCGCGGGTCTCCTGCCTCCTAGGATGAGGGGCTGCCCCGGAGAAAGGAGGAGAGAGCATGGCCGGACCTCAGGAGGCTCTGCTGGTAGCTGAGCTTGAGGCTGTGCAGGTAGTGGGCCTCCTTGGCCCCAGCCTGCAGGCTCGAGAGGCGCAGGCCCACGTAGATACTGGGGTTCAGCTGCTCCTGGGAGAGCCGGTCCATCCAGGGCAAGAGGCGCTGGCCCAGCCTCTCCACCAGCGTGCTGTCCACCTCGGTTATCTCTTAGGAAAGAGAAGAGGCCAAGTGAGGGTGCAGGGCGAGGCCACAGCAGCACCTTATCAAGGTATTTTCCAGGGAATAAACATCCCCACCTTTATGGCCACCGGCCACACACCTGACTGGTATGGGGGAGTCTGGTTGTAACAAGAGGCAGCCAGTATCCCGAAAGAGTGGCTGGAGTGGGCCAGGAAAGAGGTGGTGGGCCCAGGGCAGAAGCGGGTACCAGACAGCCACTCTGCCCATCAGAGACTGGCCAAGCGACGGGTGGTTCCCCAGGCACCGCGCCCCACCCGCCTTGGTCCTCACGCCAGCCCTGCCTGCGATGTAGGTGCTGGGAGCAAAGAGAAAACAGAAGTTCAAAGCTGTGGGCGTGTCCCACCCATTTACAGAAACTTCGGCCCACGTGGGAACAGGTTACAGATCCAGTTTTCAAAACATAAACAGACTCACAGATGTAGAAAACAAAACGAAAGTTACCGTGGGGAAAAGGGGAGAGAGGGATAAACTGGAAGATTGGGACTGACATGCACACACTGAAAACGTTAGTCACTCAGTCGTGTCCACCTCTTTGCAACCCCATGGACTGTAGCCCGCCAGGCTCCTCTGTCCCTGGGATCCTCCAGGCAAGAATACTGGAGCAGGTTGCCATTCCCTTCTCTAGGGGATCTTCCTGACCCAGGGATCTCACCCAAGTCTCGTGCATTGCAGGCAGATCCTTTACCATCTGAGCCACCAGGGAAGCCCATGTACATACTACTCTGTCTGTATATATATAAAACAGATAACTAAGTAAGGACTTACTGTATAGCACAGAGAACTTTACTCAATAGTCTGTATGATCTATATGGGAAAAAAAATCTTTAAAAAAAAGTGGACATAGGTATACACATAACTCATTAACTTTGCTGTACAGCAGAAATTAACACAACATTGTACATCAACTCTATTCCGATTACAAAAAAAAAACAACACTGCAGGCTGCCCGCTGGCTCACTGGGGCGGTCTGGTGAACTTCCTCGGGGGCAGGTCTCAGAATAATGCTTTTCCTGCCAACTGAGTTTAGGTGAGAAGGACCTGAGATCGGGAGCTAAACTGCTGGAAAGCCATCGTCATTGTCTGCAGCCATTTATCTGTGTGCTTCGGGATTCACCCACAAGGGAAGCAGAAGCCTCAGGGGTATTTCCCAGTCCAGCAGACAGGAGCCGGCCTCCCTTGGGGACGGGATCTGGGCTGAGCAGGTGGCCTTGGACTTTTGCCAGCTACTTCCTCCTAATTGGTTAATGGTGGCTCAGATGGTAAAGCATCTGCCTGCAATGCAGGAGACCCGGGTTCCATCCCTGGGTCAGGAAGATCCCCTGGAGGAAGGGAATGGCAACCCACTCCAGTATTCTTGCTTGGAGGATCCCATGGACAGAGGAGCCTGGCGGGCTACAGTCCATGGTTTCCAAAAGACACGACTGAGCGACTGCGATTTCACTTTCTTTCCTCCTAATTGCAGTGGGGATTCCAGCTGCTGGGCAGCTACCCCCCACCCGCCCCCACCCCCAAGAATGGAGCAAAGGAACTTGAGGGGAGGGTACTTCTCTTTTCCTTGCTCTTTCTCTGTGGCTTTCTGTGTGTCCACCGCCATTTCTATAGGAATTTCTCTCTCTTTCTCTCTGGATCTATCTCGTTCTCTCCATTTTTCAGCCAGTCTGTCTGCCTATTGGTCCTTCCACAGTTCTCTTTTCCTCTCCCTCTTCTTCAAACCGGAGAGGGAGCCCCTGGCCCAAGCCAGGGCTCCAACCTCCAGCGGGTGAGTCAGCTCTGGGATTAGAGAGACAGGAAGACAAGCTGGTGCTCTAAAGAGAGGCAGGTAAACCCGATTCAGTCTCAGCAGGAAGGAGCCGGGCAGATTCCCCCGAGGCAATAAAAGTGAGCCTGGGTGAGCGCGCTGCCCTCTGGGCCTGGGGTTCACAGGGCCGCCCAGCTCTGCCAGCTGAGGACTGGCTCTGACAATGGGAATTCCATGCAGGAGCTGGTGCTGGCATCCCTGTCATATTCACAACCACACGGGGCTTGAAGCTGGCAGAGCAGAAATGCTTGCGTCACACCAGGAAGAAGGCCGGGGAGCATTTTCAACCCCTTTTACGAGTGAGGGAATGAGACTGGGGGCGACTAAATGGCCTGGCAGCAGTGGGCTGTACCCCCAAACCCAGCCCAGCACTCTAAAGGGGTCAAGCCTATGGATGAATTGTTGAAAGGCTCATACCCAACAGAGGGTCCTGGGTCACCCCTGGGGACTGTCTGGACAGGAACCAAGAGCCAAGGGCTTGAGAGGTCAGAGACTCCTGGTGCCAGGGGAAGACCCTGACCTGGAGTTCTCAGAACCAAGTTCCAGCCAAGTCCTGGAAAGCCAAGGTGCCTTGGGCAGGCAGGTCACCTGGTCCCTATGACCCTTGACCGCTTCATCTGTCACCTGGACACAAGTGAGCCTGCCTCTCGGTTTCTCCATGAGTCACAAGAGATCCTGCTGCTGGGTGCCTCCCTTCCTGCCTCTGTTTCCTGCGGGGCTCCAGGGCGTCAGCAGCCCTGAGCCTGTGTGCTCTGACTCCCAGACAGGCCCTGAGAGGCCCCCGGGGGAGCAGGCAGGCCCCTGGATGTGGAGTGCAAAGCTAATGCCTTGGCGTCCTCACACCCCGGGTCTCCACCTGCTCACTTTCCCTCTGTCTGGGGTGGCCCCCCCTGCCCCCCACACTCCTCTCCTCGCCGCCACCAGCGCCTTTTCCTCCTTTGGGTCTCAGTTCCTGCATCGCCTCCTGGTCCTCGGAAATCCCACCCTTTCTCCCTGAATTGGCGGCACCCAGCTCTCTCCCTCCAGGCCGGGGGCTTCCTTTGGCCACAGCCCCCAAGCCCAGCACTGACTCGCCTCTTGACCACTGTCCCTTTCACTAGAACGGAAGCTCTATCTAGCTGGGGCAGGGCTGGGACCCCTTTCTTGCTCCCTGTTTTTTCTCCAAAGCCTAGTCCCACACTTGGCATAGCGAAGGCTCGGTCAACATTTACTGAATGAATAATCAACAAATGACTGATGTCATGGAAGCGATCTTGTCTGGTAGCAAGTCAGACGTAGAGTTCATCTCAACACAGCGCGCTAAACGCGTTGAGGTTCAGGGAAGTCCAAACTGCCGTGGGAGCCCCGAGGGGCGGCTAAGTCACCCCCCAAACACACATCCGAGCCTTGGTTTCTCCCCTTGTATAATGAGGGGCTGGGACAAGATGGTCCTCTCTCCAGGTTAGATCCAGTTACTCACCGCAGATGTTGGCTAGCGCTCCCAGGCCCCCCAGCAGGAAGAGGAGGGCCCCGAGGTGCCCCATGGCAGGAGCAGGGGGTGGACAGCAGGCGGGGAGCGGGACAGGCTCCTAGGGCTGGCCGGGTAGAGAGAGGCTCTCCTGACCACAGTGGTCACTGCTCCGAAAGAGGCAGCTTCCTGTCACTGATTAATCCCTCCACGCCCGGCAGCACATTGCTACGTCAGCAGAGGGAAAAGGGAAAAGGTCTGTAGCTGAGGGGAAAGGGAGGCCAAAGAACAGGGGAAGGAAGGGCAGAGCAGCGCGGGCCTTCCTGGAGGCGGGGGCAGGGGCGAGTGCGGCCAGCCACACTTTCCCCGCCGCCCGAAGAGCCCTGGATGGGGGTGCAGAACGTCTGACTGCTGAGTCTGTCCAGCCACGCCTGTCTGTATGCCCTCGGTAGACACGGTAGGCTAGGGTGCCTACCTGCTACCCCTCCCAGAAGGAGCCCCTGAAACTGCCCACCCCGGCCTGGGACAGGAGAACGGGACTGGGAGCTGGGACAGTCACGTGAGCAGTCAGCTGTTCTCTGCCCGCCTGCTCAGAGGGGGCGCGGCCGCGGGACCCGGACCAGACCGCCCAGTTTTCTCAACCAACCGGAAAGATGGGCGCCTCCTGGGAGACAAAACAAAGCAATTTAGGGAGCGAGATTTAATCGTTAGACACACGAAGCCACGGTTAGCAGGGCCACTTGCAAGGACTAGGAAAGTCACCTAGAAACAGTCTCTGCGAGGAGAAGAGAGAACAAAGGCTTCCCCGTCCACCAAGCCCCACAGAAGAATCTGTGTCCAAGAGTTAGCTCTGGAGGTGCTGTGTTACCTTGGCCTCTCTGAGTCTGAAATGGTTTCTCTTGTGTGAGTCAAAAGGGTTGGAGGAGACCATTCTAATTAAGCTCCCTTCCAGCTCAACCTTAGACCTTAAAACATCTTTAATCACTTGCAAATACAATTTTTTTCTACAATCATTTTATGGGTAATTGCCATGGTTCATTTTTTCAAGATAATCTGGTTTTGTGCCTGACTTCTCACAAGCCAATAAATACAGACATAAATAAATACAGATATGTGCATCTGTTCACGGAAGTACTTTGCAAATACAGAATTAGACTGTCCGGTGCAAGGAGGCTGGGTGTTGCCCATCAGGGTGAAGCTCTCCTGCAGCCCCTCGGGTTCAGACTTTCAGGGGGACCTTGGAACTCTGGGGGCAACAGAGCGGTCATGGTCTGGGACAGGGCTGCCCGGCTCCCCAACCCTCGGCAATGATTCTGTCTCCTGCCATCTCCACACAGCAGCCTCTGTGAGAAGCAGCTTCCTTGGGAGAGTCACCACCTCCGCCCCCTGAGAACTTGAAGGTGCCGCTGGTGACTAGCCGGGGAGGGGGTGCATTTCCATAAATAGTAGAAATAGACCGACTGACTGGGGGTGGAATGTTTTAGGTAATGCGGTCAGGGGAAGTGAAAAAGGAAATGATAATCGTTTGGTTCAGGACTTCTGTCTGGGGGGTCTGGAGCTGGGAACGTGGCTTCCCAGGTGGCTCAGGGGTAAATAATCTACCTGTCAATGCAGGAGACATGGGTTTGATCCCTAGGTAGGGAAGATCCCCTGGAGAAGGGAATAGCAACCCACTCCAGTACTCTTGCCTGGAGAATCCCATGGACAAAAGAAGCCTGGCGGGCTACAGTCCATGGGGTCGCAAAAGAGTTGGACACAACTGAGCGACTAAACAACAGCAACAAGCCGAGAAAGTAAACACTGGCTTGGAACGGGCAGGTAAAAGTTTGCGTGTCTGGGCATCAGGCAGGCACAGACACAGCCAGCTGCGACATAAACAGGAAGCATCACTTCTCCCAAGGTCACATCACAGCTGTAAAGTGTCCCAGTAACCATGCTGTTTGAGTGACTATTACTTTTTTTACCGGGATTTCTTTTTCCCCCTAAAATCACAAACCATCAGTAATTTGCTGTTTGAAATTGTTAGTAAGAAAGACAGTATCGGAGGCGCCAAGTCCCTTTGGCAAGGGAAGCTGCTCCAGTATGTATTTTCCGGACTCAGCAGTCCCTGCCTGCCTCAACTTTGTAGTTTTCAGGTAAACAGGATACTTTGCTGTCCAGACCTCAAGCTGACCCTTCTCATGCAGCCCTGCGCTGTGTTAAACCCACCAAAATACTGCTTGATTGGGACTTCCCTGGCAGTCCAGTGGTTAAAACTCCTCGCTTGGGGTGCGGGTTCCATCCCTGGTTAGGCAACTAAGATCCCCAATGCATGTGGCCAAAACAATTAAAACTAAAAATACTGTTTGGTTTACATTTTACCTAACCCAACCCTTCACCCAAATCCTGTAATAACCTTTCTCTTTGTGTGGTCAGACCCCCACAGTTCCTCCACCTCATCTCAGTGGATCAATTGAGCTGATTCTGTTAGGTTAAAGTGTTCTTAGTGGTCTCAGAATGACTGGGCTAGGACACAGCCTAAGAAGGAATCCAACAGGAAAAGAAAGTTACATTGTATCTATGAACCAGGAAACATTGCACAGCACAGGGAATACAGCCAGTATTTTGTCAGAACTAAACATGGAGTACAGCCTTTAAAATTTTTGAATCACTATGTTGTACCCCTGAAACTTATACGACATTGTACGTCAACTATACTTCAATTTAAAAAAAATGGTGAAAAAATATATGCATGACGGTGGCACGAGGAGAATGAATATAACAAATGCATGACTGTATGGTCACATACGGGATATCCATTCTCGTAATTAAAAGTGAGTTGGGAAGACCCCCTGGAGAAGGAAATGGCTCCAGTACTCTTGCCTAGAGAATCTATGGACAGAGGAGCCTGGCGGGCTACAGTCCATGGAGTCCCAGAATCGGACACGACTAAGCAACTAACATCCTCACCTTCACATTAAAATCTTAGAGCCCATTTAACGTAGAAAGATGTTCATAATTAATCTTAAATTATAAAAATGATGTAAGTAACACATGTGGGTTGCACAAAAAATTAGAAAACATGTTAAGGGAGAAGAAGGAGATAGAGGAGGCAGTCCAGTGGCTAAGACCCTGCTCCCAATGCAGGAGGCCCGGGTCCCATCCCTGGTCAGGGAACTAGATCCCACACGTCACAACTAGGAGTTTGCATGCTGCAACTGAAGACCCCGCATCGCCACAGTGAAGATCAAAGACGCCCTGTGCCACAACCAAGACCTGGACAGCCGAATAAATAAGTAAATATTTCAAAAAGAGTGGCGGAAAGAGTGCTGACTTCAGAAACTTCTATAGCCAGTGAGGTCTGTAAGAATAAAGGTAAACGGACCCGCACATAGGCACTGCATCACGAGGGCAAGGATTGATAACTCCGCTGCTAGTAGACACTGCTGTTGCTGCTGTCCAGGAGCTCAGCCGCGTCCGACTCTTTGCAACCCCATGGACTGCAGCACGCCAGGCTTCCCTGTCCTTCACCATCTCCCAGAGCTTGTTCAAACTCATGGCCATTGAGCTGGTGATGCCATCCAACCAGCTCATCCTCTTTCGTCCCCTTCTCCTCCCGCCTTCAATCTTTCCCAGCATCAGGGTCTTTTCCAATGAGTCAGTTCTTCTCATCAGGTGGCCAAAGTATTGGAGTTTCAGCTTCAACATCAGTCCTTCCAATGAATATTCAGGACTGATTTCCTTTAGGATGGACTGGTTGGATCTCCTTGCAGTCCAAGGGACTCTCAAGAGTCTTCCCCAACACCACAGTTCAAAAGCATCAATTCTTTGGTGCTCAACTTTCTTTATGGTCCAACTCTTACATCCATACATGACTACTGGAAAAACCATAGCTTTGACTAGATGGGCCTTTGCTGGCAAAGTAATGTCTCTGCTTTTTAATATGCTGTCTAGGTTGGTCATAGCTTTTCTTGCTAAGAGCAAGCATCTTTTAGTTTTGGGGTTGCATCACCATCTGCAGTGATTTTGGAGCCCAAGAAAATAAAGTTTCTCACAGTTTCCACTGTTTCCCCATCTATTTGCCATGAATTGATGGGACTGGATGCCATGATCTTTGTTTTTTGAATGTTGAGTTTTAAGCCAGCTTTTTCCACTCTCCTCTTTCACTTTCATTAAGAGACTCTTTAGTTCCTCTTCGCTTTCTGCCATAAGGGTGGTGTCATCTGCATATCTGAGGTTATTGATGTTTCTCCCAGCAATCTTGATTTCAGCTTGTGCTTCATCCAGCCTGGCATTTCACATGATGTACTCTGCATATAAGTTCAATAGGCAGGGTGACAATATACAGCTTTGACGTACTTCTTTTCCAATCTGGAACCAGTCCGTTGTTCCATGTCCAGTCTGAACTGTTGCTTCTTGACCTGCATACAGGTTTCTCAGGAGGCTAGTAGACATATGTACTAGAATTGAACAATTAAATGTATGGCAGACTGCAGAGAAAGGGCTGGTTTTTCAATGTTGGAGAGGGGTTTACAGATAAGCACAGGGAGGAGGCTGGGATGATCCGTGTGGTGATGGGTTAGAGGTGTTTACATCAGTATGAGTTCAGGGTTAGCTTAATACAGACGTAGATGGTTGCATCCAGAGCTAGTGACGAGCACATGTGTACACAGCAAAACAGTATACACGAACATAACGTTTTGCTCTGTCAGCTGAGAGGGTCTAGAAGCAAAGATGCCACAGTGGCAATAAGATTACCAAGTGCCTAGGTTTTGGTTTATAAAAATGGCAGCCCACTCCAGTGTTCTTGCCTGGAGAATCCCAGGGACGCGGGAGCCTGATGGGCTGCTGTCTACGCGGTCGCACAGAGTCGGATACAACTGAAGTGACTTAGCAGTAGCAACCATTCTCCAACTAAAGAAACCAAGTTCCCCTGGTATATAAAAGGAACCAGGCTGATTCCAGGTTGGAATATTTTGAACAATAAAATAAAGTGATGTTAGACTATAACCAGGTCTTCCCTGATAGCTCGGCTGGTAAAGAATCCACCTGCAATGCGGGAGACCTGGGTTCGATCCCTGGGTTGGGAAGATCCCCTGGAGAAGGGAAAGGCTACCTACTCCAGTATTCTGGCCTGGAGAATTCCATGGACTGTATAGTCCATAGGGTTGCAAAGAGTTGGAATGACTGAGCGACTTGCACTCACTTTCACTTTCACTTCCCCTAGTATGGCTGACACCAGGACTAGGACAAGAAATATGCAAGATGAGTCTGGTGCATCTTATAAAGCTAGAAGGTAAGGAAGTGCATGCACTCGTGCACACACACACACACAGGGATAATGTCAAAAAGATACAAAAGCAAACAGAAAGGGCCCCCTAGTGGCCAAAGCTGGAATATTTTGAACAAAAAAATAAAGTGATGTTAGACTATGGGAGAAGGCAATGGCACCCCACTCCAGTAATCTTGCCTGGAAAATCCCATGGATGGAGGAGCCTGGTAGGCTGCAGTCCATGGGGTCTCGAAGAGTCGGACACGACTGAGAAACTTCACTTTCACTTCTCACTTTCATACATTGGAGAAGGAAATGGCAACCCACTCCAGTATTCTTGCCTGGAGAATCCCAGGGACGGGGGAGCCTGTTGGGCTGCTGTCTATGGGGTCGCACAGAGTCGGACACGAGTGAAGCGACTTAGCAGCAGCAGCAGCAGACTATAACCAGGTCTTCCCTGATAGCTCCGTTGGTAAAGAATCCTCCTGCAAAGCAGGAGACCCCGATTCGATTCCTGGGTTGGGAAGATCCCCTGGAGAAGGGATAGGCTACCCACTCCAGTATTCTTGGGCTTCCCTTGTGGCTCAACTGGTAAAGAATCTGCCTGCAATGTGGGAGATCTGGGTTTGATCCCTGGGTGGGGAAGATTCCCCTGGAGGAAGAAATGGCAACCCATTCCAGTATTCTTGCCTGGAGAAGCCCATGGACAGAGGAGACTTGCGGGCTACAGCCCATAGGGTTGCAAAGAGTCAGACACAACTGAAGCAACTTAGCAGACACGCATGCAGACTATGACCCAAAGTAAAAAATAAACAGCCATGAGTACATACTGATACAAATAAATGATTCAGTACATAAATACTGACATACACTGAATGTTTGCATGTCCCCCACCCCCCGCAATTCATGTGTTGAAAATTGATACCTAATGCCACGGGTTTTGAAGGTGGGGCCTTTGGGAGGTAATCAGGAGCCATCATGAAAGGGATTAGACCCCTTATAAAAGAGATCCCAATAGCTAAACAACAAGGACCCAGTGTACGGCACAGGGAACTATACTCAATATTTTGTAATAACCTATAATGGAAGAGGATGTTAATAAGAATATATTAAAAAAGAATACATACACATAGTAACTATGTATATATTTTACACATCTATGTAAAATAACTGGGGTCTTCCCCCAAGTGGCTCAGTGGGAAAGAATCTGCCTGCAAATGCAAGATATGCAGGAGACAAGGGTTTGATCTCTGGGTCAGGAAAATCCCGAGGAGGAGGAAACAGCAACCCACTCCAGTATTCTTGCCTGGAGCATCCCATGGACAGTGGAGCCCGATGGGCTACAGTCTGTGGGGTCGCAAAGAGTCAGACATGACTGAGCACATGAGTAAGATATAACTGAATCACTTTATTACACACCTGAAACTAATACATTGTAAAACAACTATATTTCAACTAAAAAAAATTTTTTTTTAGAAAGAGACAGCCCTCACTCCTTTAGCTCTGTGAGGACACAGTGAAAAGGTGGCTGTCTATAAACCAGAAAGCTGGCCTTCTCCAGACGCCAAATCTGTCCACCCCTCGGTCGTGGACTTTCCAGCCTCCAGAATTGTGAGCAGTAAATTTTTGTTGTTTATAAGCTACTAATGGGATTTTGTTATACCCTTTGGACAGACTAAGACAAATGGGTGAGAGACAAATCTCTCACGCAGAACAATTTCCAGTAATGAACATAGATACTCTGCCTTCAAGGAGGGGAAGCATAAGTGTGGGCTGTTCCGAGTGACTGCCTTCCAAAAATTACAGTGTGAAAAGGGGGTGGGAGGAACAGCATCTTTACCGGGGAGAAACTTGACAAGCACTGCCTTGACCAAATGACCAAAGCCAGCATGAACAGCGATAAATCATGTTGACAGCGCACACCCTTGTCAGGATGTAATGAGAATAGCACTTCGCCTCTGTGGTCCTCCTCCAACCCACAGTTTAACCATGAGTTTAAAAAAAACAAAACAAATTCCAAAGAAGGCACATCTACAAAATACCTGACCACGACTCCTCAAAACTGTCAAGGTCATCACAAACAAAGAAGATCTTAGCAACTGTCACAGCCAAGAGGAGACAGGACAACTAAATGTAACACGATGTCTTGGAATAGAAGGGAAAAAAAGGATAATAGGTTAAATTAAGGAAATCTGAGTAACGTATATTAATAATAAAGTATTGATATTGGTTCATTAATTGTAACACATACACCATACTGTTAGGTGTTACTATTAAGAGATTCTATGCTCTCGCTTCTGCTGCCGTGAAGCATCCAGGTTTGGTCCCTGGTCAGGGAACTAACATCCCACAAGTTTTAAAAAATAGTAATAACAATAAGAGAAACTGACTCTGGGGTACGTGGGAACTCTTTGTACTATCTACTCAATTTTTATGTAAAGCTAAAGCTGTTCTAAGGCTTCGCTGGTGGTTCAGTGGTAAAGAATCCACCTGCTAATTCAGGAGACGCAGTTTCCATCCCTGGGTCTGGAAGATCCCCTGGAGAAGGAAATGGCAACCCACTCCAGTATTCTTCTGGGGAAATTCCATGGACAGAGGAGCCTGGTGGGCTACAGTCATGGGGTCGCAAAAGAGTCAGACATGACTGAGCGACTAGACAACAACAAAGTTGTAAAAAAATAAAGCCTATTTTTTTAAAGGAGGAATTTCTTTAAAATGATCATCTCATCACTTGTGTGGACTTTGCAGGTACTTTTGCTCGTGCTCTTAAATAAGTCATGCCATGCTCTGGAGGGTCTACTGATTTTAAGCCACTTGGGGGTCTTCTGGGAGACGAGGTTAAAAGTGAAGCTATTTTACCAGTTGCTCAAAGACTCACTCACATCTTAATTTTAATTGTTCTTAGTGGAAACCAAAATCTTAGTATCATCTTTTTGAAGGTTTATCAAGTATCATAGTTGATTGATTTCTATTTTGTCTCAACCAGCCCTGTAATACTAATTTTATGCTTTATTTTGCAAATTTAAATTGACCTCTGCTGGATCCATTTACTTTTATGCCTTGGTCCAAAAGAATCCAACTTATATTTGGCAGTTCTGTACTTGGCCCCCCAAACCCAACTGTTTCCTACCAGGGCTCAGTGACAAGCCAGGAGGGCTTTCTTCAACGGTGTATACATCTCTGCAGCAGATGGCATGACCTGCCTGAGAATTCCAGAGTTCGGCCTTGTGATTCCCGCACTGGGGCTTGCCGTAAGCTCCACGCTGCCTCTTTCCCTCCACTGACTCCAGCAACAGCACGGTGTCGGCTGGATCGGGTGGTCCAAGTGGGGCACTGTTTGCTCTGCAGGCAGGACCTGCTTCAGAGCCCCGTCTTTACTTATCCTGCCTGATCAGCATGGTATCAGTATAACAGATCAGTGTAACGCCTGTGGGCTGTTCCCATGATCCAGATCTCTTCAGACTAATATTATGACGGAAAGCAGGACAGTAAACATACCCCAACATGAAACTAGATGAGTATTACTGTCAGTTCCATGAGGATGAGAACTGTTTCTGATCCTCTTTTTTGGGGCTCAAGGTATGCAGGATCTTAGTTCCCCAACCTGGGATCGAATCCGCCTCCTGCAATGGCAGCACGGAGTCTTAACCACTGGACGGCCAGAGAAGTCTCTGATCCTCTTGTCTAAGGAAAATAATGCACTTGCTTAATCAATTTCAGGAAACCATATACCTAGGGCTTCCCGGTGGCTCAGTCAGTAAAGAATCCACCTGCCGATACAGGAGACCCTGGTTTGATCCCTGTATTGGGAAGATCCCCTGGAGAAGGCAATGGCAACCCGCTCCAGTATTCTTGCTGATTTGCTCTAGCAATGAAACAATTTCAAGCACAGCAATTGTGATCAGGGCTATTACTTGCTTGAGTACACAGTAATCTACAGTCACTCTCTATAATCAATTCAGTTTCTGCAAATATCAGACTGATGAATTAAACAGACATGTGATAGAGACTGGGCTTCCCTGATGGCTCAGTGGGTAAAGACTCCGCTTGCAATGCAGGAGACTCAGGAGACAGGTCAGGAAGATCCCTTGGAGGAGGGCATGGCAATCCACTCCAGTGGTCCTGGCTGGAGAATCCCATGGACAGAGGAGCCTGGTGGGCCATAATCTAATACACACTTGTGATAGAGACCGCCGCCTCTGCACCCTTTAGATCCTTCATAGTGGCACCAATCTCTGTCATTCTTCCCTCTCTCTTGCCCCCTTTCTGGAACACTCCTCAGTCTTCTGCTGTGAGCACCACATCACTCTGGTTTTCCTCACACCTGTCTGGCAATTTCCTGCAAAATCTTTGAGTCACCTTTCCCTATCCAGTTTTCATTCATTTTCTGCTGTTTGTAGAATAACTAGATTTTTACTTTATTTTAGCTTTAATTAAAAGTATATATTAGGGCTTCCCTGGTAGCTCAGTGGTAAGGAACACCGCCTGCCAACGCAGGAGATATGGGTTCTATCCCTGACCCTGGAAGATCCCACATGCTGCGAAACAACTAAGCCCATGTACCACAACTATTGAGCCTGTGCTCTAGAGCCCTGGAGACACAACTGCGGAAGCCCCGGAGACCCTAGGGCCCATGCTCCACAAGAGAAGCCACGGAAATGAGAAGCACATGCACCACGGTTGGAGAGTAGCCCCTACTCACCACAACTAGAGAAAAGCCCATGCAGCAATGAAGATCCAGCACAGCCAAAAATAAATAAAAATATATTTTTCAAAAAGTACATGATAGAGGACTTCCCTGGTGGTCCAGTGGTTAAGACTCCACGCTCATGATGCAGGGGACACAAGTTTGAATCTTGGTCAGGGACTAATATCCCGTGTGCCTCAGGGCAACTAAACCTATGGCGCCACAACTAGAGAGAAGCCTACGAGCGACAACTAAGACCCAATGCAGCCCAAAGTAAATACAATTTAAAAAGAAAGTACATAATAAAACACACAGTTTTCAAAACAAGCACTGGCCCCTGCTTAATGTCTGTATTTACCTTTAAAGGGTGACTTCTACGACCAGGATGGTGCAGTGATAAAGAATCTGCCTGCCAATGCAGGAGATGCAGGAGACACGGGTTGGACCCCTGGGTCAGGAAGATTCCCTGAAGGAGGAAATGGCAAGCCACTCCAGTATTCTTGCCTGGAAAATTTCATGGGCAGAGGAGCCTGGTGGGCTACAGTCTATGGGGTCGCAAACAGGTGGACCTGATTGACCATCTATAACCACGACCTTGGGTCACGTCACATTCACAGGGCCTCAAATTTAAAATTTTGAGGCAAAATCCAAATGGAGTTTAGAAGCTTGAAGAAAGAAAACATCAAATTTTACAAATTTTATCTATTTCCCAGACCACACCACTTGGTATATTTGTATAAATCTTGTAATTATCCTGTGAGAACACAACACGAAATTTGTGTATACATATTAAAAGCTCAAACGTGTTAAATGTGCGTTTTATTTTTATTTTTTGGTGGCACCCCGTGGCATAAGGGATCTTAGCTCCTCGACCAGGGATCGAACCCGCGTCCGGTGCTGAGGAATTGTGGAGTCTTAACAACTGGGCCGCCAGGGAGGTCCCTAAATGGGCATTTAAAATATACAGAACACGAGTTCTGTAACTCTGCTTGGGCTTTCGTCATTTTTCAACCCTCTTCTAAGGCTCAGAAAGTATAAGCGGCCTCTCGAATCTCTCCACCTTTGTGAGGAAAAAAGTCGGCTTGTGTTCTACGTATACCCGGTAACAGCCGCTGGACACAAGGCAAAGCCAATAGCGGAGAGCAGCCTCATTTACCGCCCAGGCAGCCTCTCAGACTACCGACACTAGTTCCGACGACGCCCAGCAACCGCTACCATAACAACGCAACCCGCTCCCTCACCACAGTACGCGGTTCCCCTCTGCATCCCAGAAGGCGCTGCGCCGCCTCTAAGCCTTCCGCCCCCTTCCATCCCAACATGCAACGGGGCTCTAAACGTCAGCGCGCGTCATCAGGATGGTTATAAAAACGCCCGAATATCCGCCTTTACTTAAACATTAAAAATGCCTGTAAGAGGCTCATAGATAGGAAAGAGGCCGAAAGATCAGTCTTAGCGATTTTTTTTTTCAGACGGTTTAGTTGTAAATTTCAGGAGAAATGTTCCATCTTTCCCCAGATTCGCTCAGGCACCTCGTTGGGCAGCCCGTGAAGGCCGGCGGCGTGGGGGCCTCGGGGCCCTACTCGGGGCACGTGTGGGAGGAAGTGGCGGTGTCTGTCCGCGCGGCGCCTGTAGACCATCCAGCGTGGAGCTATGGGAGGCCTGGAGAAGAAGAAGGTGATGGGCGAGAGGCCGGGGCAGGGGGCTGGGGCTGCCCTAGGAGGTGGGGGACGGGAGCGATGGAGCCTGGGGATTCCCCGGCCTTGGACCCTCGTGGGTGCAGAATCGGCTGGGATCAACACGACAGGAGACAGCAGCCAGAAGGGATCCAATGATGGGCCGGGACGGCAGTACTCGCTGTGAAATCTGAAAAAGAAACCTGGGGTAGAGCTGCGAAAGAGAGTTGAGGTTACCAGGCAAAGCTCCACCCCAAAACAGGCCGAGCTGGCCTTTTCATTACTGAAAGTGATGAGCCGTATATAGAGCTCACCGTTTTGTCGAGTTCATCGTCTCTGAGACTAGTGACTCCCTTTTTTCGTTGAATCAGGCCTTGTTCTAGATATTGGGGATGGAGATATAAACAACCAGATGTGGTCCCTGCCTTGCCGGAGTTAGTTTCTTGTGGGGAAGTTGGACACTAAAGTAAACGATCAAATGAAATGGTCACAAACAAGCCTGGCAGGGGAAGTCTAAGTGCCAAGGTCCTTAGATGGAAAGGGTTCATTGTGTGCAAGAAATCAAACGATATCAGGATGGCCCAGGAATAAGTAAACCGAGGGAGGAGTGGGGCATCCGGTGAAGTTGGGGTTGAACGGGGACCGGGTCATGCAAGGCTGTCAGGCACAGTGAGGAAACGATTTTATTCAAAGTGCAGTAAGAATCAACTAAAGGGAGAGAATGTGATTTATTTTTCAAGGAGTTGTTCTTGTTTCTGTATGGAGAATCGTCTTGGTTGTAGGAAGAGATTAGAGAGGGGATGAGGAAGATACAGTTGCCTCAATCGTTTTTTTCAGCCTGAAAGTTTCTACCACAGATTTGTTGTTGTTTGACTGCACCTGGTCTCAGTTGCAACTTGAGGAATCTTCTTTATGGAATGTGATATCTTTAGTTGCCGCATGGCAACCCACTCCAGTACTCTTGCCTGGAAAATCCCATGGACGGAGGGGCCTGGTGGGCTGCAGTCCATGGGGTCGCTAGGAGTCAGACACGACTGAGTGACTACACTTTCACTTTTCACTTTCATGCATTGGAGAAGGAAATGGCAACCCACTCCAGTGTTCTTGCCTGGAGAATCCCAGGGACGGGGGAGCCTGGTGGGCTGCCGTCCACCAGGGGCCGCACAGAGTCGGACGCGACTAAATCGACTTAGCTTCAGCAGCAGTGAACTCTTAGTTGCATGTGGGATCTAGTCCCCTGACCAGGGATCGAACCTGGGCCCCCTGCATTGGGAGCATGGAGCCTTAACCATGGGACCACCCAGGCAGGTCCTGACTGCCAATTTGTTTTTAACCCAGCAGGCCTTGAGCACCTAGAAAGTGCTTGCAACTGGAGCTATAAAGATACAAGATAGCAAACCTGAGCTTGAGACACAGATGGAGACATGTCAGTGGATCATGACAATTTTTAAGGCTGTGACATTTAAAATTTGACATTTGAGCCAGATAACTGTTGTGGGGAGGCTTACGCTGTGTGTTTGTAGGATGTTTAGCAGTGTTCCTGACCTCTTACCCACTAGGTGCCAGTAGCACCTAACAGCCCCAAGTGCAGAATCCATCCCCCTGTACACCCGGGGAGAAAAGTCACCCCAGTTATCTTTGATTATCTCCTTAAGATTTGAAGGACAAGAATGGTGACAGTATGGCATAGGGCAGTGGAAAACAGTTTTAACAAAAGCAGAAAGTCATCTTTGTGTCCCCAGGATTTGGCATGGGCCTGATCCCCAGTAGACAGGTAATAAATGTCTAAGGTTGTGAATGAAGGCAGGGCATGTTTTGTGACTTTGGGGTTAGTCATAACATACCCGTTAGGAGGCTCCGGGCTTATCCCTTTAGAGCTGGACCTGGCCATGGAGGTCTATCCTGTTATAATCCCGCAGAAGACCTCGTTGGGAAAGGATGTGCTTGGTTACATTAGGGAGCTGGTACAGTGTGCTGCTGGTCTGTTGGGCTACAGAGCTTTGAGTGAGGCCGCATCTAGTGCTGCACACACCCAGGTGACTGCACAAGACCATATGGTCCAGAGGGCAGGTAGAGACCAGGCCTTTTGTATTACCCTCCTAGCGTCTAGCTAAATAAACACTTGGAACATAGCATAGGTCTTATGATTGTCTGTTGAATGAATGAATGACTGGGGAAGGAAGGAGGCTGTGTGGCCTAGATTGTGCATTTTCAACCAGACAGTGTCATCTTCAAGGGAACAGGAATTGGTTGGGGAACATGTTAGATATTACAATGATGTGTGCCCCTCTGAAGGACCACATTACTTAAAGAGATCTGTAGTATACCTATGGTGTTAACATTTTGGGAGGCTGTGAGAGAGGGTGATGAAAGGGGAGAAGAGGTCTAACAAGGCCTCCAGTGGTGGAAAGGGTGGTTAGAACGAAAAAGAAGTTGAGAACCCTGGCTTAGTGGACGAGGCACTCAGGCTCTGGACTGGGACCTAGGTCTGAATGCAGCCCCAGCTCTTAGAAAGCTGTGGACCCAGGTTCGTTATTTTTCTGAGCCTGTTTTCCCCCCGTGTGAAATGAGAATTTTAACGGCACCCACCTCACAGTGTTGTGGGGATTAAATGAAGTAGCGTGCAAGTCAGCAATCATCATGGTCGATATTAGAGCTACTGCCAAGGGCTTGGCGTGGCACCTGCTCCACAGCAACCTCGCGGTGCCCGCATCACACAGATATGTGTGCCCTCCGTGCTGACAGCTGTAAGGGCCGTGCGGGCACGCTCCCTCCCCGCGGCCTCTTGGCCACGAATCCAGAGCAGTCGTCGCCTTTTGCATGAGGAATGTCCAGAAGTGGCTGTCCGTCACTGCAGCCATTGCTAATGGAGAATTGATTTTCCTCCCCAAGTATGAACGAGGTTCTGCCACCAACTACATCACCCGAAATAAAGCCCGGAAGAAGCTGCAGCTGAGCCTGGCCGACTTCAGGTGAGCAGTATGACCATTTTGCCTTCTTATCATTCGGGTGTTCACTGGAGTAGCGCTTTGAATTTCTCTCGAGGGCTTTTCTTTTGCATTCATAATTTGAGTGACTGTGGTGTAAGAAGCCTAGCTTTCAATCTGTCTCAGGTCTCAACACCCCTTTCTTCCTCAGCTTAATCATTCTAGCTTTTGATTTAAAGTGAGAGACGTGGGACTCTTCCTTCTAAACACTGAAACACTTAGAGGCCATTGTAGGGTTATTTATTGACCTAATATCAATGCTGTGTCCCAGGGAGTAGGGAGGTCTGGGGAGAGGGAGAGAGACTGGGCAGTAGCCAGTTGGGTGGAGCAGCCAGAATGCACAGCGTTTATTGATTAAGTTAATCATCTTAGACCAGTGTGATGCCCTAAAATTGATTGTAATAGCATCATCAAAGATTACTAATCACAGATCACCATAGCAAATATAATAATGAGGAAAAGTTTGAAATATTATGAGAATTAGCAGAATGTTTCAGAGGCACGAAGTGAGCAGATGTTGGCTCTGATAGACTTGCTGAATGCAGGGTTGCTCAAACTTCCAATTTTTTTTTTTTTTAAAAGGCTGTATATGTGAAGTGCAGTAAATGCAGCACAATAAAACAAGGTGTGCCTGTGTGTGGCTGAAACACTGATTTCTCAGCAAGGCCTTTCTTGGCTCCCCTTGTAAAAGAGGTACCTGCATTGGCCCCTGTCCGTATTCCTGCTGGTCTCCTTTCTGGTGCCTCAGACATTTTGCATGTGTTTGTCAGGAACTTGTGACGGTCAGGCTCCTACCTGAGGATGTGAGCTTTCCCAAGGGCAGGGCTCCTGTGTTCTTGTTCACTGTGGTTTTCCAGGCCCAGCATGGCCAGTGCTCAGCATGTTTGCTGATAGAAGGAATGGCATTTGTCTTCCAGGCGTCTGTGCATCCTGAAGGGCATTTATCCCCATGAACCCAAACACAAGAAGAAGGTTAACAAGGGCTCCACGGCAGCCCGAACCTTTTACCTCATCAAAGATATCAAGTTCCTCCTCCACGAACCCATCGTCAACAAGTTCCGAGAGTACAAGGTGAGGCTGGGCTCCGGGGCCTGCAGGGGGCCCTTCCCAGTTCTATGGAGACCTGCTAACACTGATCTCGGGCAGGTTGTTTGATCTCTGTGAGCAAGTCTCTACAAAGGATGAGGTAATTCTACCTCCAAATTGTGTCGGGGGAATTGACTGAGCTCTTTCTGTGTGGAAATCATTTACACAGAACCTGGCCAATGATTAACACTTTACTTGTCATACCTTTCCCCTAGTTCTTTTGGGAAAAAGTAAATTAATTGCCTGTGAGGCAAAGATTGTAGTCTTTCGGGGTCTCTCTGGTGTATTTTCTGCTCAAAGAACCCCATCTGATTCAGGTTCTTTCTGAAATTGCTCCCAGGAGATCAGGCTTTTCATTCCACAAATAGAAACCATTAAATGCTTAAATACCATAGAGAAAGTAGAGATCTAATTATACCAAACACAAATAATTGAAAGTAGACTGCTGGTACTGTAGCCTTTGCCGAGCGACAGGGCCAGGCTGAGGGGTGCAGCTGCTGGTGGCCCTCTCCGCAGAGCCCACCAAGGTGCAGCTGGGGTTTGTGGCCTGAGTTCACGACAGTGGGCCCCTCGTGGGACTGGTCACTGCTCACGACCACAGTGGAGGGGGCCTCCGAGCATCTGGGGAGCACAGAGGACAGGCCTGCCCTGAAGTGCTCAGAGGGCGCCAGCTGGTCAGTGAAGAGGACTTCCCGGGGCCACCATTGGCCTCAAGTGTGTTTCCTCCTGTGGCCCAGCCCCACACGTGGGCACATGGCTTGTTTTCACAGACACACGGGCTGGTGTTTCTGGCCTGATCTCCTGGCCCTGACCTGCCTCACTTTTTGGTTGGAAAATAGGGCTGAAAATGTCAGACTTTCATGTAAACATGTGGAGTCGCACATCTGAGTGCTTATCCCTGTTCACCCATCAACAGTGTGGCAGGCTGGGTTGGGTTTGCTGCTCCGTGGAGGTGGCCGAGGGGGCAGATGGTGCCGGCAGACAGCCGTGGTTGGCTTCTGGTGGCCTTGGGAGTCCCCCCAAAGCCAAGCATCCCTCCCCCACAGAAGGGCTGTCCAGGAGCCTCTGGCCCGCATCAGCGGTCTCCTCCTCCCCCAGGTGTTCGTCCGGAAGCTGCGGAAGGCCTATGGGAAGAGTGAGTGGAACACGGTGGAGCGTCTGAAGGACAACAAGCCCAACTACAAGCTCGACCACATCGTCAAGGAGCGGTGAGCGGAGCTGTGGCCTGGCGCTGGGGGCACAGAGGGGAACGCAGCCGAGACCCCACCCCCAGAGCCAGGAAACAGCCCCATGTTGTTCTAATGGTTGCAAGTCCACACGAGTGCCATGGGGATGCTCTCTGTGAAGGGAGCCGGATGACGCGTGAGTTACAGGCTGGTCAGAGCAGGTGTCTGCAGGCAGGCCTGAGACAGCCAGGGGAAGTGTAGTTCAGGAGGAGCAAACAGCAAGTGCATCTTGGTGAGAGAGCCAGGGTCCTGGGGCGCACGCGTGCACGGTCAGCCCTGGGAGTGTGGCTCGACGCCTCTGATGTCAGCCGTTTCTTGCCCATCCTTCTCCACGGTCCCCCTCCGTCACTGACTAAATTGGGGGGACGCTTGGTAGTGTCTGGAGACACTTCCGGTTCTCATGACTAGGATGGCAGGGGGGTCTCCTAGTATTTAGGGGCCACAGATGCTGCCCAGCCCCCTGTGGCACACAGGGCAGCCCTCACCACCCAGAACAACCTGGCCCAAAGTGGCAGCTGTGGTGAGATTCAGAAACCCAGGGCTCCCTGAACGTCTGTCTTTCTCTTGGGGGCTGTTGGCCCGGGAGCACTCAGCTCCGGGCCGGATGGACTTGGTCTTGTTAGTCAGGCCAGCCCTGGGCCAGCCAGCTGAGCAGCAGCCCCAGCCTGGGAGCTCGACGGCAGGCGTTCTCACCCCAGCCCTGCGGCCGCAAGCTGGGCGGCCCAAGAACAGCTCCTGCTCCGAGCGGGTCCTCCGCTAACAGAGAGCTGGCGAGTGTGACACGGCTGTCCTGTGGAAGGAATGCAAACAAAAAGGTGCACAGGAAAAAGCAGGTGTCTGGATTCACAGGCGCACCAGGTGGCAGTGTGATGGCGCTCCCGTCTGCGGCACCCCTCCTCAGCCGTGGCTCAAGAATGAGCGGCGGGTGGTGTTTCTAGGAAGGGCTCGGTGGTGGGGGTGGTCTGTGAGGTGGAGATTGAGGGGACCTGGAAACGTCCAGGGGCTGACCGAGGCGCGGGCCTCTGAACCCGGAAGCCGAGCGCCTCTCCTGTTGTCTCGCGAGAGGCCCCCGCAGGCCTTTCCTCTGTCTCGGGCTGTGTCTGAAGGCCCGGCGCCCCTCCTGACCCTCGGAGCTAAGCGGGCTCGTCCTGGTTCCGCGGTTCCTCCCAAGGCCACAGGGAAGCCGGTGCTGCCAGCCCCGGGGCGTGGCCCGGCTCCCCGTCCAGGAGATGGTGGTGGCCTGGCCGGGCCTGGCGTGGGGAATGGGGCCTCTGGGGTGGCTGACAGGTGGGGGCAGCGGGGTCGGAGGCCCCCCGGGAGCCCAGGCGGAGCGGCCTCGTGAGCGCCGCCCCCCGGCCGCGCAGGTACCCCACGTTCGTCGATGCCCTGCGGGACCTGGACGATGCCCTGTCCATGTGCTTCCTCTTCTCCACCTTCCCGCGGACCGGCAAGTGCCACGTGCACACCATCCAGCTGTGCCGCCGGCTGGCCGTGGAGTTCATGCACTACGTCATCGCTGCCCGCGCCCTGCGCAAGGTGAGCCGGGCCGCCGGCGGGGCCCCACCCCCCCACCCCCCGCCGCCCGCCGCCGCCGCCGCCGCCCGGGGGCCTCACGCCGTCCCGCTCCTCCGCAGGTCTTCCTGTCCATCAAAGGCATCTACTACCAGGCCGAGGTGCTGGGCCAGCCGATCGTGTGGATCACGCCCTACACCTTCTCCCACGACGTGAGTGTTCCCCCGGGGAGGGTTTGTGCGGGCCGTGGCTCCCTCTCCAGTTCCTAGAGGGAGTGGACGGGAAGGGGATCGTCCTGTCCTGCAGAGCCAGCTGGGGTCTTGAGTGCCGGCCGGATGGGGTGGTGAGGGTAGGGGGAGTGTGTGGTAAAAAGAGTCTGAGCCAGCCTGACTGCCGTACCTGCTCGCTGGTTGGCCTCAGCACGTTCCTCCACCTCTCTGTGCCACGTTTAATAAGGGGCCTGCACTTCTAAGCCTTTGTCATGAGGATTTGAGGGAGAATAGCTCTCACAGCGCCTGGTCCTCAGGGATCGCAGAAAGAAGAGTGAGCAGCGGCCAGGCCGAGTGCGCCTGTGTGCACGGCCTTACGCAGAGCCCAGCCTGCCTCCGACCCTTGGAGTCCTCACTCTGCTTTCTCTGTCTTTTAGACTGCGGGGGGGGGGGGCGGTTTGGGGCAGGATCCATGAGGGGAAATGCTGACTTGGTCTCCAGATGGGGGTTGTCAGCCCTATAGGGTCACAACTGATTTCTCGTGCGGTGGGCCCGTGTGGGGCCTGCTTCCTGCTTCATCAGAGACCTGGCTAGATGGCGGGTTTGCTGGCCGGGGAGTGGGTGCTCCAGCCTGAGCTCATAGTCGGGGTCCGCTGGGCCCCTCCCTGCTCCTTACTCTGGGCTGGGCTGGGGGGCTGCTGGCCAGAAGCCCTCTGAGGCCCGGCAGTGGGGATCAGCGGCAGCCTCCATGGGTAAGAGGTGCTTGGCCCCCAGCAGCCCCTGTGTCTGCTCTGGGGGCCGGCGTGTGCAAGTCTGTGCTCTTCCCTGTTTATGCCCTGCCCCATCCCTCCTCTCCACCGTCCTTCCTGCCCACCCGCCCTCCTTCCTCAGCCCTCTCCTTCCTGCTCTCTGATGTCCCACCCCCGCGCTGCTCAGACTGGCCTTTGTCTGTCCCGCGGGGGTGAATAGGGCCCTATGGTGGCTGGCCTCCACACAGCTGGCGCTGGGGGCACGGGGGAGGGCACAGGCCTCCCCTTCTTCCTTCCTCTCTGGCGAGCTCACTGACACTGCCTCCGCCCAGCAGGAGGATGGGGGCCCCGGGCTGGGTCAGAGCTGGGGCCCTCATGGCCCCCCCACCCCCGCACACAGCCAGTGCTGGGCTCCCAGCAGCAGAACCCAGGCAGGTAGTGGGGTTCAGGGGGCTTTCGGGCCGTGGGAGAGTCGCTGCTCACATGCCCCCAGGCCTCTGGAAGGACCGAGGTATCATTGTGGGGGCAGGTGGGACTGTGCTCTGTGTTTTTGCCCAGGCAGGTAGCATTTCTCAAGAGCACCCTGAGGCTGGGCCAGGTGGCCGCGGCCTATCCTGGGTCCTTGGGCTGTGCCTTTGGTTTGGGCCTGAGGCAGGGTCATTAGATTCTGAGTATTGGTCCCAAGGGTCCCACCAGGGCTTGTGGGTGCAGTGTGCCATCCGCCCACTGCCCCAACTGCCCCCACCCAGGCAGGTGGGCTGTTTCAGGGCCGCCTTGCCCAACTGGCCCCCAGGTGCTCACGGGCTAGCCCCAGAGAAGACAGTAAATGAAAACTGTGAGCTGGGCAGTGGAGCAGGCGTGAGCGACCTCTGCAGGGATGAAGTCTGACCTGCAGAGTGAGGGGGCAGTGGGCATCAGCCAGTCCTGAGCACCTCAAGACAAAGGCTTCCCTTTCTCACCACTAGCGGGGATCTGGCTCTGGCCTCCAGGACAACCCTTGGGACCTTTGTCCAGAGCCTGACTGGTACCCAGGATGCTCCTGGGTGGGGCCCCCTGGACTCTTCCCAAGGGGCCGAGGTCTGAAGGCAGGGCGGCCCCGAGGGCCCTCCTGGTCCTCAGGCAGCCAGAGCCGCCATCCCGGGTGGTTGTCCGTGTGCTCCTTGCACTGACACTGCCTGCACACCTGCGGTGTCCGCAGCACCCGACAGACGTGGACTACAGGGTCATGGCCACGTTCACCGAGTTCTACACCACCCTGCTGGGCTTCGTCAACTTCCGCCTCTACCAGTCTCTCAACCTGCACTACCCGCCCAAGGTAGGCCCAGCCTCTCTGCCCGCAGGGAGGTGGGGGCTGGTGGGGGCTGGGGCTTCCCCTTCCTCTGACCGTACCCCCACCCCGTTTCCAAGCTCGAGAGTCAGGTTCACACAGAAGCGAAGACCAGCGAGGATGCCTACGCGCTGAACTCGGAGAGCTCTCTGGAGGTGAGAGGGGCTTCTAGCGCCGGCCCTGCGTCCCCCAGAACCCAAGCCCACTGACGGCTGTCCCAGAGTGGTCAGTGCTCTCCCTCCCCACTCTGCCCTCACCCCTGCCCGCGAGCAGCGTCTCTACAGCCCCGCTTCTTTCCACAGAAACTGGCCGCCCTCAGTGCCAGTCTGGCCCGCGTGGTGGTGCCCACGGAGGAGGAGGAAGCTGAGGCGGACGAGTTTCCTGCTGATGGGGTGAGCGCTGTGCGGCCTTCTGGAGGCGGGCTGGGGGCCCTGAGGGGTTTAGGAGGAAGCTGGGGAGGGGCTTGTCTCCAGCTTCTGCCTCCCATGGGGCTGCGGGCGGGCCCAACAGCGTGAGCAGCCCCTCCTCTCGGCAGGAGATGGCGGCGCAGGAGGAGGACCGCAGGAAGGAGCTGGAGGCGCAGGAGAAGCACAAGAAGCTCTTCGAGGGCCTGAGGTTCTTCCTGAACCGCGAGGTGCCCCGCGAGGCCCTGGCCTTCGTCATCAGGTGGGGGCCTGCCCGTGCCGGCCGGGTCCCGCTCTGGACTGGGGACCCTGGGGGAGTGAACAGGTGTGTCCTGGGAGGGTGAGCTTGTGCCTGAGGACCCTTGTGGGCTCCCCCTGTGCCTGTAGGAGTTTTGGGGGGATCGTGTCCTGGGACAAATCTCTGTGCATCGGGGCCACCTATGACGTCACAGACCCCAGCATCACCCACCAGATTGTCGACCGGCCTGGGCAGCAGACCCCGGTCATTGGCAGGTAGGCCCCCGAGGCCCTCTTCCTCCGTGTGTTTGGGTTTCTGGGGGCAGAGGTCTGCGTCCAGGGCCCTGCAGATGCAGCCGGGTCCTCGGGGGCCCCGTGACTCTTCTCCACTCTTGCCCTGTGCCAGGTACTATGTGCAGCCCCAGTGGGTGTTTGACTCAGTGAATGCCCAGCTCCTCCTCCCCGTGGCAGACTACTTCCCTGGGGTGCAGCTGCCCCCACACCTCTCACCCTTCGTGACAGAGAAGGAAGGAGATTATGTGCCCCCGGAGAAACTAAAGCTACTGGCCCTGCAGCGGGGCGAGCATGCAGGTGCGTGGAGGAGGCTGGACCGGGCGGGCTGGGCAGGCTCCTCCAGGCTGGCCTCGGCTCCCGGGGCTCAGCTGGCTATTTCCCTGGTTGGCTACGGAGGTGGCACCTTCCAGAGAACTGGGCAGTCAGTGGGGACACAAAACCTTGTAACCCCTCCTTGGAGTAACATGGCTTAGGAGAAGGAGGTGTTGTGTCCTGGAGTCTCGTGTCACTTGATGTCCAGGGCAACTGAGCAGAATGGTCTGGAAGTTTCTGTGGGAGGCAGCAGAGCTGAGGGGTGGGGGGCCTGGAGCTTGCTCTGAAGGCAGCTGGGCCCGGGGGGAGGTGCCAGGGGGCCGTGGCTGAGTCAGCCCTGCTCTGCCCCTGGAAGGTCTGTATGGGTGCAGGTTCTCACACCGCGAGGGGAAGAGCAGACCCCCAGGGTACAGAATTCTTGGTTCTTTGTAGGAAACTTGAATGAATCTGAGGAGGAGGATGAGGAGGAAGATGACGGTGATGGTGAGGAAGAGGGAGAAAAAGAAGAGGAGGAGGAGGACATGGAGGCTGATTCGGAGAAGGAGGAAGAGGCCCGGCTAACCGCCCTGGAGGAGCGGAGGCTAGAGGGGAAGACAGAGGCCCGGCTAACCGCCCCGGAGGAGCGGAAGCTGGAGGGGAAGACGGAGGCCCGGCTAACCGCCCCGGAGGAGCAGAGGCTGGAGGGGAAGGTACCGGGGTGTGGACCAGGGTCTCAGCCCAGGAAGCGGCCCCACGCCCACCCCCAGCCGTCTTGGTGCCAGGAGGGTGGGAGCCAGAGGGGGCTGGAGGTGGAGTGTGGGGTCAGCCTGTCCCCAGCAGCGTCTTCCTGTGTCCCCAGAAGCCCAGGGTGATGGCAGGCACAGTGAAGCTGGAGGACAAGCAGCGGCTGGCCCAGGAGGAGGAGAGCGAGGCTAAGCGCCTGGCCATCATGATGATGAAGAAGCGGGAGAAGTACCTCTACAACAAGATCATGTTCGGCAAGAAGCGCAAAATCCGCGAGGTGAGTCTCCCCGCCCCACCCCGCCAACCTGAGGCTCCAGATGGGGCCTCACAGATGAGCTTCCAGGCCTGTGGGCTCTCCTGGGCGGACTCTGGGCCAAAAAAAAAATTTTTAAGAGAGTACTGTGTACACCAGAACTTGAATGGGTGGGAAGGTGGCTCACACCTCATGGCCTTTACAGTGATCTGTAGTAACAGACCCCCAGTTTTCTTTTGTGCATGTACTAACACACGGGTGTTATTTGGGGGGCATCATGCCATACAGCCTGGAGGAGGGCATGGCAACCCACTCCAGTAATCTTGCCTGGAGAATCCCATGGACAGAGGAGCCTAGTGGGCTACAGCCCATGGGGTCACTAAGAGTTGGACACGACTGAAGCGACTCAGCACGCACACATGTGCTATACATACAGCACTTCGCTTTACTGTGCCTCACAGATGCAGTGTTTGTTAAAAACGGAAGGTTTGTGGCAGCTCTATGTGGAGCAAGTCTGTTTAGTACCATTTTCCCAGTATTTTCTCGTTTCATGTTTCTCTGTCACCAGTGACATTGGTAATTCTCACAATATTTCACACTTTTTCATTATTATTATTTGTTGTAGTATGTGTGATCAATGTTCTTTGATGTTACCATCACTAAAGGACTACAGTTCATTGAAGGCTCAGATGGTGGGGAGTATTTTTTCAGCAGTGAAGTCTTTTTTAATGAATGATGCTACTACACACTACTTAATAGACAACAGCAGAGCATAAACAGAACTTTTATGTGCCCTGGGAAACCAAAACGTTCCTGAGACTCTCTTTATTTTAATGCTTGCTTTTTTGGGGTGGCGGCTGGATTCAAACCCAGAGTATCTCCAGGGTCTGGTCTGCTTGAAGATCATTCTGCTGTGTTTCTCATTTAGTGTGAGTTGTCCATGGCATCATACAGTGCCTGCTGACAGGATTAGACTGTCTCCCTTTTCTGGTCATTCTCAGAAAACATTCTTGAGCACCTCTCCGTCTTACTTCCAAGTGTCTGTCTGCAGGATAAATTCTTAGGCATGTAATTGCCAGGAGGAAAGATCTGCCTGTTTTGGAAATAGATCATGTCAAATGGCCCAGGCAAAAGACTGCTCCAGGCCAACCCCTCCAGCAGCTTCTGGTGAAGGTTTGAAAGGCCCTTGCATCCCCATGCGAAGCGGGTCAATGGGGCAGTGGCCTTCAGCCCTGGGAGCCTGTGGTCCACCTGGCTTGCTGGTGGCCTGTGAAGTAACAGAGTCATAAAGGGAGAGTGAAGACCCGGTTCCTCACCTGAGGCTCTTTGGATCAATTTGCTTTTTCCCCGTGACAATTTGCCCGTTAGCTTTTCTGGAAGCTCTGCTTTTAAGGGGTGGCCTTGATTAGGAGAAAAGGGAGTCCCCTTCCCACCCTCCTCCCCCCCATCACAGCTTAATCCTCCCCTTCCTCCTTGCAGGCCAACAAACTGGCGGAGAAGCGGAAAGCTCACGACGAGGCTGTGAGATCAGAGAAGAAGGCCAAGAAGGTGCGGGCGCTGTGAGCGGCAGCGGCTTCTCATCAGGCGAGGCCAGCTCGCGGCAGCAGGACTGGGCACAGGCACCGGAGGGCCTGGGCGTGGTGACGGACCTGGACCACATGTTGTCAGCCCCCTCCCCCCTCTGCCGGCCCTGGCCTCCGCTCACACTCTCTGGCGGGGCCCACGGGCAGCCCCGGCCTCCCTTGGATAGCGCTCCCAGCAGGTCTGTGCAGAGGAGAGGCTTCTCTGGCCAGACGTCAGGCTCCCAGGAGCCAAGGGCCACGGGATGGGGGTGGGGGAGCCCGACCTGCCTCTCCCTGACCGCTCCCATTCACCCTGGCTTTCCGCACCCCCTCCCCCACACTCGGTTGGCCCCATGTGTGATGGGCAGAGGGTGGGGAAGCATTTGTTAATAAACAGCTGGAGTTGTGCAGCCAATTGAGTCCTGTGTTCACGAGCTTTCCTGGGGTTGGAGAAGGGCCACCTTGTACCCTGTGCTCCAGCCCTCGGTTCTCACTGAGAGGGGCCGGTCACTGCCAGACCCCTCTGGATGTCCGTGGACCCCACGTTCCAGCCTGGAGACCTTTCCTCTGTGAAATGCTTCCTCACATGTGAGCTGAGAGTGGAAATTCTGGCACCTTTGTCCCAGGCCCCTGTGGTGGGTTCAGTGACAGTGCTTTAGAGACTCGCTAGTATCAGGTGTGTGTGGTACACAAAGCGCTCAGTGCACCCCCAGCGTGACTTATTTCCTGCTGCAGTCTGCCCCGGAGGTGAAAACCAGTGTCTAAGCGTCTGTGGGGCCTGAGTGGAGGGGCCACGGCTTTACCTGGCGGGCTTGTGGGCAGAGCTGCCGGGGACCCCCAGTGTGGCTCTGCCAGCAGCCTGGCTTATAACCTAGGCCGGGCCATCCTTACAGCTTCCATTTGACTCTGGCAGTGCCCCATCTGGACTGCCGGTACCTCATGGCAGAGCCAGGGCCAAAACCAGGGGGCATGGGATGGTCACTCAATCCCTCCTAGGTCAGGCAGGGAGATTCTGAGCCTGCCCCAGCCCCGCTCTGTCTACTGTAGGCCACGTACTGTCAGGAGCAGGGCCGGCGGGGGGGAGTGGGAGTTTGGAACTGGGCTTCTTGCCCAAATCCGGGTGCCTGAGGGCCTTGGCCTTACGCCCTTCACTCTGTAGAAGCGCCCGGGCTCTACAGAAGTCTTCAGGGCAGTGTCTTGAGACCCAGCACGTGCAGGGGGAGGCAGGAGCTTGGGCAGCCTCTCTGGCTGAGGCCGAGGAGAAGCCTGGGCTCCTGGCCCTCGCTGTGGGTGTCCAAAGAGAGCCATTCCACTGACATGCTTCCTAGTGGGGGAGGGGGGTCTTCTAGGGTCAGGGCCTCTGGAACCAAAGTCTGCAGCCCAAGAGATTACTTTGAGCGTGCTTGGGTGCGTGTGCACCCCAGCGCTGTGGAGGCTGGAGAGCCAGCAAGCCCATCAGATACGGAAAAGTTCCTGGCAGTCATGCTGACATGGAATTTTCCCCATTCCAGAGTCGCCCAGTAATGGCGGGGGCAGTGGGGCTCTGACGTGGCTTATGTCCCACTGGGTGACCAGTTGGTTTCACACTGCCCACAGCTGGAGCTGAGCATTCCCAGCTCCAGGGGGGCATGAGTCCCCTTCCTTAGGCCTGATCATCTGGGGTGAAGGAGGAAAGCCTAGGACTGGGAAAAGTCAGATCCTGAGTGGGGTGCCCACATCCTGACGCACTGTGCCCTGCTGGGGACCCTGGGGAGGTGGGGTCAGCCCCTACTCCTCTCTTCCACATTTCAGATGCCAAAAAAACATGTGTCCCCAGTTTGCACTGACTCTGGAGCCCGAGGCTGTACCTTCCATTGAAGATAAGCAACTAGAGTAGCCGCCTCCTCCCCAGAGCTGGGCTGCCCTCACCATCACCACGCCACCCCGTTCCCCAGGCACCCTCGAATCCCCTCCGGGGCCGGGAGATCGGCTGAGCCTCAGGGTCCGGCGGCGGGACAATGGCCCCGTTGGCGCATCCGAGACAAACGCGCCTTGTTGGGCCCGCGGCGGGGGCGCGACGCTGCGCCCCGGCGCGCTGAATGCGGCTTCTGTGCGCCCGGGCGGGCGCGGAGGGCCGGGGAGGGGGCTGGGGCCCGGGGCACCCATTGGCCGCGGCGCCGGGGGGGCCGGGCCAGGCTGGCGGCCGCACCTGGCCGGAGCGGGTGCGGCGGCGGCGGCGGGGGCGGGAGCATGGTCCAGGCCCGGCCGAGCGGGGGGACCCGGCGGGTACGCCCCGCCGCCTTAGTAAGCGCCCGGGCGGCGCGGCCCGTGGCCGAAACTGCACGCCAAGCCCGAGAAGGACCGGGACAAGGTATGTCCTGGGGGCCCGGCACCCACCACCAGCTTGCACCCTGCCTCAGTCTACCCCCTGGGTCCCGGCCGCGCTGCTCCACGCCCCGGAACTGGGGCTGCGCGCGCCAGACGCTGGACCCGAGAGGTACTCTACCGCTCCAGGGTCCGTGCGCCCATCCCGGCTGACAGAGGGTGGGAAGACTGGAGCCTGATGGGGAGCAGGTTGGTGCTCACCCGGCCCTTGTTTCTTCCCCCGGCTCCTGTTTCCAGGGTTTACCCAGTTCCTGACTTGGGGTGGGTGGGGCGGGAGCTGGGCTGGAGCTGGATGTTCATTAATCATTAATCTTGGACACGGTGCCAGAGCCCTGGGGGGAGGAGAGGCGGGGATGTTCCCTCTTCCCACCAGCCCTCCCCAGAAGAGGGGCGGTCAGAGCAGGGGCTGGGCATCAGGATAAAGGCTGGATCCCCCCTGCCTGTGGAAGGCCTTGTCCTCTGCCACTTAGCAGGCAAGGCCACGCAGGAAAGACGTGAGGGAGTGGGACAATCTCTGGGGTCCGAGAAGGATCCCCTAGCTAAGCCAGCAATTCCCATGTTTCCTGGACCAGTGCTCAGAAAGGGGTCCAGCTTGGTCTGCCCACCTTGGTACCAAGCCAGTGCTTTGGTAGCAGCATAGAGAAAGGCTGTGGTCCCTTCCCAGTGGGGACCCCCTCCCACCTGCACAGAGCAGGAGAGGTGCCGGTACACCTATGGCTGCAGTAACCCGGAGCAGCGGGAGGGAAGGCGAAAGGGCGGCAGGTTAGACAGCTGATCACCTGGGTTGCCCAGGTGACAGGCGCCATGGAAATCCTCAGGAGGACGGTCCAGATGGGAGAAGGCCCTTTACGAAGGCCCGGATCGGGCAAGGCCATGGGCAGGCCTGAGCCCAAGCAGTCGCTATGTGGCGGCACTGTACCTTACCCCTCGGAGGAGCCGTAATTACTAAGCCTGGGATCCCAGCGGGGGCACTGAACTTCAGGCAGATTTGGGGACTTTCCCAGAGTCGTACAGTTCAGATGTGGCTAAACGGACTCCAAATTCGGAGACGTGCCCGAGCCCCTGTTTCAGGACCCCAGCCTTGCTCAAGATCTCTCTCTTCTCTGCCCCTTTTTTGGGGTCCTAGCCTCTTCGAGTTGCCATGGCTGCCCCCAGCCCCCAGCTCAGGACCCCTCCCCCACGTGCCCCCCTAGCTCCCAGCTCTGCCTGACACTTGAGGGGTGGGCAGGCTGCTACCCTGGGAGCAGAGACAACAGAGCCCTGTTCTCAGCTGCCACCTCGGGCTGCTTCCTCCCTGCTTCTCACTCAGGCAGAGCCCTTCCTGAAGGAAGCGCCCTAAGGACAAAGAAGCGTGCCCGGCTCTGGTGCATCCCTCATCTGATGGGCAGGGGTCTGATATTGGACGCTGTGGGTCCAATCCAGCAAAGGGAGGAGTGTGTCCCTCCCTCTGGGCTCTAAGGGACTTGATCATGTCAACCGGGTGAAAGCGGCGATGATTAACCTGGGAGAAGGATACACAGATGTCGGGATTCCAGGCACGGCAGCAGGCTTGTGAAGGGTTTTTTGCGCCCCTCGGACTGAGCAAGGAATATAGACCATCCCCATTTAGGAGCCATACCCCACTCCAGACAGGGGAGGGCACGAGGGAGCAGAGCGCCCATAGGGGTCAGCGGGCTGGGGTCGGGGGATCGCCTGTTGAGGAGCGATGGTTCAGAGGAAATGGGGGTCCAGAGGAAACCTCTCTCCTGCCCGCCAGCCCCAGGGCAGCGATGAGGTGTGGCTTGGGCACCCCCAGTAATATTGATCCCAGTAATGCCCAGACTTGCCATGGGACTCCAGGCAAGTCCTTCCCTCTCTGTGCCTTGGTTTTCTCAGATGTGAAATCTGGGACGTGAGGACCTTGGCTCTCGAGCATGGGAGAGATGTGGGTGCTGGAGTGGGGAGGGTGGCCCCAGGAGACCGCATTGGTGGGTGCTGCCTCTCCTGCCTGGTGGGTCTAGAAGGGTCAGGATAATAATCCGAGGTGTGTGCAAAGGGCTCCGCATGCCCCATCCCGTTTGATCCTCATGGAAGGTCATGGTAACCCCATGTGGTAGAAAACCTAGGTTCAGAGAGGGGAGGTCACCTGCCCAAGGTGGCCCAGCTGGGGAGTGGTGGAGCCAGATTTCTAGCCAAACTTCTCCAGGATTAATGAGGCGGGTGGGCAGATCCAGGGCATTGTACCTAGCAACTGCTCAGCTCTTGAAAAACCTTTATATTTTACATATTGTTATGCAAATAAATGCATGACATACCTTTTTAAAGAAACATTTCAGTCACGCTAGAAGGTACAGAGGGTGGTACTGCCAATGCCCACACACTCACCTCTGGAGTTCTCAGGAGTTCTGAAGCTGACTGACCGCTGGGTTAACCCGTGCTGCGCTACTCTTCAGTTAGGGCTGTTTTGGGGCGACTCAAATCTGTCATCAGGAGGGCTGGTGAGCTTGTCTGGATAAAGCAACGTCGGAAGACCTGTGGGCAGAGCCTCAGAGTGCCCACCGTCACAAAGCTAGCAGGTGACACCAAAGGTTATCTGTTGAGGTTGCAGGTGTGGTTACCATTAGGAGTCATGGAAACAGGTGACTCTGCAAGATCAGAAAATCTTCTGAGTCATCAAAGTACACTGACCTCTTCTTAGTCAGCTGCCAGACCCCCCACCTAGCTGCAGCCATCCCCCCAGCCAGGTGGGGGCGGTAGGAGCAAGCCGTCAGGGCTCCTTGACACGTTCGGAGGTGGTTCTGCAAGTTGAAATGTCTCTCTGGCGAGCTTCCCCTTCTCTACTCCAGCACCCCAGCGCAGAGAGTCTCAGAGAGGAAGCTTCCAGATTCTCGCAAGTCAGTCCCCCAGCACTCCTGGATGGAGAGCCAGCCTTTCCATCTGCCCCTTCAACTGTGTGGCTCACACTTTCCAGCTTCTTCTCTGTCCCACACCCTTTTGCTGCTTCTCCCCTGCTTTTGGACACTGAGGTTCAGAGAGGGAACCTGCCTACCGAGGTCACGCAGCGAGGTGGGGCATGGTTCAGACTAGCCACGGTTCCCTCCTCCTCCAGCCAGCCGGCAGTTTTTCAAAATGGAAATATTGTTATTTTTCATGTTTTTCCAGAGTAATACAGACTCTTTGTAAAAACAAAATTATCTGTGTGTGAATATTATGTGTGTGAAAGTGAAAGTGAAGTCGCTCAGTCGTGTCCGACTCTTTGCAACCCCATGGACTGTAGCCTACCAGGCTCCTCCCTCCATGGGATTCTCCAGGCAAGATTACTGGAGTGGGTTGCCATTTCCTTCTCCAGGAGATCTTCCCAACCCAGGGATCGAACCTGGGACTCCGGCATTCCAGGCAGACGCTTTAACCTCTGAGCCACCAGGGAAGCTTATATGTGTGTAGCTATGTATTTTTTTCCCACTTTATTATATGTTACAGACATAATTTTCATGAATACATATGGGATCATTGGATATATGTCACATAATATATTCTGTAAAATATGTGTTCACTTAGGTGGTGGCGAGCCTTAGCTGTGGCACGCAGGATCTTTGCCACAGCGTGTGGGCTTCTCTCGACTCGTGGCACACAGGGTGTAGAGCACGGGGGCTCAGAGCCTGTGTACTTAGTTTCCCTGCTCCTGGGCTGAGTTCCCCGGCCAGGGATCAAACCTGCATCCCCCGTATTGTAAGGCAGATTCTCAACCGCTGGAGCACCAGGGAAGTCCCCATCACATGGTATGTTCAACCATCCCCTCCTGTTGGACACTGAGGTTGTCTCTGTTTTGCTCCTTCGCTAAACACCACTGCAATGGCCTTCCTTGTGCTCCGTGTCAGATCTCTTGTTTGTCCTCTTTGAACAAATTCCTACAGGTGGAAGTGCTGGGTCGGAGGCTGGACACTTTTAGAACTATGGTATTTGCTGTCAAATACGCATCCTGAGTGGGGCTTCCCTGGTGGTGCTAGTGGTAAAGAATCCGCCTGCCTGGGCAAGAGACGTAAGAGACCGGGGTTCTATCCCTGGGTCGGGAAGCTCCCCTGGGGGAGGACACGGCAACCCACGCCAGTGTTCTTGCCTGGAGAATCCCATGGACAGAGCTGCCTGGCGGGCTACAGTCCATGGGGTCACAGAGTTGGACATGACCGAAGCGACTTAGCACACGTGTACAGACACTGTATGTACGAGCACTGTAGGGAGAGTCTTTGTGCTCTCCTCTTAAAATCTCCTCCCGTGGCCCTGTGAGATTCCCTTCCAACCACAGGAAACAGCTAGCTCTAGGCCACCCTCCCTCTGCCAGGTCCCTGTTCCTATATACCCACTGAACACACGGTGATGCCCATCGGTGGGTGAATGGGTTGAGAGGTCAGTGCTTCTACAAAATGTTCTGTAGACCATGGCTTTGGGGGCCCTTTATCTCCTTGAGGGCAGGGGGCTCTTCCCCTCCCTGTTCCCATAAGTGCAGAGTTCTTCTCCTTCCTCACGTTTTCCCTGGTGACCCCATCTCCTCTTCCGGCCTCAGTTCCCACCTCTGTCCCCATGGCCCCCAGCCTCTCTCGCCCAAGATCTCGCTCTTGCACTCAAAGCAGAGGTTCCTCCTGCACTTTGCACATTCTACAGGCACCCAGTACATCCCCCAGACTCAATGTATCCTAAACTGAAACTGACATTGTCCCCCTAACCCCAATACTAAACCCGCCCCTCTCTTAGCCTCCCCTTCTCAGGGACTAGCTCCACACCCAGCCAGCCAGTCACCTCCAGCAGGAATTCTTTCCCCCCACCTTCACACCCCTCACCCACCAAATGCTGTCCATGCCATCATCTACGGGCGGATCCAGTCCATCCCCAGACTTCCCCCTGGTCCAGGTCCCTTCACATCTGCACAGCCGTGACCACCACCATCTAGGTGTGCCTGCTTCTCCCACTCCTTCCCACCTCCACAGCTCATTCTTCATCCAGCAGCCTGATGGGAGCCTCATCTCCTCGCTCCTCTGCTGAAGACCCTCCTAGGGCTCCCCTTGCCCACAGGATCCAAGCCAGATTCCTTAACACACTTCTCGAGGCCCTGCGTGTCCTGCCTGCCCCTGCCCCCATTCTGGCTGTGCTGCTGGTCTTCTTGCTCACGCACCCAACCTCTGACAGGCACATGTACTGGACATTCCCAGCCAGGCTAGGCATTTGTTAGCTTCTCAATTGCCCTGGGCCTTTGCACATGCTTTTCTCTCTGTCCGGCTTATTCTGCATTAGTTAATGCTAGCCGCTGAAACAGATAAGCCCCAAGTTGGTTTTGTTTGTGTTTTGGCTGTACCGACTGCTTGCAGGATTTCTGATCTTCTTGTGGCATGCGGGGGGTCTTTGATTGCAGCGTGTGAAGTCTTAGTTGCGGCCTGTGGGATCTAGTTCCCTGACCAGGAATCAAACCTGGGTCCCCAGCGTTGGGATCGCAGAGTCTTAACCACTGGTCTGCCACGGGAGTCCCAAGTCCCACGTTTTAAAAGGCTTATTAACACAATGGCAGTTTTATTGTCATTTTCCTGAATTTAATCAGATGTTTGATGATCAGAAATGCAGAGATCCGGGTTCCTCCCACCTCCCGGCCTTGCCCATCTCCAGACCCACTCACTAGCAGGTGGGAAAGGAGATCACAGAGATTGGCTCACTTACCCTCACCAGCTGTCATTCTGCTCATATTCCATGGCCAGAATTCAGTCCCATGAGAACACTGAGCTGGAAGGAAGGATGGGAAAAGCAGTTTAGCCACGTACCCCAAGGAGAAAGGGAACTAACTGCCTTTGGAAATAGTAAAGCACGCAGCAGCTTCTGCCAACAGAGTCCCCTACCCCAGGAAGTTCTCCCTGGCCACCCCCACTCCCGCCCCTCCAGGCTGGATCCGGTGTGTTCTCTGCACCAGGAAGCTCTGCCTGTGTGTCTCCATCAGAGCACCCGCAGCTGTCTGCCTGCACCTCTCTCGCCCCCCGCCCTGAAAGCCTGGGCTCTGTGCACTGGGGAGCCTGCACCCCAGTGCTGGGCGCTGTACAGGTGCTCAGTCAATACCTGCAGAACACCTGTACTGCTGGCTCAGTGGTGGAGACTCCACCTGCCAATGCAGGAGACACGGGTTCGATCCCTGGCCCGGAAGGACCCCACATGCCCAGCAGCAGCTAAGCTCCTGGGCCACAGCTGTTGAGCCTGTGCTCTAGAGTCTGAGAACTGCAGCTACTGAGCCCACGTGCTGCAACTACTGAAGCCCGCATGCCCCTGAGCCTGTGCTCCACCTCAAAGAGAAGCCCGTGGGCCCCAACTAGAGAGCGGCCCCGGCTTGCCGCAGCTAGAGAAAAGCCCACGCAGCCACAAAGACCCAGCACAGCCGAAAAGAAGCAAATAAAATTATACAAAAAAGAAATTTTCCCATGGGGGCAGAACCAACCAGAGCCGGTGTCACTGACACTTGGGAAGAGCCCCCTCTGGCAAGGCTGCAGGCACAGCTCCTGCAATCAACACTTGCACTCTGGAAGGCTTGGCTCCATGCAGCTCTTCTTTTTAAAATTTATTTTATTGAAGTATAGTTGATTTACAAGGTTGTGTTAGTTCCTGGTGTACAGTAAGGTGATTCACTTATACACACACACACACACACACATATTTATATTCTTTTTCCATATATATATTTTTTTACATATATATTTTTTCCATTATGGTTTATTACAGAACATGGAATATAGCTCCCTGTGCTATACAGCAGGACCTTGATGTTCATCCATTCTATATATAATAGCTCGCATCATCTAATTCCAAAACATCTCTCACTTTAGAAAATGCTTTTATTCATGTCTTTTCTTCATACTTCCCGAAACTGCTTACCAGTTCAGTTCAGTTCAGTTCAGTCCAGTCACTCAGTCGTGTCCGACTCTTTGCGACCCCATGGACCGGAGCACGCCAGGCCTCCCTGTCCATCATCAACTGCCAGAGTTTACTCAAACTCATGTCCATTGAGTCGGTGATGCCACCCAACCATCTCATCCTCTGTCATCCCCTTCTCCTCCCGCCTTCAATCTTTCCCAGCATCAAGGTCTTTTCAAATCAGTCTTTCAAGTCAGTTCTTTACATCAGGTGGCCAAAGTATTGGATTTCAGCTTCAACATCAGTCCTTCCAATGAATATCCAGGACTGATCTCCTTTAGGATGGACTGGTTGGATCTCCTTGCAGTCCAAGGGACTCTCAAGAGTCTTCTCCAACACTACAGTTCAAAAGCATCAATTGTTCGGCGCTCAGCTTTCTTCACAGTCCAACTCTCGCATCCATGCATGACCACTGGAAAAACCATAGCCTTGACTAGACGGACCTTTGTTGGCAAAGTAATGTCTCTGCTTTTCAATATGCTATCCAACATATCTGCTTATCTAGCATATCTAGTATATCTGCTTTTTAATACGCTAACTGCTTACCAAACATAGCACCAATCAGAGTAGTGTTTGTATTGTAGTTTTTTATAAAAGCAATAAAAAGATCCAAAGTGCTTGAGATATCCATGACAGCCATGGAGTCATATTTCTTAATTACTACATCAAGATGCTATTGTTTTATTGAGTTGCCCTTGTCTCAGATGTTAAACTCTCTTGACCTGTTACCGTGTTGTGATTAAAAGAGGAATTTGCTTTGAATCAGCGCTTGTTGGTTTTTCGATTTTCTATACCACAGCTCAGTGGGTAAAGAATCCGCCTGCGATGCAGCAGAAAGAAAAGGTGTGGGTTTGATCCTTGGGTCGGCAAGATCCGCTGGAGAGGGAAATGGCAACCCACTCCAGTATTCTCGCCTGAAAAGTCCCACGGACAGAAGAGCCTGGCAGGCTACAGGCCGAAGGGTCGCAGAGAGTCGGACACGACTGAGTCACTAAACACGTGCACGCATACCGTTCACTTTTTACGAAGCCTTAATAAAAGGGCTGGCAGAGAGGAAGCTGTTCGGACTGTTGTGTCTCTATTGCAGTGAGTTTTAAGTTGTGGGTCACTTATAACTGAAAAACTGGCTACTAGTAACTTGTTTTCATGTCTAGCCTCTAGACTAATTTTATGGGAGAGGAAAATGTACATTTCTGGAACCAAAATTGCATACAAAATGAACTGGTGTTGACGAGAGGGAATTTCATCTTTGTTTTTCTGGATATAAATGAAT
Organism: Bos taurus; assembly: GCF_002263795.3. Classification (NCBI taxonomy): domain Eukaryota; kingdom Metazoa; phylum Chordata; class Mammalia; order Artiodactyla; family Bovidae; genus Bos; species Bos taurus. The sequence goes on along the minus strand of NC_037344.1, from coordinate 69,545,108 downwards.
ACATAATAAAAAAGTAGAAGTCTAGGTTATACTACACTGAAATTTCCCTCTATCTCTCCCAATTTATTTTATAGTCTGTTCCTTTGAGAGTCACTGGATCAGAAGTTTCCTTAGGCATCTTCTATCATTCTCAAATAATTTTCCTAACAAAACTCTTATTGGGTGATCACTCGCCATTCTAAAATGAAGTTTTTTCATGGTAAGTGCTTGTGGACATCGAACCCCAGCTAAAGGCTGGCTAATAAAGAACAGTATGAAAATTAGTTCAACCAAATTAATTGAATCAAATTATACAATGCACTGCATACACTGGCTACTAGAGCAGTGTTGTTGTCAAAGAGAAAATGCAGTGATCAAATTCCAAGTAGAAATATTAAGAGCAGAAGCAATGAGTAGATTTTCCCTTATGCTTGGCCTCAATCCACTAGGACAAGAACAGTATTTAGAAATATGAAAATTTCAGGTTAAAATAAAAAGGTTTGCTTGGCTGCCCCGGGTCTTAACTGTGGCATATGGGATCTTTGGTCATAGCACGTGGGATCGAGTTCCCTGACGGGGGTTGGACCTGGGCCCCCTGCACTGGGAGTGCATCCTCTTCCCCGCTGGACCACCAGGAAGTTCCCAAACTTGCAGTGCTTTATTTTTCCAAAACTCTATGTTACTGATACATATGTGTGTAAATAAAATATTAACTTGGCTCTTCTTACTAGATTCCCACTCCTCTCACGATTTCACTTCTTGCTCAAAAGCTTGCGCTCCACTCCCACCTGGATGAGGATCTTACATCTGCCCCCCTACCTCCCGACTCTGGGCTTGTCACTTCCTCTCCTTGCGCCTCAGCTTTCTCGTCTACAGTACAATGGGGGATAAAGAGGGCTCCCTGCAAAGGTTATGAGGGTGCGTGATGCATGGCGAGTCCCGAGCACAAGACTAGACTCTGGTCCAGAGTCCACGCTCCTAAACCTCGGTATCTGCTCTTTGATGCCAGCCCTGGACTCAGCTCAGCCCCCATGGAGAGGAGGACTCTGGGCTTCCCCTGTTCCGTGGAAGCTGGGCGGGGCTCTGGGGGAAAGAACGCTGAGCACACAGGGTCACATGCCTGCTGCTCCTTCGGAGGCACTGGCAGCTGCTCGGTTTATGAAAGTGCTCGCTGTGGCATCACTGACCGTCACAGTAGTGATTATGATCAATTGATGGCGATACTCCGGTCCCTAAAGCCCCATGCATGGGCCATGGTGGGGCTCTGGGCATCAGTGTTGAAGGAAGGATTTGGTGGGGTGTAGGGGGGAGGCTTTTCTGGGCACCCTCTGTCCATGAGCAACGCTGAGCAAGGATGAGAGATTCCAGTGCCTGGGCTGAGCCTGAGGGTCCCTAGACCTACCTGTTCCCACAGAGACTTTGGGAAGGATCTGCATCTCTGATCAGCCCAGATCCCTGGAGGCTGATCCAGGGGTGTCCTGTGCCACCAACTCACTGGGGGTGGAGGCAGGAGAGGCACATTTCTGTACCTTTTTGATGAAGAACCTGGAGCTCAGAGAGGTGAAGTCTCATCAGACTCGTCCTCCCAGCCCTGCTCAGGTACTTTGCCTCCAGGGCACCATCCAGGTTGAGGTCCTGGCTCTCTGGGCTCTCCCAGCTTTTAGACCAACCTTGGTCTCCGGTCGTGCCTTGGACATCTCTAAGACCTAGAGTTTGGCAAGTCCGTGTTTTGACTCTGGTTCTGTCTGCTCATGGCTAATTGTGTGACCTTGGACAGGTGAATTCACCTCTCTGAGCCTGGGTTTCTTTACCTGGGGAGTGGCTAACGGTAGTACCTGACTCAGAGGGCAGCTTTGAGACTTAACATGAGATGTGATTGGAGAAGCAATTAGTTTCCCTGCTCACCTGCCTTCGTGTCCCTCCCATGGCTTTCAAGCCAGTCCCAGGCTCTCTGCAGGGCTCTGCGGCTGCCAGTGTCCTTGGGCCAAGGACGCCGGGGACCTTGCTGAGCCCTTGGATGGAGGAGCTGCCAGGCTGCTGAGGTCCAGAGAGGGTCAGGGGGAACCACCCAGGGGGCAGAGGGCCGGGGCAGCACCCACAGTGTACAGGGATACTACAGGGATATGCCACCTGCTCTCCCCAGGGAGGGAACTCATGAATATTCACGGCCGCTGAAGCAAGAGGGAGCCAGCCAGCACACTCCTGGGTGTCATTGGAGCGTTCCGGTTTCCCAGTGACCGCAGAGGCAGCCTGGGAGTCAGACGTGGCTCAGGCAGGGAGAGGGAAGGGGCAGCCAGACCTGGCCCCAGGTGAGTGTCTTCCTCTGCCCTGCGCACGGCCCCTGGGGGAGCAGGATGCCCTGGGATGGAGGCCTGCCTGCTGGTGGCGCCCTAGGCTGGAAGGCTCACCATCCTAGGCTTGGGGTCCCTGTGTGGATGCTGTGGAGGATGAGCCCCGACTCCCCTTCGTTCCCTGGAGTCTGCTGGTCCAGCTGAACAGGAGGAGTGCTGGGTCTGGCTGGGAGCCAGCTGTCGGCACACACGGAGGGCGATCTGGCTGGGGTAACCCAGGAGGACAGGAATAGAGGGGTGGGGTGGGGAGGGGGGCGGTCTGCCCTGAGTGCCTGGGACTGTCCCACCACAGCAGAGGAGGGAGACTCAGGCTCTAGTCCTGTCTTTGCCACTGCTGTGCTGTGTGACCTTGATGGGGGCTCTGCCCTCTCTGAGCCTCAGCCTTCTGGAGGCACCGTTTTCCAAGGTGGAGGCTGGAAGGCTTGGGCCGTGCTGCGATTGTCCTCGGTACCCCAAGGCCTTAGGCTTCCCTGATGGTTCAGTGGTAAAGAATCTGCCGGCCAGGAGACACGGGTTCGATCCCTGGGTCGTGAAGATGCCCTGGAGGAGGAAATGGCAACCCACTCCAGTATTCTTGCCTGGAAAATGCCACGGACAGAGGAGTCTGGCAGACTACAGTCCACGGGGTCGCAAAGAGCTGGACACGACTGAGCGACTAAGCCGCCACCACCACCTCATGGCCTCAGACCTGGGACTGTCAGCTGCCTGCAAGCCTCGGCCTTCTGTGAGGTCCAGCTGTGCACACCCTTTCCCCTCGGGCTGGGGCTGGGGCTGGGCCCGCGGCACGCTGGGCAGCAGCTGCCACGGACAGCCAGGAAGATGCACATTGCAAGCCCACAGATCACAGCTCGAATCCCAGTTGTGCCCCCTGCTTTGTGACCCAGAGCCTCAGTTTCCCCACCTGCAAAATAGGGCTGATAGTGAGGTCTGCCTCCGAGGATAGCTGGGTGGAGTCAGTAAGATGCTCTGGAGAAGCCCCGTCCCAGGGCCTGGCTCCTAGAGGAGCTCAGAAGTGAACCCAGAGGGTGGCGAGGCCCAAGGCCCAGCACCTGGCAGGGCAGGGCCCTACTGGTTTTGAGGACGCCATAGTGGGAAAGGAAGGAATGAATGAGGGAAAGCCCTGATGGGGGTTGGGGGCGGGCCTGGGGCAGGGCCAGGCAGAGCCTGATTGGTGGTCCTGGGAGGCTGGTCTGCCCCCTGCTGCCTGACCTCTCCCAGAGCCTCACCAGCAGCCTCCCTGAGTTCCAGAAGGTGCCCTGGTGAGTGGGCTCCTGAGACAGGGGTGGGCCCTGAGGGAGTGAGTCAGAGGGCAGCAATCCGAACCCCTCGACATTTGAAAGTCAGAACCCGATGCCCAGGCCTCCACTCCGGGCTTGGGCTCGAGTCTGAGGTTCTGGCCCAGCCCAGGACTGCCCTGTGGGACCCCAAGGAACAGGAGGCCGGTGGGGGCGCTTGAGGTGGGGGGCAGATTTGCGCTTGGTTGGCAAGGGGGACCCACCCCGAGAGCGACAAGGACAGGACTTTGAGCAGGTTCCCACTCTCTTTGAGTGACAACTACGTGCCAGTCACTTTGCCTGGTCCATCTCTGGGGCGGGGCAGGGAGAGAGCTAGCACCACCAGCTTCCCCATTTTAGGATGAGAAACTGGGGCTCCAAAGGGTTCCTGTGGTTGAAACCCGGGCCTGGGGCTCCCGGGTCAGCACCTCCCTCCCCTAGGCCTCTCTGTGACCAGACCAGCGCGAGCTGACTTTCCCCACCTTGCAAGCTTTATCTATTCTTTAAATATAGTAAATACACGTTATTGCCTTTTTCTGATTAAAAAGTAATATATTCTCTTTAATAAAGAAATCCAACCCTTACAGAAATGCCAAATATAGAAGAGTATTTGCTCATATACCCCCTCCCTAGCTATGCAGAGGATACCACTGTTAAAACCTAGACTGCCCTCCAGGGGTTTCTAACTGGGTCTGTGTGTATTTACCATCACCTATATGGATTTGGTGGCATGCTGTCCCAGAACTTCTTTTTTCATGTTAGTAGGTCATGGTGTGTTTTTGAGCCAGTCCATTCAGCTCCACATTGTTTTTCTTTTTTTTTTTTAATCTGTTAAAGCAGGTACAGATGCCTCTGTCTGGGAATGGGCTTTGGTTTGTGCAGTGAATTCCCAGCTGATGGACACTGACGTGGTTTCTTTTTTTCTGACCAAACTGCTGTGAACACCCTTACTTGGGTGACTTTCCCCAAGTCTTTCTGAAGAAGAGTTAGAACTGGGAGGGTTTCTACAGTCTTCCTTTGAAAGGAAAACCCTCCGGAAACACTCTCCTTCCCTCCCGACCCTGTCCACCTTGCCCACCTAGGATTGGACAGAGATATGTCCTTGTCACCAGGGAAGCCAGGTTCCCTCCGGCTAGTCCTTTCCTGTGAGAGCACTTTCTAGATGATCAGCGGGGGGCTGAGGGACTGGTCAGGTAGGCCTGGAATGCCCCTTCTCTGGGAAAGGTTTGTGGGTGCCTCCGGTCACTCTCCCAGGGGTTCTCCTCCAGGCTGGCTGGCTGGCCTCTGGCCCCAGGGTCAGTGGTGACGTGCCGTGTGTGTGATCGCGGGCGGCATGGATGACCTCTCATGGCCTCCAGCACCCGGGGCCCAGTGCAGCACGGAATGGAAAGTTTGGGACCTTGGCTTTGCAGCTAAGGGGCCATGAGAAGGTCCGTGAGTCCCAGCTCTGTCCTGGACCCGCACAGCTCTGCCTGAACAGCCCCCATTTCAGCTCAGGCCTCAGCCCCCTGCTGACAGGGTCACCACAGTCAGACCTAAAACCTAGCCCCCAAAAACCAGGAAAAGTGAAAAGTGAAGTGAAGTCACTCAGTCGTGTCCGATTCTTTATGACCCCATGGACTGTAGCCTACCAGGCTCCTTCGTCCATGGGATTTTCCAGGCAAGGGCACTGGAGTGGGTTGCCATTTCCTTCTCCAGGGGACCTTCCCAACCCTGGGATCGAATCCGGGTCTCCTGCATTTCAGGCAGACGCTTTACTGTCTTGAGCCACCAGGGACTGAAAAGTAAGACCAGGCTGCTGCTGAAAAAGGCTGTGACCAAGGGAGAATTTCAGGGTGAATGGGCTGCTCCAGCTCCTGGGCTGCCTGCTACTCAGCCTGAGGTCACAGACTGGTCTCAAGGCGCACAGGTGCCCCCTGTAGACACAGTCCAGCGGTTCCCTGCTGAGAGCTGGAGCACTCATTCGGCCCCCGGACATCTAGTTAAATCTGATATTCAGAGAAATACTGAATAATTTTTAGTATAAGTATATCCTAGGCATTATTTGGGACATACAGATAACTAAAACATTTGTTGTTCACCTGCAATTCAGACCTAACCTGGTTGACCCAGCCTGCCAGCAGCTGGAGAAGAGGCAGACATGTGGGCAGAGGCCTGTGTGAGCTGAGTCTTCTCCTTCCTCACGCTGAGCCTCAGTTTCTCCACCTGGTCCCCTACAGACCCCATGGGAACAGGAGCCAGTGTGGAGAGACAAGGAGCTCAGCCGCTCACTGGACGGCTGGGAAGGGTGGCAGGGGGGCCAGCAGGTTGGCTGAACCTTCAGAAAGATGAGAGACTCAGGTCCCAGGGCCCTCTCTGTAGATACCCCTGGCCCAGGCCTGGGGGTACAGGGCACTAGGAAAGGGTCTTCTTTTCCTTGTTTTATTTAGATGATTTCATTATGAAGCCCAGAAAGGTCTACAAAAAAATAAAACGGATAACACCCATATACCCACCACTCAGCTCACAAATGAAAACTGACCCAGGCAGCAGAGCCTTCCCCTGCCTCTCGCCCCAGCCTTTCTTGGCGTTGGCTTTGTCCACCGTGTCCATCTGCAGCCCAGATGCTGTCCTTATCTGGACTGCTGAGGTGGGGGTGGCCACAGAGCTGGCAAAGGCAGGTCCCAATGTTAAAAGCTGCCTCTCAAGCCAGCCTGGCCGGGGATGGTGGTGAGGGCTCCCTGGGGCCGGCCTCCTAACACGTGCCCTGTTCTGCACCCCCTCACCCACCCCCTGCAGGTGTCTGAGATGCCGCTGCCACAGAAGAAGCGCTGGGAGTCCATGGCCAAGGGGCTGGTGCTGGGAGCGCTCTTCACCAGCTTCCTGCTACTGCTGTACTCCTATGCTGTCCCCCCACTGTACACTGGCCTGGCTTCCACGTGAGTGGTCCTGCTGGGCGGCCGAGGGCTGGGGGTAGCGGAGGGTTGGCTCCCAGTCTGATAACAAGGGCTACCTCCTGGGTGGCCACCCTGTGCCCGGGGCAGAAGTCCCACTGAAGGCAGGGAACTCACTGTGGAACCCTGAGCCTCGGTGTCCTCATCTGTGAAGTGGGTGTGCTAACAGAGCCGGACATGGAGCGTAAGAATAAAATATCACCATCTGCACGGTGGGCTCCAGCGGGGCCGGGAGGTGGGGATGCCCAGTCCAAGAGCACTCGGCTGGCACAGGCCTGGATTCAAACTGCGGTCTGCCTGCCTCCAAGCCTGGCTCCTAACCATGAGGTCATCCTGCCTCCCCATTGGGCTGATCACCTACCCAAGCCTGTGCCCTTAGTTGGAGGTATTAAGTCGAACTAGAGGAAATGCCCATTTTTGCATGCAGGGTTTCATGTGGTCCAGCCTCATACGAACTCTTGATGAATGTACATCAAGTGGCCATGAATGAGACTTGTTCTTGTCCTCACAGCAACACCACAAAGAGGGTTACTGTCCCCATTTCACAGAAGAGGAAAGTAAGGCCAGATAGGCCAAACCACTGACCTAAGCCTTGCAGCCTGGAACACAGGCCCATCTGGTCCCCCAGCTCCCTGACCATGGCGAGTCCCTGGGGTACCCGCCCCCCACTCCCAGCCACCTGCTCTGTAGACCCGGGGTGGAGGGGCCGGCAGGCCGATTCCTGAGGCTCTGCCACCCCTCCATCCCCAGCAGGACCCCCGAGGGCGCGGCACCCTGCTCTCCGGCCCCGAGGGAGCCAGAGGCTCCCACCTCGGCCAACGGCTCGGCGGGAGGCTGCCAGCCGCGGCGGGACATCGTGTTCATGAAGACGCACAAGACGGCCAGCAGCACGCTGCTCAACATCCTGTTCCGCTTCGGCCAGAAGCACGGGCTCAAGTTCGCCTTCCCCAACGGCCGCAACGACTTCGACTACCCCGCCTTCTTCGCGCGCAGCCTGGTGCAGGACTACCGGCCCGGGGCCTGCTTCAACATCATCTGCAACCACATGCGCTTCCACTACGACGAGGTGCGGGGCCTGGTGGCGCCCAACGCCACCTTCATCACCGTGCTGCGCGACCCCGCCCGCCTCTTCGAGTCCTCCTTCCACTACTTCGGCTCCGTGGTGCCCTTCACGTGGAAGCTCTCGGGCCGCGACAAGCTGGCCGAGTTCCTGCAGGACCCCGACCGCTACTACGACCCCCGCGGCTACAACGCCCACTACCTCCGCAACCTGCTCTTCTTCGACCTGGGCTACGACAGCGACCTGGACCCCAGCAGCCCGCAGGTGCAGGAGCACATCCTGGAGGTGGAGCGCCACTTCCACCTGGTGCTGCTGCAGGAGTACTTCGACGAGTCGCTCGTGCTGCTCAAGGACCTGCTGTGCTGGGAGCTGGAGGACGTGCTCTACTTCAAGCTCAACGCCCGCCGCGCCTCGGCCGTGCCGCGCCTCTCGGGCGAGCTGTACCGGCGCGCCACGGCCTGGAACGTGCTGGACGCGCGCCTCTACCGCCACTTCAACGCCAGCTTCTGGCGCAAGGTGGAGGCCTTCGGGCGCGAGCGCATGGCCCGCGAGGTGGCCGCCCTGCGGCGCGCCAACGAGCGCATGCGCCGCATCTGCATCGACGGCGGCCGCGCGGTGGACGCGGCGGCCATCGAGGACTCGGCCATGCAGCCCTGGCAGCCGCTGGGCGCCAAGTCCATCCTGGGCTACAACCTCAAGAAGAGCATCGGGCAGCGGCATGCGCAGCTCTGCCGGCGCATGCTCACGCCGGAGATCCAGTACCTGATGGACCTGGGCGCCAACCTGTGGATCACCAAGCTCTGGAAGTTCATCCGGGACTTCCTGCGGTGGTGACGCCGGGGCCCCCGCCGAGGAGGGCCCGGCGGGGGTCCCGCCAGCCACCCCCCTGCGGCCCCTCTTGGTGCCACCCCAGTTCCTGGGGTGAGGTGGGGCTGTTCTGAGGGGTGCAACCAGCCAAGGACTGGGCCCACGGCCACAGGGCCTAACTGAGATCAGTATTTGACTAATTAGAGTTGTTTTTTTTTTTTAATTAAATCCCCCTACCCTCCACCCAAAAAGAATGTTCTATTTTCTGGCTCCCCTTAAAGGGGAGACTTCAGAAGTAAAAGAATTTGATGTGTTTTTGTTAATCAGCCTCAGTGGTGCTGACTGGCGCGGCCCTGGTGTGTGTGTGGGGGGTGTGACTGGTGGGGATTTGGGAACCCCAAGGGAGAGCAGTCCTCTGCCTGGAAAATCCCATGGATGGAGCAGCCTGGAAGGCTGCAGTCCATGGGGTCGCTGAGGGTCGGACACGACTGAGCGACTTCACTTTCACTTTTCACTTTCATGCATTAGAGAAGGAAATGGCAACCCACTCCGGTGTTCTTGCCTGGAGAGTCCCAGGGACGGGGGAGCCTGGTGGGCTGCTGTCTCTGGGTCGCACAGAGTCAGACACGACTGAAGTGACTTAGCAGCAGCAAGGGAGTGCAGTGGGCACCTGTGGACAGAGCCCAGGGGTTCAGAGCCCAGGGGTGGGGCGGGGTTTGGTGTGTATCTGTCACATGCTGAAGCCCTTTGTGTTTGAAGGACTCCCGTGAGGTCCCAAGACCTAGAAGATCGTGTGGGTGTGTGTGGGGGAGTGTGCATGAGAGTGACAGGGAGGTAGGGAGCACTTAGCAGGCCCTGGACCCAGGCTGAGGGCTCCTCCCCCAATCTCATCAGTCTTCACAATAACCTTTTGAGATAGGCGCAGTCGCCATCCCATATACGCATGTGGGACTGACCTTCTGAAAACAGAAGGGAATTGCTTGAGATTTACGTTGCAGGATGAATCAGACCCCGGTACTAAACCATCTCCCCAGGACCCCAAACCCTTTCCACAGCCAGTGTCTGTTCACCCTGTCCCTGCCGGCTCCCTCTCCCCCACTGACCTCTCCCGGCTGCCTCATCCTCTGCTTGTGCTCCAAGCCTCCCTCAGTCCTGGATTTCCCCCTCTCATCCTAGGGTTCAATTATCCAAAAAAAAAAAAAAAAAAAGGTATTTATTAGCTGTCGGTTGTGCACCTCAGTCTTGAGCTGGTCCTGAGCAGACAGCAGTCAGCAAGATGACCCAGGCCCTGCTGGAGCTCAGGTCCAGAGAGCAGCCATGCATGTCAAGTATGATCAATCAGGGTGGGGATTTGTGAAAGGCCCTTCCTTAGGTCTCTAACCAGGAGCCAGCAGCCAGATGTGGAAGGCAGAAATTGCAGCCAGGGGACTCTTGGAGACCTGTTTGTGCCAAACAAAGTGCCTATATATCTTATCTGAATATGTACAGCATCCTAGCTTTAGAGACCAAAGTTCAAAGAGGTTAAGTGACCTTCCCAAGGTCACACAGCTAAGAGTGCCAGGGTCAGAATTTGAAGCCACATAAGTCAGCCCCATCGATCACTCACCTCCCTGGGCTTGAGTCAGTCCTCCTCCTGGAGTGAGCTTCTGGTCCAAGCAGGGTAGGAAGGAGTGAGGGTGACCGACTGTTTCAGTTCCTGGGGCCGACCTGGTTTCAGCCCTGAAAGCTCCACACTGCAGCAGACGCCTCAGTCCTGGGCAACCAGGACTTCCGGTAGGCAGGGACCGGTTTGACCCCACCAACCGCCTGGGGCTACTGCCTGCACCCTCATAGTGTTCCTTGTAGCAAGAGATTAGCACACCCTCAGAGTCTTTATTTTATTCATAAGGAGACATATAAGCGAAAATAAATAAAACTGACAATAGCTAGGTGTATTTGCAGGAAATGCTGTAACTGACCCCACATTTATTAGAGAATTTTCCCTCCTTTTATTAATCAGAGAGAGATGTGACTGAGTGCAATATTATAACTTTCTGGCTCGTGGAACCCCATAATTCTATTTCCCTGGAACCCTAAGGGCCTAGAAATGCCAATAATAATCTGATATATTATTTCATTGTTTATTATTATGAATATTGGCACTTTTAGGCCCTTTAGGGGATCCAAGGAGAACAAATCTGGCCATTACTAGATGCTAAGAACATAAATTACTTTATTAGTATTGATCATCTGCCTGGTTTGTTTTAAAATCAGTACAGTTCTTAACTCACGTTAACATAATTAACATTTTGATAATGAGTAGTTGCCAGATACTGAGCAACCACCCTGTGCCCAGCACTGTGCCCTGTGGGAACACGCACAATACCCTTTGCTGCCCCGAGAAGGTGATGGAGACACAGAGAAGCAGAGCCACCAGCCCAGGGTCACCCAGTCAGCCAACCATAGAGGCAGGACGCAAACCCAGGTCAGTCAGCTGCCAAGCTGGTGCTCGCAGCCCCCAGACCTTCAGCACCATTCCAGTTGGCCACCTCAGCCTCAGGACTGAAGGGCTTTTCCGTGGCCGGAAAAATAGGTCTCCAAGCGGCTCTGCAAGGGGGTCGCCTTCCGGAACCGGGCTGCTCTTGCTACACCTGGACAGCAGAGGGCGCCATGCTCCCAAGTTCAGTCTCGGCGGGTTCTGCCGTTACTGGCCAGTGGGGGCGACCCGTAGGCCAGACCCGTGAAAGCCAAGCAGGGATCAAGGCTGCCCCCGGGGGAAATGCAGTGAAACTACTTGTTCCTCTCTGTTAGGGGTTGAACTGTATCCCCTGAAAAGACATGCTGGAGTCCTACCTCTCAGTTCCCTATGACTGGCATTTGGAAACAGGGTCTTTGTACATATAACAAGAAAGACGAGGTCCTCGGTGTGGACCCTAATCCAACATGGCTGGTGTCCTGATGAGACGTGGACGCGTCATGTGAACACACACGGACGCACAGGGACCGCGCCACGCGAAGACAGGCAGAGGCTGGCGTGACGCAGCTGCCAACCTAGGAACGCCAGGGGTGACGGCCACCTCCGGAAGCTAAGAGGCAATGAAGGATTCTCCCAGAGTTTCAGAGGGAACGTGGCACCGCGATTTCAGACTTCTAGCCTCCAGATCTGTGAAAGAATAAACTCCTGTTGTTTGAAGCCACCCAGTCTGTTGGGACTTTGTTAAGGCAGCCCCAGGACATGAACACACTCTCCCGGGTCAGGACTCTGCCCCTCACCGGGGCCCCTCCTTTCGTCCCTCCCTCAGGCTCGCCCCTAAGAGCCACCCTCCGCCTGTAGCCTGAGGCCATCCTCTGCTCCGAGCCCCTCCCCCACCATGGTCCCTGCATCCCCTTCAGGAGAAACCAGGCAGCCGCATGCCTCTGGGGCTTCGCACATGCTGTTCCTATGGTGTAAAGCCCCCTTCCCTTTGCAGGCCTCACACTGTTACGTGTTTTCAAAGCACGCTCTGCCTTCTGTCTCTGGGCACCCTTCTCTGACAACCCAGCCTCCAGGTTCAGGTTGGTTCAGGGCCTCCAGGCTGCACATCTCAGCTCGGCTAGCCCAGGGTCAGAGCCGTGGATCTGCCTGTCTGCGAGGCCCCTCCAGGCCAGGGCCTGGGTCTTATGGACACAGCCAGCCTCCGGTGGCCAGGCCAGTGCCTGACACACAGTCAGCTCTTAATAAATGTTGAAAGACAGAGGAAAGGGTCCAGTGATTAGGATTCCACACTTCCATGGCAGTGGCGTGGGTGCAAATCTTGGGACTAAGATCCTGCAGGCTGCATGGTCGAGAAAAAGGAAAATAGGGAGGAAAAGGGGAAGGATGAGAAGAAAGGAGGTAGGGAGAAGGTCAAAAAGAGGGAGAGAAAATAGGGCAGCGGGAAGAGAAGGAGCTATTTCACACTTGAGGGCCTACTCCACACCTGTCCTAACTGACCTGGTCCTTATCCCTGCGGAGGCTAACACCTTAGCCAAGGTACAGGAGTGCAGGGCTGGTTTCCTTAGCAGAGAACTTACATGACCCTGGGGGGGGCCCAGTCAGGGGGCGAGTTGAGGCAGGGAGTCTGAAGAGGGGGTGCCTCTCGGCAGCCACAGGCACCAGAGACCCATATAAGAACCGAAAAGGGAGAGGCGGCCCCTTCCAGCTTCCCTTGCCATCACTTCTTTCACATCAGATCAGATCAGTCGCTCAGTCGTGTCCGACTCTTTGCGACCCCATGAATCGCAGCACGCCAGGCCTCCCCGTCCATCACCAACTCCCGGAGGTCACTCAGGCTCACGTCCATCGAGTCAGTGATGCCATCCAGCCATCTCATCCTCTGTCGTCCCCTTCTCCTCTTGTCCCCAATCCCTCCCAGCATCAGAGTCTTTTCCAATGAGTCAACTCTTCACATGAGGTGGCCAAAGTACTGGAGTTTCAGCTTTAGCATCATTCCTTCCAAAGAAATCCCAGGGCTGATCTCCTTCAGAATGGACTGGTTGGATCTCCTTGCAGTCCAAGGGACTCTCAAGAGTCTTCTCCAACACCACAGGTCAAAAGCATCCATTCTTCGGCGCTCAGCCTTCTTCACAGTCCAACTCTCACATCCATACATGACCACAGGAAAAACCATAGCCTTGACTAGACGAACCTTTGTTGGCAAAGTAATGTCTCTGCTTTTGAATATGCTATCTAGGTTGGTCATAAGTTTCCTTCCAAGGAATAAGCGTCTTTTAATTTCATGGCTGCAGTCACCATCTGCAGTGATTTTGGAGCCCAGAAAAATAAAGTCTGACACTGTTTCCACTGTTTCCCCATCTATTTCCCATGAAGTGATGGGACCGGATGCCATGATCTTTGTTTTCTGAATGTTGAGCTTTAAGCCAACTTTTTCACTCTCCACTTTCACCTTCATTAAGAGGCTTTTCAGTTCCTCTACACTTTCTGCCATAAGGGTGGTGTCATCTGCATATCTGCGGTTATTGATATTTCTCCCGGCAATCTTGATTCCAGCTGGTGTTTCTTGCAGTCCAGCGTTTCTCATGATGTACTCTGCATATAGGTTAAATAAACAGGGTGACAATATACAGCCTTGACGTACTCCTTTTCCTATTTGGAACCAGTCTGTTGTGCCATGTCCAGTTCTAACTGTTGCTTCCTGACCTGCATACAAATTTCTCAAGAGGCAGATCAGGTGGTCTGGTATTCCCATCTCTTTCAGAATTTTCCACAGTTTATTGTGATCCACACAGTCAAAGGCTTTGGCATAGTCAATAAAGCAGAAATAGATGCTTTTCTGGAACTCTCTTGCTTTTTCCATGATCCAGCGGATGTTGGCAATTTGATCTCTGGTTCCTCTGCCTTTTCTAAAACCAGCTTGAACATCAGGAAGTTCACGGTTCACATATTGCTGAAGCCTGGCTTGGAGAATTTTAAGCATTACTTTACTAGTGTGTGAGATGAGTGCAATTGTGCGGTAGTTTAAGCATTCTTTGGCATTGCCTTTCTTTGGGATTGGAATGAAAACTGACCTTTTCCAGTCTTGTGGCCACTGCTGAGTTTTCCATATTTGCTGGCATATTGAGTGCAGCACTTTCACAGCATCATCTTTCAGGATTTGGAATAGCTCAACTGGAATTCTATCACCTCCACTAGCTTTGTTCGTAGTGATGCTTTCTAAGGCCCACTTGACTTCACATTCCAGGATGTCTGGCTCTAGGTGAGTAATCACACCATGGTGATTATCTGGGTCTGGTGATGATCTGGTGAAGATCTTTTTTGTACAGTTCTGTGTATTCTTGCCATCTCTTCTTAATATCTTCTGCTTCTGTTAGGTCCATACCATTTCTGTCCTTTATCAAGCCCATCTTTGCATGAAATGTTCCTTTGGTATCTCTGGTTTTCTTGAAGAGATCTCTAGTCTTTCCCATTCTGTTGTTTTCCTCTATTTCTTTGCATTGATCGCTGAAGAAGGCTTTCTTATCTCTTCTTGCTATTCTTTGGATCTCTGCATTCAGATGTTTATATCTTTCCTTTTCTGCTTTGCTTTCTGCTTCTCTTCTTTTCACAGCTATTTGTAAGGCCTCCCCAGACAGCCATTTTGCTTTTTTGCATTTCTTTTCCATGGGGATGGTCTTGATCCCTGTCTCCTGTACAATGTCACGAACCTCCATCCACAGCTCATCAGGCACTCTATCTATCAGATCTAGGCCCTTAAATCTATTTCTCACTTCCACTGTATAATCATAAGAGATTTGAATGGTTTAGTGGTTTTCCCCACTTTCTTCAATTTAAGTCTGAATTTGGCAAGAAGGAGTTCATGGTCTGAGCCACAGTCAGCTCCTGGTCTTGTTTTTGCTGAGTGGAGATAGAGCTTCTCCATCTTTGGCTGCAAAGAATATAATCAATCTGATTTCGGTGTTGACCATCTGGTGATGTCCGTGTGTAGAGTCTTCTCTTGTCTTGTTGGAAGAGGGTGTTAGTTATGACCAGTGCATTTTCTTGGCAAAACTCTCTTAGTCTTTGCCCTGCTTCATTCCGTATTCCAAGGCCAAATTTGCCTGTTCCTCCAGGTGTTTCTTGACTTCCTACTTTTGCATTCCAGTCCCCTATAATGAAAAGGACATCTTTTTGGGGTGTTAGTTCTAAAAGGTCATGTAGGTCTTCATAGAACCGTTCAACTTCAGCTTCTTCAGCATTACTCTTTGGGGCATAGACTTGGATTACTGTGATACTGAATGGTTTGCCTTGGAAACGAACAGAGATCATTCTGTCATTTTTGAGATTGCATCCAAGTACTGCATTTCAGATCCTTTTGTTGACCATGATGGCTACTCCATTTCTTCTGAGGGATTCCTGCCCGCAGTAGTAGATATAATGGTCATCTGAGTTAAATTCACCCATTCCAGACCATTTCAGTTTGCTGATTCCTAGAATGTCGACGTTCACTTTTGCCATCTCTTGTGTGACCACTTCCAATTTGCCCTGATTCATGGACCTGACATTCCAGGTTCCTATGCAATATTGCTGTTTACAGCATCGGACCTTGCTTCTATTACCAGTCACATCCACAGCTGGGTATTGTTTTTGCTTTGGCTCCGTCCCTTCATTCTTTCTGGAGTTATTTCTCCATTGATCTCCAGTAGCATATTGGGCACCTACTGACCTGGGGAGTTTCTCTTTCAGTATCCTATCATTTTGCCTTTTCATACTGTTCATGGGGCTCTCAAGGCAAGAATACTGAAGTGGTTTGCCATTCCCCTCTCCAGTGGACCACATTCTGTCAGTTCTCTCCACCATGACACGCCCACCTTGGGTCGCCCCACGGGCATGGCTTAGTTTCATTGAGTTAGACAAGGCTGTGGTCCTAGTGTGATTAGATTGACTAGTTTTCTGTGAGTATGGTTTCAGTGTGTCTGCCCTCTGATGCCCTCTTGCAACACCTACCATCTTACTTGGGTTTCTCTTACCTTGGGCGTGGGGTATCTCTTCACGGCTGCTCCAGCAAAGCGCAGCCAATGATCCTTACCTTGGACGAGGGGTATCTCCTCACCACCGCCCTTCCTGACCTTCAACGTAGGATAGCTCCTCTAGGCCTTTGGCAAGCTCTTATTGAGCACCTGCTGTGTACACTGTGGGAATGCTTGTCTCAGACAAGTACCTAAGGCGTGCAGGTCCCATGCACACACGAGCCCCCCGTGTCCTGGTTTTGGGCTCTGGCTTTCTTGTCCGGACCTGGGGCAGCTGACTAGCCAGGAGTCCGCTGTCACCCCTCACCCGAGGCCAGGTGTGACCCAGCTCCAGGCGACACATCCACCTGCTGGATCTGGGCCTGGGAAGTTCTCTCCTCGCCCCTGAAGCCTCGTGCCCTCAAGGCTGTGATGAGTCACGGGCAGTTGCTCCAGACACATGGGGCGGCCACTGGAGCCTGGGTCACACAGTGAGGTTCCAGGCCTCTGTCGGGGGTGAGTGGTGCCCTTCCTGGCTCAAGGAGGCTCCTGCTGGGAACACAGGAGCCGGGGGTGGGGGCCCGGAGGCAGGGTGGAGAGCAGCCCCTGGGTGTGTAACGACAGGCGGTGTCACCTTTCAACATGCTGTGGGGCAAGTTTCGCTGCCCTTGTTTCACAGAGGAGGATGTGAATCCAGGCCAGTCAAGGGTCAGTGCCCTAGGCACCTGGTAAGGAATGACCTCGGCCAGGAAGAGAGGACAGGCCTGGCAGGAAGGGGTGGGGCCAGCAGCTCAGTAGAAGACAGGAGAGCCTGCAGGGAGACACACAGTGGGGCCTGCACTCAGGACCAGGGAGCCGGACCCCACACCGCCGTGGGCAGCATGAGTGGGCAGGTGGGTGACCTGAGCCCCTCGCAGGAGAGGGCGCTGGCCCAGGTGAGTGTGGCAGGGGGTGGGGGAGGGGAGAGTCCTACACGGGCCTCAGTTTCTCCTAATGCCCCAGGGGCCCCTGATTCCCTCTGAGCTCTGTACCCCCAGGTCTCTTCCCAACTCTGAGGGTCTTGGAGACCAGTGTCAGCACCAGCGCTATCCGATAGAAACATAACGTGAACCACAACTGCAGGCCACCTTTGTCACTTCAAAGTGTCTAACAGCCACATTACAAAAGGGAAAAGAAACAAGTGACATCAATTTTGATAATATATTTTGCTCATTTACTTTTGGCCGGATCGTAGGGTCTTAGTTGCCGGACCAGGAACTGGGCCTCGGCGGTGAAAGCCATGTCCCAACCACTGCACTGCAGGGGAATTCCCTGTAATATATTTAACCCGATAGAGCCAAGTTGTTATCGTTGCAACAACGATATGTAATCAATATGTAATCAATTGCCACAACCTGTAATCAGTAAAAAAGGGTCGCTGAGATGTTTTTGCTACTGTCTTCAGAATCCTGCGTGTATCTCAGACTCACGGCAGATCTTGATTTAGACTGGCCACGTCTCAGACATTAGTGGCCACTCCATTGGGCCCCACAGGTGAGCGCTGCTGGGGTGGCAGGTCCCAGCCTTAGCTATGATCTGGGGGACGCAGGAACGGGCACGCGTCCTTTCTAGCTCGTTGGGGTCTTTCCCTCGGGCTTGAACACGGCAAGTGAGGGCTCCAGGCACAGTCGCTCACCTCAGTAGCATGGAGGGAGGCCCTGAATCCTGCCGTTGAAGAATTCCACATCTGAAAGAGGGCAGATTCCAGCTAGGCTGGGAGAATAAGTCCTCTTACAAGACAACTGGGGTCAAGGATTAGGTCCAGGGGCCTCTCTGGCCGTCCTGTGGTTGGGACTCGGCGCTTTCACTGCCAAGGGCCCGGGTTAGATCCCTGGTCCAGGAACGAGGGTCCCACAAGCCCCGTGGCTCACCAAAACAAACAAACAGAATTAGGTGCAGATCTTGGCAGAGCAGGTCACGTGAGCCTCAGATTCCTCCCTTGGGCGGGGGATGGGTGTACTAGCGGTATGATTAGCTCAGGGCCAAAGACTCTCTTGTGCTTCTTTCCTTCTTTAAACATATGTTAAACAAAATTCTTTCTTTGTCTGCGCGGGTTCTTAGTTGTGGCATGCTCGGTCTTTGCTGCAGCCTGTGAGATCTCCTTCTCTGACCAGGGATCAAACCCAGGTCCCCTGCGCTGGGAGCTTGGAGTCTTATCCACTGGACCACGAGGGAAACCCCTTCCTTGTGTTTCTGAGGACAGAGGTTATCAGCTCATTTGGGCCTGGGGGGCCCAGAGCTAGTTCTTTGACCCTCCTATTTGGAGTCGAAGGAGACTGAAATGCAGGAAGAGGAGAATGACTCGGGCCAGACGGCACTGGGACTGCTGAGTCCTGGTCCAGGTCCATGAGCCCCCAGAGCTGGCTCTGTCTCAGAGTCGTGACATTCACACAGAAGTGGCACCCTCAGCCCCTGGAGAGGGCTGGGGCCCAGCTAAACTGCCCCATCGTCTCCGGGGGCCTGTCTGCAGAGGGTCTTCTCAGGTTGGGTGGAGTCACCCCTCATTCAGGCCTGGATGATGCGGTGTGGATCAAACACACCATTTGCCTCTTGCTGTGTGACGCTGGGCAAATTGCTCCACCTCTCTGAGCCTAGATTCCATGTCACCTACCCTCCCACCTGAATTGACCTGGGGGCTCCCTGAGGGTGGAGAGCTGGGCCCTTAGGAGGACCCACCCTGCCCCCATGGGTGTCAGGGAAGAGTCAGCCCTCTAAATCTCATTTATTCCACATTTCAGGGACTTCCCTGGCAGGTGCAGAGGTTGGGACTCTGCAGTCTCACTACTGAGGGCCTGGGCTCAATCCCTGGTTGGGAACTACGATCTCACGAGCCTCATGGTGCAGCCAAAATAAAAAAGGAAAAGAAAACAAAAATCTGCATCTCATCCTCTCTTTGGGCAACTGGTTCATCATCACTGTCCCATTTCGCAAAGGGAGGAAGGGAACTGTCGTGACTTGGCCCAGGCCTCGGCTCCCCCAGCACAGGTGGGCCCCCTTTACTCAGACACCCCGTTGCCCGCGGGCTCTGCAGGCCTGTGGCACCGGCCTGTCCCCTGCGGCCGTCGGGTACCGTGCGGCCCTGCCCACCCGGGTCTCTCCCCGCTCTGCCCTCAGTTCCGGGAGAACGTGCAGGATATCCTGGCCGTCCTGCCCAGCACCGACGACTACTTCCTGCTCCGCTGGCTCCGAGGTGAGCACGGACCGTAACATGAGATGAAGGTCAAGGGCATACGAGGCCTCTCTTGTTGTGTCACAAGTTGCTGCAAATCACAGGCACTGGAAGCAACCGCAAATATGTATTATCTGTGTACACAGTTTCTGTGTACAATTTTAGTTTCTAACTGAGTAAGTATCAACAGATATAACCTAAAAGACAAAACTTCATTGGCATCCTCAATGATGTGTGAGTGGAAGAGGCTCTTGATTTACATAATTCCTGGCTCTGTGATTCCACCAGATACAGAGGGTCTGATCTCTTCAGGGTTTTAGAGCATTAGGAAAAGAACCCTGGGCACAGCATGGTCCCCAGGGCCCTGACGGTGGCCATGGATGTGGCAGGGACTCCACATGCTATTTCTCTGGACACCTTCTCTTCCTAGCTTCCTCTTGGGTAGTGCCTTCTTTCTCTACTGCCACCACCATGGCCCACCCAGGGGCACACCCACTGCTATCAGCCCAGGGAATCAGGGAGGCAGGAGATAAGGGGGCCGGGGGCCCCTCCCAGCCCCCGGGTAGCCACAGCCTGACCCTTCCAAGGCAGCCCCCAGCACTGGGCACCCAGAGCCTTCTTCCCTGAGCTCTTTGACTCTTCCAAGCACCTCTGAGTGGACAGTACCCCAGAGGCCAATAACCCACCGAGGGGCACAAGCTAGGATCACTGCCCCCAGGAGTCCACAACCACCACCCTATCTCCTCCTTGCAGCTCGGAGCTTTGACCTGAAGAAATCAGAGGCCATGCTGCGGAAGGTGAGGGCAACACCTGCCCGGCCCCGTTTCCTGCCCTTTGTGGCAGCTTAGCTCCCGGGCCAGGGATTGAACGCGGGCCTTCAGCCATGAAAGCCCGGACTCCTAACCACTGGACTGCCAGGAATTCCGTCTTTTCTTCTTTCCATCCTTCTTCCTTCCTTCTTTCTTTCCCTCTTCCCTTCCTTCCTTACTTTCTTGCAACGACCATTTATTGCACCTCAAAGTGGAGCCTCGCTGCTTCTCGCACTGGGGAGAGTGCAGTGGTGGAAAGAGAGAGAAAAGAAACCAGATCAATAAATAGACAAGGCAATTTCTGAGAGTGGAAATTGCAGCCAAGACAGTAAGGCAGAAAGAAGTGAGGGAGGGCAGGAAGGCCTTCCTTGCCAAAGGGCGATGTGTTGGCCCCAGCACGAATGCCCAAAAGGAGGCAGCCGTGTGATGACTGGAGACAGGGCAGAGCCGTGCAAAGGCCCTGAGGTGCGGGCGAGCTGGAGAAACCCAGGCGCACAGGAGGTTGTGCCCTAGAGAGAAAGGGGAGAGATACAGCTGAGTGGGTGGCCCAGGCCCATCCCCGGGGACCCAGCAGGCCACCTAGGGAGTCTAGGCTTTTGACTAAGGGTGACCGGCAGCTGGGGTTAGGGTTAGGGTTAGTCTGACCCTGCTTGTGGGGCTCCCTGGAAAGCCACGTGGGGACAGGAGCCTGGGGACCAGGAGGGATGACTCAGGGAGAGGCAGCTACGGATGCGGGCTTCACGTGGTCCCTTCTGAGTGTTTCTGTCCTCATCCGTGTCAGACCCCGTCTCCTCCGTCCCCCTTGCATCCCCACCCTCAGTTCTGGGTCCATGGAGCCCGGGATGCCCTGGCGGGCCCTCAGTGGTTGCCGGCAGCGGGGCCTGGCCTGGCATCCCTGGGTCCCCGCAGACCCTTTGGCTCAGGAGGGGTCTTCAGCTGCGCCCCACCCTCCCTTGTCTCTAGCACATGAAGTTCCGGAAGCAACAAGATCTGGACAACATCCTCGCGTGGCAGCCCTCAGAGGTGAGCCCCCAGCGCCCTGCCCGCCCCAGACCCCGGCTCTCCATCAAACCCACCCCCACCGCCCAGCCCTGCTCTCTTGTGCATCCATCCAGGTGGTCAGGCTGTACGAGCCCAGTGGCTTCTGCGGCCATGACAGGGAGGGTAGCCCCGTCTGGTACCACATCATCAGGGGCCTGGATCTCAAGGGCCTCCTCCTCTCCGTCTCCAAACAAGAGCTGCTCAGATTCAACTTCTGGAGCCTGGAGCTGCTCCTGCGAGACTGTGAGCAGCAGAGCCAGAAGGTGGGGGTCCCAGGGCCCCCCATCCCCCTGGGCCGCCGAAATCTGGCCCCCTCCAAGACAGCCCCCAGCACTGGGCACCTGCCTCCCTGAGCTCCTCGGCTCCTCCCAGCACCTCCGAGTAGACACGGTTCGGGTGACCTGCCTTCCCAGGGGCAGACGATGGGAGGGTGCCCCTCGGGACGGCCCTGTCTCCCTGCACTTGGCTTCCTGGCATGAAACCTCCACGCCAGCATGAGCCAGGCCCAGCCCTACTTCCTGTGGGCTGTGGGGGGCACAGACCCTCCTGGGGTCTCACCTCTCAGCATTCCTTTGCAGTTGGGGAAGAAAGTGGAGAAAATCTCGACTGTTTTTGATTTCGAGGGGCTGAGCCTGAGACATCTGTGGAAGCCAGGAGTGGAGCTTGTCCAGGAGGTGAGGGAGCCCTACCCAGGGGGCTGGGTGTCCCCTCGCCTGGGTCTCTGCCCCTCGCTTGCTGGTGTGGGCTGTGTGTGGGGAGGTTCTCTGACTCCACCCACAGTTTTGCGGCTCTTTTTTTTTCTTTTTTAAATATTTATGTATTTATTTATTTTGGCTGTCAGATCTTTGTGGAGCACAGACTTCTCTCTGGTTGAGGCTTGTGGGATCTTAGTTCCTTGACCAGGGATCCAACCCACGCTCCCTCCAGTGGAGGGTGGATTCCTGACCCACTGGACCATCACGGAAGACCCTGCAGGGATCCTTTCAAACCCGAAGTCTCTTAGGGCTGTGCCAAGCCACAGCCATCACCTCAGCATCACCACCGCATGTCCGGGAGGTCACAACAGCAGGGCTTGGTCCCCAGGCTGGTCAGGGTCCCCGTGGGTATCCCTTCCCCTCTTATACTCCCTCCCCGCTCACCCTCTCTTACCTGGGAGGGGGCTGGGAGCAAGTCATCTTCAGGGCTCCTGAGGAAGGAAGGGAGACCCTGATAAGGTCTGCCTCCGCCGGGGCAGCTAGCCTGCCTTTTCTTTCTGCTCAATCCAGGATAGCAGAGAACCTAAAAATTTTAACATTTCAAGAACCACCACGAGCGACTTCCCGGGCGGTCCAGTGGTTAAGGTTCCACGCTTCTAGTGCAAGGAGCACAGGTTCAATCCCTGGTTGGGAAACTAATCCCATAAACTGTGCGCCGAGGTCCAAAAAAAAAAGAAGCACCATGAAAACATAATAAATTGAGAGCACCAGACTCCAAAGGCCACGTATATTCCCTTGATGTGAAATACCCAGATTAGGTAAATCCATAAGAGACAGAAAGCACGCTGGTAGTCAACCAGGGCTGCAGGGAGTGGGGAAGGGTGACTGCTAGGGTTCGGGGTTCCTTCCGGCGTGGTGAGAATATTCTGCAACTAGACGGTGCTGATGGTTACACAGCCTGGTGAGTACACTGAGCCACTGAACTCTACACTGTGAAAGGGTGACATTTATGGGATGTAAATTACATTCCAATTACAAAAAAAAGCCATGCCTTGCCACGTTGAATGTTTCTTATCCTGGAAGCATTTTGTTCCCAAAGCCACATAGAGGGGAACCTTCCAGGGACCTGACTGAGGGGGGTTTTTTTGGTCTGCAGGAGGTGGGGTCATCCCCTGGAAATCTGTCAAGAATTTGCACTCATGGCTTCGGGGGGCGTGTCTGAGACGGGGACCCAACAAACCGGACAGGGGGAGTTCCTCTTGTCTGGGAGGCTTTTGGGGTGTCTGGAGAGGCCTCAGGGGCCTTAAGGGGGCGGCATTTAGGCACCTGCATCTCGTGCATTGACCTGAGTTTGACCCTACAGTTTTTCTCAGCACTTGAGGCAAACTACCCTGAGATTTTGAAGAATTTAATTGTTGTGAAAGGTGAGTGAAGCAGTTCCGCATATGCATAAGTGGGGCTGGGGGGCGGTGCACGGGACAGGGAGGCAACGAGGCAGGGAAAGGAGACCCCAGGAAACCCTGAAACGGTGCCTGTCTCAGCCCCCAAGCTCTTCCCGGTGGCCTTCAACCTGATCAAGCCGTACATCACTGAGGAGACGCGCAGGAAGGTGCTGATCCTTGGAGGTGAGTGGGCAGCTCCTTTGCAGCTCCAGAACCTGGTCTGAGGGTGGCTCCTCCGCAGACCTGAGGGTTCCCGAACGCAAGGGCACCAGGCTCGGGAACACAGCTGCTCTGGGGGACCCACTCCCTTAGGCAGCAACTGTTGAGGCCAATGTGTCCACCTGCCAGAGGGCTGAGGGGCCAGGAGGGCTCTGAGAGACCCCAGAGGCAGCCCATGTGAGGGCCCCCAATTCTGGATTGAGAGATGTGAATCTGAGGGATGACTTTGTCTGTTATGAGCTGCAGGTGGGCTGAGTCACCAGCTCTGTCTGGGTCTCAGGTTCCTCAGGCTTCCCTGTAAAATGGGGAGCATAAGAGGCAGGTTTTTCAAATCACACACGTGCTCAGCTGCTCAGTCGTGTCCAACTCTTTGCGACTCCCTGCGCTATAACCTGTCAGGCTCCTCTGTCCATGGGATTCCCCAGGCAAGAATACTGGAGTGGGGTGCCATTTCCTTCTCCAGGAGATGTTCTGGACCGAGGGATTGAACCCCCGTCTCCTGCATTGGCAGGCGGATTCTTTACAACTCACCTGTGAGTTGTTCTTTACAACACCACCTGTGAGCTGCAAGTGGGCTGAGTCACCGGCTCTGAGTCTCAGATTCCTCAGTTTCCCCCCATAAAATGGGGAGAAAAAGATGCAGGTTTTCCAAATTACATACCTGATAACATTTGGAAATTTAGAAAAATATAGAAATATATCAAGAAGAAAGAGTAAATCCTGTCTCTCAAGGAACTATTATTAACATGTACTATCTTTTCAAAGAAATTCATTTTAAAAAAATGGGTTCATGCCACGTTATACTCTTTTAGAACCTACCTTTTTCACATACCATGTGATAAACTTTATTTCATTTTGGTAAAGTCCAAAATTTAGGTTTTTGTTTTTTTTTTTTACCATTAGGAAGAGTGAGGTGTGAAGATGCTTATAGATGAATCTTTGTACACATCTTAATTTTTTTCCATAAAATAATAGCCTAGAAATGAAGAGTTCTTTTCCCTTAAAGAGAATGCACGGGAAGTCTGTTTCATTTCTGTGTCCACACTGCCCCAGGGCATGCTGGGAGTTCACCTCTGCCTCCTCCCACTTTGCTCCCATAATGCTCTCACTCCTTTGTGGACCAACCTTGGCTTGTCAGAGCACTGTTGGGGGAGGAGGGCTGATACACCCTCCCCCCAGTTCTGAGAGTGCTGGAGCTGCAGGAGCTGAGGGCAGGGACTGACTGGAAGGCTGAGTTCAGTCTCCGAGGGAAAGGGAAGCCCAGGGTAGACAAGCCCCTGCTCAGCCTCACGCTCCAGGAGACACTGATCTGAGTCCCTGCAAAGATGGTGGTCCAGTGGTTAGACTCAGCGCTTTTATTGCCGAGGTCCCGGGTTCGAACCCTGGTCAGGGAACTAAGATCCCACAAACTACGTGGCATGGTCAAAAAAAAAAAAAAAAAAGATGCCTCATGGTCCAACACCTGGACGGATAGGGGTGGGTACCAGGGCTGAAGGGGCAGGAACTGGTCACACAGACACTGTGGACCTAGATCTTCTTGGCTTCTGTCCTGGAGGCGCTGAGAGTATGTGGGAGGTAGGGGGAGGCTGTCATATGGACAGGACGGCCCTGGACTTGGCCCCACTTCCCTCTGTTGAGCCCCCGATCCCCCCACAGAGCCCCACTTTTGTCCCCACAGGCAACTGGAAGCAAGAGTTGCTGAAATTCATCAGCCCCGACCAGCTGCCCGTGGAGTTTGGGGGGACCATGACCGACCCCGATGGCAACCCCAAGTGCCTGACCAAGGTCCGGTGCCCAGAGGACGGGGAGGGAGGGGAGATGGCCGTGGTGCGGTGCCCGCTCACCACCCTCGCCTGCAGATCAACTACGGGGGTGACGTGCCCCAGCATTACTTCCTGCGCAACCACGTGAGGGTGCAGTACGACCACCAGGCGACCGTGGGCCGGGGCTCCTCCCTGCAGGTGGACAACGAGATCCTGTTCCCGGGCTGCGTGCTCAGGTGGGCACGGCGCCCCCCACACACACCTGGTGTGGTTGGGAGGGGCCCGGAGCCCAGGCAGGTGGTGGTCAGTGGGGCCCTGTCCCCTGCAGGTGGCAGTTTGGGTCGGACGGAGGGGACATAGGCTTCGGGGTTTTCCTGAAGACCAAGATGGGGGAGCGGCAGCGGGCCGCGGAGATGACGGAGGTGCTGGCCAGCCAGCGCTACAACGCCCACATGGTGCCCGAGGACGGGAGCCTCACCTGCACGGAAGCCGGCGTCTGTGAGTGTTGGCAGGGATGGCTCCTCCTGGACCTGGGCGTGGGGGGCAGGTGCACTGCGTGCATCAGGTCCCACCAGGTAGGGGCCCTGGCTCCGGGCTCTCGGGTGTGGCAGTGGCACCCAGGTCTAGTACCTGCACAGGAGGGCGAGGTCCCAGGTGGGCGTCCTCTCTGAATGTCCGTCCCGCCGACGCAGACGTCCTGAGGTTTGACAACACCTACAGCCTGATCCACCCCAAGCACATCAGCTACACCGTGGAGGTGCTGCTCCCGGACCAAACCTCCTTGGAGAAGATAGAGAATTCTAGACAAGCCTCGCGGCTCCCACACCCTCCTCTGTGGCCTCTAGGTCCGCAGTGAGCTCACAGCCTTCCCTAGCCAGACTGCCCTCCAAGCTCCCCAGGAACGGGGATCCTACCGAGCTGGTCCCAGCCCATCTGTCACAGTGGGTCTGCATCTTTGGAACTGCGGGACTGTGGCAGCCAGCAGAGCAACAGAAACTCTCCAGCCCCTGTGATTCAAGCTCAGAGAAAACTCGAGGCCCCTTTTCTACCAACCGATACTGAGTTGGGAGTTCCCGTTCTGAAATACATCGTGTTAAAACAAAAAAATGTGCAGGGCTTCCCTGATGGCTCAGTGGTAAAGAATCTGCTTGCCAAAGAGGGAGACATAGGTTTGATCCCAGACCCGGGAAGCTCCCACATGCCGCAGAGCAGCTGAATCCGTGCACCGCAGCTACTGAGCCTGCGCTCTGGAGTTCAGGGGCCGCAACTACTGAAGCGTGAGCCCCCGAGAGCCAGTGCTCCGCAAGAGAGCCCACCACAACCGGAGGCTAAGCACCGCAACCAGGGAGTGGCCTTCCGCTCGCTGCGACTGGAGGATAGCCCACGCACAGCAGTGAAGACCCAGCACAGCCAAAAGTAAATAAATAAATACTTTAAAAAAGAAAGAAAATGTGAAATATAATATGACCGACAGAACTGGAAACAATTGCCATTTAAAAGATAATGCATTACTCATAGTTCCCAAGAGGAGAGGGCATGGATGCCACAGGGGATCACCCGGAGAAACGGTGGGTGGGCGTGGGTGGGAGGGGGGTGGTCATGAGGTGGAAGGAGGGGGAGGACCTGCAGGCAAAAGCCTTTGTTATGGTTTCCCCGGAAGGAATGGGTGAGGCGGGGTCAGCAGGCCTAGAATGGGCTATTTTGGGTGATTTCCTCAGGCTCTGGGGTCAAGGGGTTGTCCCATTTGTCTGGAACCTGGTTCTGGGTACCAGTTGCCCTGAGTTTGAGCCTGATGCAGGAGGAGGCTGGAGTGTGGGCTCCGTATTTGAAAAGCACACTCGTGGGCAAGACTCTCTCTTGTTGTTCAGTCGCTCAGTCGTGGCCAACTCTTTGCGACCCCACGGACTGCAGCTCGTCAGGCTTCCCTGTCCTTCACTATCCCTCGGAGCTTGCTCAGACTCACGTTCAACAAGTCAATGATGCCATCCAACTGTCTCATCCTCTATCGCCCCCTTCCCTTCCTGCCCTCAGTCTTTCCCAGCATCAAGGTCTTTGACTCTCTCTCTAGGAACTGGCTATCCCTGGGAGGGGTGGTCCCTCCAGGGTCAACAAAGCCCCAGGTGTCAAAGCATCAGAACACAGAAAATAGGAGACGTGATTAATACACTTGCCTAGCAAGCAGCTGTGCCGCTGCCCCTCTGAATGCACATTCCTTCCCCATGGAGAAAGAAGTCTTGGCTCACACGCTCCCCTTCCTACTGTGAGGGTATCTAAGAATTGGTTCACCTGCTCAGCCTCCATCCTCTCAGGGACTCCCCTGCTGGTCCAGTGGCTAAGACTCCAGCTCCGAATGCAGGGTGCCTGGGTTCGATCCCTGGTCAGGGAACTAGATCCCTCATGCTGCAGCTGACGTCCCTGCGTCACAACCAAGACCGGATGCAGTTAAAAAATAAATAAATAAAAAAGAAATTGCATTTTGTTTCAGCAGAGTTGAGTTCAGTTTATGCCAGTCTCTCTTCCCTATTTCGATAGCTAATGCTTAATAAAATCCATCTTTACCTCTTTAACTAGCGTTTGACTTTGTTCATCTTTGACACTACCCAGCCAGACACGGTTGGTACAGGAAGTGTCCACCCTTGTGGAAAGCTCTACTGAGCAGTGTGTACATCGTGGGGTGTACGAGGTGGCCTTCTGAGGAGAGGAACACCAGAGACAAACTGAGCCTTCATCTCAGAAGTCATCCTCCAGAGAGCCCCACCAGTGAGGCAGGGTAGAGAGAAATGGGACCAATGATCAATAAAAATGGGAAAGCATAGAAAGATATTTGAGAAGAAGGAAAGGGCCATTCTAAGTTGTAAACGAACAAACCATGAATAAAAAGTGTAAACTTTCAAAGTCTGATCGAGGTAACAAGTGAACTTGAGCTATTGATAGTAAATTCAGCCTGATACCATCAGTTCAGGCTTTAATCACCTTGGGAGAAACCCCCAGATATATGCCACCCAATCCAGAGTTAATTGGCCAATAACTCAAAGCTTTGATACCAAGAAATATCTAAAACATTTTACTTTTCCATTTGGATCTATGGAGATTTAAAGTTCCAACACAACAGTGGAAAACGAATATTGAAATTTAAAGATGTCAAAGAATACAGTTGTAACCCAAGGACTACACCAAAGGAAGGTACGGAGACAAATACATGGTTGCTGTTGCGTCCTAAGTCGTGTCCAAGCCTTTTGCGACCCCATGAACTGTAGCCCGTCGGGCTCCCCTGTCCATGGGATTTCCCAGGCATGAATACTGGAGTGGATCGCCATTTCGTTTTCCAGGCGCTCGTCCCGACTCAGGGCCTGAACCTGCATCTGCTATATTGGCAGGTCTAATACCTGCCAAAGGTATTCTCTGGACACCAGAGAAGCCCAGGAAACAAGTATAAGAAAGAATCAATAAAGTAGTTTCAATGGGATGTCTCTAGAACAAGCTTAAATAAAACTGTAGTAACAATTTTTGGATTCACTGGGTTTCTGTGTTTGCTCTTTGGGTATTTGAAGTGCTCAAAACTATCAGCTGTAATGAATTTGTAGTTTACAGGTAGGGTATAATTCCCATGGATCAGACACGGAGTAGCTCTTTGATGATTCCCCAAGTGAGGTTGTGACAGAGCTCTGGTTTGGTACAGAGTCCAGGCTCTGACCTGCCCCAGCTCACTGTTCGCTCCCCGACGCTCCCTTCCCACCTCCACCGTAAATTTGTGCAATAGCGTCCTGACCAGTGTTTCTTCTCTGAACATTTGCCCTGGCCAGGCCACCCTTCACACCAGGCCACCCTTCAATCCACGCCCAAGGTTATCTTCCTGCCGCAGGAGGAATCACATCCATGTTTTCTTTGAAAAGCTTCAAAGGCCACCGCCCACTCTGACAGCTCATAGGCATAGTCCCGAGCGTGGCCTGACCTCAGTCTTTTGAGCCCCCTGCCCTTGGAGTATCCCTCTTCCCTTTTGCCTCTGGAGGCTTCTTTATGCAAACCCCTCCATCCAGAACATCTTCCTCCTATTCCTGTCTTAGAGGCCCAACTCAAATACCACCTCCTCTGGGGGACATTCCAAGACCTCCAGAGCAGTGGTCTTGCTCAGACTTCTATTAGAACCCTCTATCTTCAGGCAGCCAGGACAGATATTGGTTAAGGATACAGGACTTGGGTGCAAATAAGGGTTCAAACCCTGGTTCTGGCTCTTACCAGCCTGTGAGGCTCAGTCTGGCACATGTGAAATGGGCACGTGGATCCAAAGATGAGCAGCAAATATGACCCATGCCTTCACGGGGCTGACAGTTAAGGGGCTGAATCAGATGTCAAACCAAGCCATGTCTACTGAGAGCAAGTCTCTGCAACAGAGGAGCAGGGGTCTGCCTGAGCATTTAGGAGATGGGAAGGAGACGGGGAGGCACGAATAGGCAGTATGGGAGGAGGAGGGAAGGGAAGTGAGCTCAAGTCAGAAGGAATGGCGTGTGCAAAGGCCCTGTAGCAGGAGGTAGCAGCAGGGGGAGACAGGTAGCTCCACACACACCCTATTTGGTCATTTGTGGTTTGGAAAGGCCAGGTCCCTCTTGTCTTTTGTAGGAGAAGAAAGACAGGCATCCAATTTTGGCCCCTGATCCGCCTCCTTCCCTGGTCCCAGGTCTTTGGGGGTCGTGGGTCAGAATCCCCTTGGCCACCTCTCTCTCTCCCAGGCTCTTGTGGCCATCTCCGTGTCTAGGGTATAGATGATCCTGGGGGTATGGTCATGTAAGGTCCTGTCTTTCCTGGGGTCACCCCGAATTGGTTGGAGGAGCCAAGGAGACACTCCCCCAGCTGCCCTAGAGCCTAATCTCCATTTCCCAGGCAGGCCCAGGTGTGAGGCCGCCCTAACCTGGGCATCTGAGTCAGGTGGACCTTCTCTCTCAATCCCTCCACCTAGGGTGACCCAAGCCAAGCCCTACATCTCTGGAGGAACATCCAGCGGCATTTGCCCAGCCTAGACATCCACAGAATGGGGTCAGTTTAGCCGTGATGGGGGAAGACTGGGCAGGAGCTCCTGGCAGAGCTGATCTCATGCCAACAAATGGAGATGGCCTTCACCGCACGGGCTTCCCTTCAGTTAGCAGGTTACAGGTGTGAATGAGGACTGCGAGCAGGGCCCCTGAGAGATGTCAGGAATTTTAGGAGCAGCTGGGAGGTGGGAGGGAGAGATTCCGCCGTGAGTGGGCAGGGAGGTCAGGGATCGGGGTCACATACCGTGACACTGCCGTCATCATAGCCCGGCTTCTGGGCCCATGGGTCAGGAGCACCAAGGAAATGAGCCAAGTTTCAGAAAGTGGGAGGAGACAGCACATTACATAAGAGGGGATCCAGCTGCCTGGTGCCCAGATGGGTAGAATGGAAGTCCTCTATGCCCAGTGATGGCTCAGGCTCGGGACAGGACACCTGTACTGCGTGGGAAAAACAGGGACTCAACGTTGACCTGGAACCATCCTCGGCAGACAGAGGCTTAGCAGCTGGCCCTGCACCAACTGTCTAGATTCCAATCCTGGCTTTGCTGCTTGCCGAGTGTGAGACCTGGCGG
This sequence comes from Bos taurus, assembly GCF_002263795.3. Classification (NCBI taxonomy): domain Eukaryota; kingdom Metazoa; phylum Chordata; class Mammalia; order Artiodactyla; family Bovidae; genus Bos; species Bos taurus. The sequence goes on along the minus strand of NC_037344.1, from coordinate 69,514,485 downwards.
GGAGGGGTTTGGTTTCAGTTTTCTCACCCATAAGTGGGAACAGTCGTAGGACCAACCTTAGAATGTGTCTGGAGAATCAGATGAGACGATGCTGGACTGTCCATACGGCAACCACTGTCCACCTGTGTTAATTGGCTCGACTACCTCCACAGAGCACCCAAACCGAGAGGCTCCAGCAGGAGGCTTATTGTCTCATAGGTCTGGAGGCTAGAAGGCCGGGATCAAGGGGCCGGGAGGCTTGGTTCCCTTTGAGGACGGTGGGGGGGGGGGGGGGGGAAGAATCTATGCTCTGCTTCTCCCCTAGCTTCTGGCGGTTTGCTGGCTGTCTTTGGTGTTGTGCGGCTCATATATAGAAGCATTGCCCCAACCCCCCCCCTTCATCTTCACGTGGCCTCCTCCCTGTCGGCATGGATGTACCCAAATTCCCCCTTTTCATAAGGACATTAGTCATGGTGGATTAGGGGCCCACCCCACTCCACTCTGACCTCATTTTAACTAATTACATCTGTAAGGACCCTGTTTCTTAGATGCTGGGAATTAGGATTTCAATGTATGAATTGGGGGGCGGACACAATGCAGTCCGTAACGCCACAAGTGGGGAGTTCCCTGGCAGTGCAGTGGTTAGGACTTCTCGCTTTCACTGCCACGGGCCCGGGTTCAATCTCTGACTAGGGGACTAAGACCCTGCAAGCTGTGAGACGTGACCAATAAAACCAAACCAAAACAGGGGCTTCTCTGATAGCTCAGTGGTAAAGATTCTGCCTGCCAATGCAGGAGACATGGGTTTGATCCCCCATCCGGGAAGATCCCTTATGCCTCAGAGCAACTGGGCCTGTGTTCTAGAGCCTGGGGGCAGCAATGACTGAGCCCACATGCCTGCCCCCTAGAGTCTGAGCTCAGCGTCAAGAGAAGCCCCCGCAACGAGAAACCCCCGCACTGCAATGAAGAGTAGCCCCGCTCGCCGCAACTAGAGCAAAGCCCACGCAGCAAGGAAGACCTAGCACAGCCAAAAAGAAATAAATACATGAATGAAAATGTAAAAACAAGCAAACAGAACACCGTATGTGGCGGGTCCAGCATTTGAAATGAGGCTGGTTGGAGTTGAAATGTGCCACCCAAAACGAAGGCTGGACTTCAAAGACTTGATCCAAAGAAAAAAAAGAATGCACGATCAGCTCAGTTCAGGCACTCAGTCGTGTCTGACTCTTTGCAACCCCATGGTCTGCAGCACACCAGGCTTCCCTGTCCATCACCAACTCCCAGAGCTTGCTCAAACTCATGCCCATCATGCTGGTGATGCCATCCAACCACCTCATCCTCTGTCGTCCCCTTCTCCTCCCGCCTTCAATCTTTCCCAGCATCAGGGTCTTTTCCAATGAGTCAGTTCTGCACATCAGGTGGCCAAAGTATTGGAGTTTCAGCATCAGTCCTTCCAATGAATATTCAGGACTGATTTCCTTTAGGATGGACTGGCTGGATCTCCTTGCAGTCCAAGGGACTCTCAAGAGTCTTCTCCAACACGGCAGTTCAAAACATCAATTCTTCAGTGCTCAGCTTTCTTTATAGTCCAACTCTCACATCCGTACATGACTACTGGGAAAACCATAACTTTGACTAGACGGAACTTTGTTGGTAGAGTAATGTCTCTGCCTTTTAAAAGCTGTCTAGATTGGTCATAGTTTTTCTTCCAAGGAGCAAGCGTCTTTTAATTTCATGGCTGCAGTCACTATCCGCAGTGATTTTGGAGCCCCCAAAAATAAAGTCTGTCACTGTTTCCATTGTTTCCCCATCTATTTGCCATGAAGTTAAGTGATGGGACCCAATGCCATGATCTTAGTTTTCTGAACGTTGAGCGTTAAGCCAACTTTTTCACTCTCGTCTTTCACTTTCATCAAGAAGCTCTTTAGTTCTTTGATTTCTCTCACTATTAACTTATTGATTAAATAATGATTTCATTTATTAAGCATATCGATTATACACCAAAATGATAATACTTCGGAGGCATTATCTTAAATAAACTGTATTATTACAATTAAAATTTTCATGTGTCTAAATTTTAATTTAATGTGTTTAAAATTTAAGTCTTTACATTTTAAAGAACTTAAAATTACCAATGTGGCTCCCATTACCTATTAAACAGCCTGAACTAATATTTACAAAGCCCTTAGGGCAGGGCCTGGCCCGTAGAAAACATTGGCAAAGTGTTAGTTAAATAAAGACTTCTCTTCAGAGGTGGCTTGTTACCTGTGGTATTTAAAAACTATGACTTCCCAAGGAGTGAGAAAAGTTGGGGACACGTCTCTTCTCTTGTCTGCCTTTTCTTTTATTTAGTGGAGTTTGTTTTACATTCTGGAAGCATAGGGCTCCCCACGTGGCGCAGTGGTAAAGAATCCGCTGCAATGGAGGAGATGCGGGTTCGATTCCTGGGCTGGGAAGATCCCCTGGAGGAGGAGGTAGCAACCCACTGCAGTATTCTTGCCTGGAAAATCCCCTGGACCAGGAGTCTTGTGGGCTGCAGTCCATGGGGTGGCACAGAGTTGGTGACGACTGCGCACTGAGCTCACACACCACACGGCGTATGTCACGTGGTCCTGCCTTCTCCAACTTGTTTCACGGTATTTTTTCCATGTTGCTATAACGTCTTCATCATCATATTAAGCGCAGTGGTTTTCTGAAAAATCGTTTCCAATATTCCTATTAACCACAAACAACTTTAAGCTGGAAATCTTTTGTTAGGATTATTATTGGGTAACGTGGTAAACGATTGAAGGATTCTAATAATAGGTATTGTCCGTAGTTTCTAGAAAAGCTGAAGTGGATTTGCAGTCCTGCCAGCAACATATGAATGTCTCCATTTCACCAACTTATAACGAAATTTATTTTCGTTTTTAAAGCGATTTTGTGTCTGTGTGTTTGTGTGTGTTTATTTTCTTTTGTTGCTGATTTGTTGGAGGAAAAAGCATGTCATTGCTTGTATACATACTCCTTTGGTGACCTGGAGGTTAAGCATTAACCACGTGATTATTGCCACTGTGCATGTTCTCTTCTGGTAATTGGTGCCTTGCGTCCTTTGGCCATTTTTATCAGTTTGCCTGCCTTCTTTATAATGGCGTTTCCCAACCTTTTTTGGAACCAGGGACCAGTTTCGTGGAAGCCGATTTTCCCACAGACCCCAAGGGGGTGGGGGTGGTTTCAGGGTGACTCAACACATGACAGTCACTGTGCACTTGATTTCTGCTCTCGTTACATCAGCTCCACTCAGAGCATCAGGCATCAGATCCCGGAGGCTGCGGACCCCTGCTTTATGAGGATGTCAATTTCTGTCCCATTTTATTTTTTCCCAAATTCACATTAGCCAATAGTGACTAAATGCCTAAATTCCATTTCTTGTTTCACAGATTTTTGTATGTTTATGTAGGCAAACCAATTGATCGCCCTTTGTGATTTCTGTCATTGTTTTTAAGTGCAGACCATCCCCTTCTAGAAACGTGGTAAGCGTCGCTTCTACTTTCTTTTAGCCTTTGGTAATTTCTTTTTCTTTTTTCCTTAAGATTTAAAATCCTTCCAGGACAGTACTGCCCAAATGAAGTATAATGCAAGCCACAAATGTGAGCCACACATGTAATTTTAACTTTTCTGGTCCTCACATTCTTACAAAGTGAAAACAGAGAAGGCAGAGAGCACAGAGGATTTGTAGGGCAGTGAGCTTGTGAATTTACTGTCTATGGTACCACGATGGTGAATATGTCATTATACATTGACCAACCCATAGCATGTACAACACCAAGTCACTGATTGTAATCAATGTCCCTGCTGGTGGGGGGCGTCCACGGTGGGGGAGGCTGTGGGGTGAAGGGACGGGGGTATATGAGAGCTCTCTATACTTCTTTCTGCCCAGTTTTGCTGTGAATCCAAAACTGCCCTTAAAAATAAGTTTATTAATTAAAAAATTATAGATTATTAAAAAGTGAAAAAATGGTGCAATTAATGTTAACAATATATTAACCCAGTGTATCAAAAAATATTACTTCAAGATGTAATCTGTATAACAATTAATGAGCTATTTCATTTCATTTCGGGGAGGGCTGTCTTCAAGGTCTGGTGTGCATTTCACAGTTACAGCTCATCTCCATTTGCACTAATGACAAGCCACGTTCCCAATGCCCGGCCACACATGGCTGGCGGCCACCAGCTTGGCCATCGAAGCGCAGAACGTGGTTTGACTGCAAGTGAGGACAGAGGATAAAGGTTCCAGTGACCAGACTAACCACCCTCTTCCCCTTCACCTCCCGCCTGCTCCTCTCCCTAGAAAATTCCTGCCCAGGCAACCTGGGTTTTCTCACTGTCCCTGGTGACCTCTGCCTGGCTCTCGGATGCCGCCCTGGACACCTGTGGCAGCTGCCCAGCACCTTGGGTCTTCCCAACCCTCCACCACCCGCCCGGGGCTGCCATCTGCACACTGCCACGTCCCGGTCCCAGCCTTTGGGCTGAGGAGCTCACCCTGGGGAGGGAGGGTGCATTTTTAGCTCTCTCTCCCTGCAGGTCATTGCTCTGGTGAGTCTCGACAGTAATAACTATGATTAGGAGCCCATCCTGGGTTGCCTTATGCAATCCTCCGGATCTTTTTTTTTTTTTTTTGCCAAACCTCAGGGCATGTGGGATCCTAGTTCCCCAACCAGGGATGGAACCGGCACCCCCTGCACTGGCAGAGCGGAGTCTTAACCACTGGACCACCAGGGAAGGCCCTCCTCCAGGCTGTCTTGAAGGCTGAAACCATTCTGCATTTACCGGAGCTCCTACGGCTAGGGAGCACTGGCAAGCACCCAGCCTGTGGTCAAGACCAGGGGCAGGTTGGCAGAAAGGCACGCTACCACCCGGAGGGGTGAACCAAATTTATTAAGTTTGTTGGGAAGGAGATCTGCTGTGATCCCTGAAAGTTGCCCACATGTCTCTGATGCCCCCCTGTCTTGCCTGTCCCTTGGGACCCTGTGGGAGCCCCTGGGATGAGGTCGCCTGGGAGGTGGGAGGAGCCTGGTGGCGCTCCCCACCCCCCGACCCCCGCCTAGAGTCTGTGCTCTGGGATCCCTCTGGAGCAGGTCACCTCCCTGCCCCGGGTAGGGTGTGCCTTAGCGACTGTGGGAAAAGTCCCTGAGCGGAGGCGCAAAGCTGGCGGGAAGGGTCGGGGAAGGAGGGGTGCTCTCCAGGCCGTGGGGGCGGGACCAACATCCGACCCGCCCAGCAAAAACAGCCCAGGCGGCGGGCGGGACAGACTCGTCCTGGACACCGGCGCTCAGGGAACCCTGAGCGGCCGAGTTGGGGACCTGAGCCCCCAGCAGCAGGAGGCGCTGACCCGGGTGAGGAACTTGGGAGCGGGGAGGCTTGGGCAGGGGGCGAGCAGCCCCCGGGGCACAGCTGCGGAAGGGGACCCTGGAGAGTGGGCGTCCAGACCTTCGGCTCCAGCGCACAGGTTGTCCAGGGAGCTGGGCACCCACCTGGCCCAGGAGCCCCCCTCTCTGGGCCTCTCTGCGACTCAGTACTGCTCTCCACCTCTGCCGGCGCCTGTCCCTTGAGAAGGTGGAGGAGGGCGGCCCTGCCTTTTGCACTGAGGCAGCCTTGGGTAGACAGCCGCCCAGGTCTCCTGCCCAGATTGCAACCTTTATTTGTTTGGTTTCTCTCTGTGGCTTTCTGAATCCCCAGGCGGTAAGCCTTCTCCCTATTGTTAATGTTTTCATTAAAGGGAAATGGGGGGAGGGATTGGTGCTATCAAGACAGCCCTATGGGACTCTTTGCGACCCCATGGACTGTAGTCTACCAGGCTCCTCCGTCCATGGATTTTCCAGGCAAGAATACAGGAGTGGGTTGCCATTTCCTTCTCCAAGAGATCTTCCCAACCCAGGGATTGAATCCCGGTCTCCCGCATTGTAGGCAGACGCTTTACTGTCTGAGCCACCAGGGAAGTCTGAGCCTCACCTGGTAGTGTCTTAACCATGAGGAGGTCTTAGTTGCTACAGCATTAATTCTATTTGCCAGGAATTCCTTGGCAATCCAGTGGTTAGGACTCACTGCTGTGGCATGGGTTCAATCCCTGGTCAGGGAACTAAGATCCCACACCCCTGTGGCATGGCCACAAAAAAAAAAATCAGTTTGCAGGTGGCCAGAGACTGGAAGCTGTGAATTCAGGGTGGCAACGTTGGGGACAGGAGGGTATCACAACTGTTGCTGTTCAGTCGATCAGTCACGCCTGACTCTCTGCGATGCTACGGACTGTAACCCACCAGGCTCCTCTGTCCATGGGATTCTCCAGGCAAGAATACTGGAGTGGGTTGCCATTTCCTTCTCCAATCACAACCGTGGCTCACACCTTAAGCCTGTGAAAGGGCAATTTCAGACACTGGAGAAGGGTTTCTTTTGAGGCTCCTGGTTTGTGAGCCTCACATCTGTCACCTGCTGCAAGCCAGGCCTGAATCTAAAGCCTTTACCTTCACAAACTCCTTTGACTGGCACAAATGTATCATTATCCCCACTTCACAGACAAGGACACTGAGGCTCAGAAAGGTTAAGCTACTTGCTTCCAAGTCCAGATCCTCATGACTCAATATCCAGGCAACGTCTCCAGAATGTTCTGGTGGGCCTGCATCAGATTCACCAGGGATGTTTATAAAAACAGAAACGGCATAACCCTCCCTTGAACCTACAGAAGAAGGGTCTTGTGGGGCAAAGAACTCCTCAGGTTTGAGAAGGATCCAACTCTTCCTGCCATGGTGGGCTGAGGGCTGACCCATTCCCAGGTCGCAACCTGGTCCGGGCATGTGCTGCTAACTCTGCAGGGTCCCTGGGCAGGACTGACCAGTGGACTGAGACTGGGAAGGTCTGGGACAGCGTTGGGATTGTGGGAGCACCTCTGACCACTGTATCCCCTCCCTCAGTTCCGGGACAACCTTCAGGACCTGCTCCCCATACTGCCCAAGGCTGATGACCACTTCCTCCTGCGCTGGCTCCGAGGTGAGGCCAGCTGGGGTTGGTAGAGGCTGACAGGGTGGCAGGGAATGGGGGTGGTGCTTCAGGAAAGCAGGTGGGAGACTTTGGGGGACAGCCCTGAAGAGTGGGCTGGAATCTCAGTTCCCGTCCAAATCAGCGTAGCACAAAAATCTTATGGCGCCTCAGTTTCTTCATCCATAAAGTGGGCATGAGGCCACCTCCCCAAGGGTTGTTATGAATTAAATGAGAGGGTGTAGGGCCTGGCATGGTGGGCAACAGGGTGAGGTGAGGTTAGAGGTAACACCTAGGAAGTTCTCAGGATGACAGGCCTGGCCAGGTCTTGAGTAAATACCACTGAACTGTCTTCAGGGTTGGGTCTGTCTCCAGCTCCTTGAAGACAGGGCTTCAGGTGTCATTCTCTCAGGGATCTGACACCAGTGCCCAGTGAACGTTCAGAGACTGGGTGTAATAAAAGGCGGAGGAGGAATTTCCTCTAGGAACTGCCGAAGTAGTGCAGAATAGTTAGAGTGACAGAAACCACCCTAGAACTTAGGGAAAAAATTCATGTCATCTCAGCATATCCCATGGAATGGCTTTTGAGCTTGAGCCAGGAGAGAAGTCAGAAGCCAGGCTGGAATCAGACAGAACAGTGATTGCTAGCAGGGTGCCCATACAAGCTGCCTCGCTCTCCTGGCCTGTGTAATACTGGTCTCTACCTTCAAGATGCTGGGAGTCAGACCTGAGGTCATGGGCACACACAGAGCCTGCACAGAGGAAGGCCTCCCTTCTGTTCTGTTGCATTTGATTGTTGGTTGTTTTTTTTTTTTAATTATTGTTTTTTTACAAACTTTATTTTTTAGAACCATTCTAAAAAGACTTACCGAAAAATTGTGAGGATACTACAGAAAGTTCCCATAGATGCTTCACATTAACACTTGACTTTCATATGTATGTTTGTGACCTTTAATGAGCCATTATTGCTATGTGATTAGTAATTAAGATCTGTGTTTTATTTAGATTTGCTTAGTTTTTTTCCATTTCGGGATCCTATCCAGGATGCCACATTCCATTTTCTTGTCCTGTCTCTCTAGGCACTCTCGGCTGAGGCATTTTCTATTTCATTTTTAATGTCATTTTAATGTCTTTTTCCCTACCCAAGCTAAAAAAGGAGTTGGAACAGTAGATTTCTTTTCTTTTTTTTTAATGTGGAGTATAATTGCTTTACAATGCGGTTAGTATCTGCTGTACAACAAAGTGATTCGGTTCTATGTATACATATATGCCCTGCCTCTTGCACTTCTCTCCCGCCCCTCTAGGTGATCACAGGGCCCTGAGCACCCACCTCCCATCCCGCCCCTCTAGCTCACGGGGCCCTGAGCACCCACGCCCCATCCCGTCCCTCTGGGCGGTCACCGGCCCTGAGCACCCACCCCCCATCCAGCCCCTCTGGGTGGTCTCAGGCCCCGAGCATCCACCCCCGCTGCCGCCCCTCCAGGCTGGATCCGGTGTGTTCTCTGCACCAGGAAGCTCTGCCTGTGTGTCTCCATCAGAGCACCTGCAGCTGTCTGCCTGCACCTCTCTCGCCCCCCGCCCTGAAAGCCTGGGCTCCATGCACTGGGCAGCCTGCACCCCAGTGCTGGGCGCTGTACAGGTGCTCAGTCAATACCTGCAGAACACCTGTACTGCTGGCTCAGTGGTGGAGACTCCACCTGCCAATGCAGGAGACACGGGTTCGATCCCTGGCCCGGAAGGACCCCACATGCCCAGCAGCAGCTAAGCTCCTGGGCCACAGCTGTTGAGCCTGTGCTCTAGAGTCTGGGAACCGCAGCTACTGAGCCCACGTGCTGCAACTACTGAAGCCCGCATGCCCCGGAGCCTGTGCTCCACCTCAAAGAGAAGCCCGTGGGCCCCAACTAGAGAGCGGCCCGGCTTGCCGCAGCTAGAGAAAAGCCCACACAGCCACAAAGACCCAGCACGGCCGAAAAGAAGCAAATAAAATTATACAAAAAAGAAATTTTCCCATGGGGGCAGAACCAACCAGAGCCGGTGTCACTGACACTTGGGAAGAGCCCCCTCTGGCAAGGCTGCAGGCACAGCTCCTGCAACCAACACTCTCACTCCGGAAGGCTTGGCTCCATGCAGCTCTTCTTTTTAAAATTTATTTTATTGAAGTATAGTTGATTTACAAGGTTGTGTTAGTTCCTGGTGTACAGTAAGGTGATTCACTTATACACACACACACACACACATATATATATTCTTTTTCCATATATATATTTTTATATATATATATATTTTTTCCATTATGGTTTATTACAGAACATGGAATATAGCTCCCTGTGCTATACAGCAGGACCTTGATGTTCATCCATTCTATATATAATAGCTCGCATCGTCTAATCCCAAACATCTCTCACTTTCGAAAATGCTTTTATTCATGTCTTTTCTTCATACTTCCCAAACAGCTTACCAGTTCAGTTCAATTCAGTCCAGTCACTCAGTCGTGTCCGACTCTTTGCGACCCCATGGACCACAGCACGCCAGGCCTCCCTGTCCATCACCAACTGCCAGAGTTCACTCAAACTCATGTCCATTGAGTCGGTGATGCCACCCAACCATCTCATCCTCTGTCATCCCCTTCTCCTCCCACCTTCAATCTTTCCCAGCATCAAGGTCTTTTCAAATCAGTCTTTTCAAGTCCGTTCTTTACATCAGGTGGCCAAAGTATTGGATTTCAGCTTCAACATCAGTCCTTCCAATGAATATTCAGGACTGATCTCCTTTACGATGGACTGGCTGGATCCCCTTGCAGTCCAAGGGACTCTCAAGAGTCTTCTCAGCACCACAGTTCAAAACATCAATTTTTCAGCGCTCAGCTTTCTGTATAGTCCAACTCTGACATCCATGCATGACCACTGGAAAAAACAATGCCTTGACTAGATGGACCTTTGTTGGCAAAGTAATGTCTCTGCTTTTTAATATGCTATCTAGCATATCTGCTTATCTAGCATATCTAGTATATCTGCTTTTTAATATGCTAACTGCTTACCCAATATAGCACCAATCAAAGCAGTGTTTTGTATTGTAGTTTTCAATAAAAGCAATTAAAAGATCCAAAGTGCTTGAGATATCCATGACAGCCATGGAGTCATATTTCTTAATTACTACATCAAGATGCTATTGTTTTAATGAGTTGCCCTTGTCTCAGATGTTAAACTCTCTTGACCTGTTGCTGCTGCTGCTGCTAAGTCGCTTCAGTCGTGTCCGACTCTGTGCGACCCTTTAGACGGCAGCCCATCAGGCTCCCCCATCCCTGGGATTCTCCAGGCAAGAACACTGGAGTGGGTTGCCACATGGTGTTGTAATTAAGAGAGGAATTTGCTTTGAATCAGCGCTTGTTGGTTTTTCGATATTCTATACCACAGCTCAGTGGGTAAAGAATCCGCCTGCGATGCAGCAGAAAGAAAAGGTGTGGGTTTGATCCTTGGGTCGGGAAGAACCGCTGGAGAGGGAAATGGCAACCCACTCCAGTATTCTCGCCTGAAAAGTCCCATGGACAGAAGAGCCTGGCGGGCTACAGGCCAAAAGGTCGCAGAGAGTCAGACACGACTGAGTCACTAAACATGTGCACGCATACCGTTCACTTTTTACGAAGCCTTAATAAAAGGGCTGGCAGAGAGGAAGCTGTTCGGACTGTTGTGTCTCTACTGCAGTGAGTTTTAAGTTGTGGGTCACTTATAACTGAAAAACTGGCTAGATGTAACTTGTTTTCATGTCCAGCCTCCAGACTACTTTTATGGGAGAGGAAAATGTACATTTCTGGAACCAAAATTGCATACAAAATGAACTGGTGTGAATGAGAGGATTAGATATTAGCATGCATTTGCATCTTTAGAATTTCATCTTTGTTTTTCTGGATATAAATGAATACATAATAAAAAAGTACAAGTCTAGGTTATACTACACTGAAATTTCCCTCTATCTCTCCCAATTTATTTTATAGTCTATTCCTTTGAGCGTCACTGGATCAGAAGTTTCCTTAGGCATCTTCTATCATTCTCAAATAATTTTCCTAACAAAACTCTTATTGGGTGATCACTCGCCATTCTAAAATGAAGTTTTTTCATGGTAAGTGCTTGTGGACATCGAACCCCAGCTAAAGGCCGGCTACTAAAGAACAGTATGAAAATTAGGTAAATCAAAATAATTGAATCAAATTATACAATGCACTGTGGGAGAAGGCAATGGCACCCCACTCCATTACTGTTGCCTGGAAAATCTCATGGATGGAGGAGCCTGGTAGGCTGCAGTCCATGGGATCACACCGAGTCGGACACGACTGAAGCGACTTAGCAGCAGCAGCATACAATGCACTGTTTACACTGGCTACTAGAGCAGTGTTGTTGTCAAAGAGAAAATGCAGTGATCAAACTCCAAGTAGAAATATTAAGAGCAGCAGCACTGAGTAGATTTCCCTTATGCTTGGCCTCAGTCCACTAGGACAAGAACAGTATTTAGAAATATGAAAATTTCAGGTTAGAATAAAAAGGTCTACTTGGCTGCACCGGGTCTTAACTGTGGCATATGGGATCTTTGGTCATAGCACGTGGGATCGAGTTCCCTGACGGGGGTTGGACCTGGGCCCCCTGCACTGGGAGTGCATCCTCTTCCCCGCTGGACCACCAGGAAGTTCCCAAACTTGCAGTGCTTTATTTTTCCAAAACTCTGTGTTACTGATACATATGCGTGTAAATAAAATATTTACTTGGCTCTTCTTACTAGATTCCCACTCCTCTCACGATTTCACTTCTTGCTCAAAAGCTTGCGCTCCACTCCCACCTGGATGAGGATCTTACATCTGCCCCCCTACCTCCCGACTCTGGGCTTGTCACTTCCTCTCCTTGCGCCTCAGCTTTCTCGTCTACAGTACAGTGGGGGATAAAGAGGGCTCCCTGCAAAGGTTATGAGGGTGCGTGATGCATGGCGAGTCCCGAGCACAAGACTAGACTCTGGTCCAGAGTCCACGCTCCTAAACCTCGGTATCTGCTCTTTGATGCCGGCCCTGGACTCAGCTCAGCCCCCAGGGAGAGGAGGACTCTGGGCTTCCCCTGTTCCGTGGAAGCTGGGCGGGGCTCTGGGGGAAAGAACGCTGAGCACACAGGGTCACATGCCTGCTGCTCCTTCGGAGGCACTGGCAGCTGCTCGGTTTATGAAAGTGCTCGCTGTGGCATCACTGACCGTCACAGTAGTGATTATGATCAATTGATGGCGATACTCCGGTCCCTAAAGCCCCATGCGTGGGCCATGGTGGGGCTCTGGGCATCAGTGTTGAAGGAAGGATTTGGTGGGGTGTAGGGGGGAGGCTTTTCTGGGCACCCTCTGTCCACGAGCAACGCTGAGCAAGGATGAGAGATTCCAGTGCCTGGGCTGAGCCTGAGGGCCCCTAGACCTACCTGTTCCCACAGAGACTTTGGGAAGGATCTGCATCTCTGATCAGCCCAGATCCCTGGAGGCTGATCCAGGGGTGTCCTGTGCCACCACCTCACCGGGGGTGGAGGCAGGAGAGGCACATTTCTGTACCTTTTTGATGAAGAACCTGGAGCTCAGAGAGGTGAAGTCTCATCAGACTCGTCCTCCCAGCCCTGCTCAGGTACTTTGCCTCCAGGACACCATTCAGGTTGAGGTCCTGGCTCTCTGGGCTCTCCCAGCTTTTAGACAAACCTTGGTCTCCGGTCGTGCCTTGGACATCTCTAAGACCTAGAGTTTGGCAAGTCCGTGTTTTGACTCTGGTTCTGTCTGCTCATGGCTAATTGTGTGACCTTGGACAGGTGAATTCACCTCTCTGAGCCTGGGTTTCTTTACCTGGGGAGTGGCTAACGGTAGTACCTGACTCAGAGGGCAGCTTTGAGACTTAACATGAGATGTGATTGGAGAAGCAGTTAGTTTCCCCGCTCACCTGCCTTCGTGTCCCTCCCATGGCCTTCAAGCCAGTCCCAGGCTCTCTGCAGGGCTCTGCGGCTGCCAGTGTCCTTGGGCCAAGGACACCAGGAACCTTGCTGAGCCCTTGGATGGAGGAGCTGCCGGGCTGCTGAGGTCCAGAGAGGGTCAGGGGGAACCACCCAGGGGGCAGAGGGCCGGGGCAGCACCCACAGTGTACAGGGATACTACAGGGATATGCCACCTGCTCTCCCCAGGGAGGGAACTCATGAATATTCACGGCCGCTGAAGCAAGAGGGAGCCAGCCAGCACACTCCTGGGTGTCATTGGAGCAATCCAGTTTCCCAGTGACCGCAGAGGCAGCCTGGGAGTCAGATGTGGCTCAGGCAGGGAGAGGGAAGGGGCAGCCAGACGTGGCCCCAGATGAGTGTCTTCCTCTGCCCTGCGCACGGCCCCTGGGGGAGCAGGATGCCCTGGGATGGAGGCCTGCCTGCTGGTGGCGCCCTAGGCTGGAAGGCTCACCATCCTGGGCTTGGGGTCCCTGTGTGGATGCTGCGGAGGATGAGCCCTGTCTCCCCTTCGTTCCCTGGAGTCTGCTGGTCCAGCTGAACAGGAGGAGTGCTGGGTCTGGCCGGGAGCCAGCCGTCGGCACACACAGAGGGCGATCTGGCTGGGGTAACCCAGGAGGACAGGAATAGAGGGGTGGGGTGGGGAGGGGGGCGGTCTGCCCTGAGTGCCTGGGACTGTCCCACCACAGCAGAGGAGGGAGACTCAGGCTCTAGTCCTGTCTTTGCCACTGCTGTGCTGTGTGACCTTGATGGGGGCTCTGCCCTCTCTGAGCCTCAGCCTTCTGGAGGCACCGTTTTCCAAGGTGGAGGCTGGAAGGCTTGGGCCGTGCTGCGATTGTCCTCGGTACCCCAAGGCCTTAGGCTTCCCTGATGGTTCAGTGGTAAAGAATCTGCCGGCCAGGAGACACGGGTTCGATCCCTGGGTGGTGAAGATGCCCTGGAGGAGGAAATGGCAACCCACTCCAGTATTCTTGCCTGGAAAATGCATGCCACGGACAGAGGAGTCTGGCAGACTACAGTCCACGGGGTCGCAAAGAGCTGGACACGACTGAGCGACTAAGCCGCCACCACCACCTCATGGCCTCAGCCCTGGGACTGTCAGCTGCTTGCAAGCCTCGGCCTTCTGTGAGGTCCAGCTGTGCACACCCTTTCCCCTCGGGCTGGGGCTGGGCGCGCGGCACGCTGGGCAGCAGCTGCCACGGACAGCCGGGAAGATGCACACTGCAAGCCAACAGACCACAGCTCGAATCCCAGTTGTGCCCCCTGCTTTGTGACCCAGAGCCTCAGTTTCCCCACCTGCAAAACAGGGGTGATAGGGAGGCCTGCCTCTGAGGACAGCGGGGTGGACTCAGTAAGATGCTCTGGAGAAGCCCCGTCCCAGGGCCTGGCTCCTAGAGGGCTCAGAAGTGAATCCGAGGACAGCGGGGTGGACTCAGTAAGATGCTCTGGAGAAGCCCCGTCCCAGGGCCTGGCTCCTAGAGGGCTCAGAAGTGAATCCGAGGACAGCGGGGTGGACTCAGTAAGATGCTCTGGAGAAGCCCCGTCCCAGGGCCTGGCTCCTAGAGGGGCTCAGAAGTGAATCCGAGGACAGCGGGGTGGACTCAGTAAGATGCTCTGGAGAAGCCCCGTCCCAGGGCCTGGCTCCTAGAGGAGCTCAGAAGTGAACCCAGAGGGTGGCGAGGCCCAAGGCCCAGCACCTGGCAGGGCAGGGCCCTACTGGTTTTGAGGACGCCAGAGTGGGAAAGGAAGGAATGAATGAGGGAAAGCCCTGATGGGGTTGGGGGCGGGCCTGGGCGGGGCCAGGCAGAGCCTGATTGGTGGTCCTGGGAGGCTGGTCTGCCCCCTGCTGCCTGACCTCTCCCAGAGCCTCACCAGCAGCCTCCCTGAGTTCCAGAAGGTGCCCTGGTGAGTGGGCTCCTGAGACAGGGGTGGGCCCTGAGGGAGTGAGTCAGAGGGCAGCAATCCGAACCCCTCGACATTTGAAAGTCAGAAACCCGAGGCCCAGGCCTCCACTCAGGGCTTGGGCTCGAGTCTGAGGTTCTGGCCCAGCCCAGGACTGCCCTGTGGGACCCCAAGGAACAGGAGGCCGGTGGGGGCGCTTGAGGTGGGGGGCAGATTTGCGCTTGGTTGGCAAGGGGGACCCACCCCGAGAGCGACAAGGACAGGACTTTGAGCAGGTTCCCACTCTCTGTGAGTGACAACTACGTGCCAGTCACTTTGCCTGGTCCATCTCTGGGGCGGGGCAGGGAGAGAGCTAGCACCACCAGCTTCCCCATTTTAGGATGAGAAACTGGGGCT
Source organism: Bos taurus (assembly GCF_002263795.3). Classification (NCBI taxonomy): domain Eukaryota; kingdom Metazoa; phylum Chordata; class Mammalia; order Artiodactyla; family Bovidae; genus Bos; species Bos taurus. The sequence goes on along the minus strand of NC_037344.1, from coordinate 69,499,204 downwards.
CCAAAGGGTTCCTGTGGTTGAAACCCGGGCCTGGGGCTCCCGGGTCAGCACCTCCCTCCCCTAGGCCTCTCTGTGACCAGACCAGCGCGAGCTGACTTTCCCCACCTTGCAAGCTTTATCTATTCTTTAAATATAGTAAATACACGTTATTGCCTTTTTCTGATTAAAAAGTAATATATTCTCTTTAATAAAGAAATCCAACCCTTACAGAAATGCCAAATATAGAAGAGTATTTGCTCATATACCCCCTCCCTAGCTATGCAGAGGATACCACTGTTAAAACCTAGACTACCCTCCAGGGGTTTCTAACTGGGTCTGTGTGTATTTACCATCACCTATATGGATTTGGTGGCATGCTGTCCCAGAACTTCTTTTTTCATGTTAGTAGGTCATGGTGTGTTTTTGAGCCAGTCCATTCAGCTCCACCTTGGTTTTCTTTCTTTTTTTTTTTTTTTTTATCTGTTAAAGCAGGTACAGATGCCTCTGTCTGGGAATGGGCCTTGGTTTGTGCAGTGAATTCCCAGCTGATGGACACTGACGTGGTTTCTTTTTTTCTGACCAAACTGCTGTGAACACCCTTACTTGGGTGACTTTCCCCAAGTCTTTCTGAAGAAGAGTTAGAACTGGGAGGGTTTCTACAGTCTTCCATTGAAAGGAAAACCCTCCGGAAACACTCTCCTTCCCTCCCGACCCTGTCCACCTTGCCCACCTAAGAGTGGACAGAGATATGTCCTTGTCACCAGGGAAGCCAGGTTCCCTCCGGCTAGTCCTTTCCTGTGAGAGCACTTTCTAGATGATCAGCGGGGGGCTGAGGGACTGGTCAGGTAGGCCTGGAATGCCCCTTCTCTGGGAAAGGTTTGTGGGTGCCTCCGGTCACTCTCCCAGGGGTTCTCCTCCAGGCTGGCTGGCTGGCCTCTGGCCCCAGGGTCAGTGGTGACGTGCCGTGTGTGTGATCGCGGGCGGCATGGATGACCTCTCATGGCCTCCAGCACCCGGGGCCCAGTGCAGCACGGAATGGAAAGTTTGGGACCTTGGCTTTGCAGCTAAGGGGCCATGAGAAGGTCCCGGAGTCCCAGCTCTGTCCTGGATCCGCACAGCTCTGCCTGAACAACCCCCATTTCAGCTCAGGCCTCAGCCCCCTGCTGACAGGGTCACCACAGTCAGACCTAAAACCTAGCCCCCAAAAACCAGGAAAAGTGAAAAGTGAAGTGAAGTCACTCAGTCGTGTCCGATTCTTTATGACCCCATGGACTGTAGCCTACCAGGCTCCTTCGTCCATGGGATTTTCCAGGCAAGGGCACTGGAGTGGGTTGCCATTTCCTTCTCCAGGGGACCTTCCCAACCCTGGGATCGAACCCTGGTCTCCTGCATTTCAGGCAGACGCTTTACTGTCTTGAGCCACCAGGGACTGAAAAGTAAGACCAGGCTGCTGCTGAAAAAGGCTGTGACCAAGGGAGAATTTCAGGGTGAATGGGCTGCTCCAGCTCCTGGGCTGCCTGCTACTGAGCCTGAGGTCACAGACTGGTCTCAAGGCGCACAGGTGCCCCCTGTAGGCACGGTCCAGCGGTTCCCTGCTGAGAGCTGGAACACTCATCCGGCCCCCGGACATCTAGTTAAATCTGATATTCAGAGAAATACTGAATAATTTTTAGTATAAGTATATCCTAGGCATTATTTGGGACATACAGATAACTAAAACATTTGTTGTTCACCTGCAATTCAGACCTAACCTGGTTGACCCAGCCTGCCAGCAGCTGGAGAAGAGGCAGACATGTGGGCAGAGGCCTGTGTGAGCTGAGTCTTCTCCTTCCTCACGCTGAGCCTCAGTTTCTCCACCTGGTCCCCTACAGACCCCATGGGAACAGGAGCCAGTGTGGAGAGACAAGGAGCTCAGCCGCTCACTGGACGGCTGGGAAGGGTGGCAGGGGGGCCAGGCAGGTTGGCTGAACCTTCAGAAAGATGAGAGACTCAGGCCCCAGGGCCCTCTCTGTAGATACCCCTGGCCCAGGCCTGGGGGTACAGGGCACTAGGAAAGGGTCTTCTTTTCCTTGTTTTATTTAGATGATTTCATTATGAAGCCCAGAAAGGTCTACAAAAAAATAAAACGGATAACACCCATATACCCACCACTCAGCTCACAAATGAAAACTGACCCAGGCAGCAGAGCCTTCCCCTGCCTCTCGCCCCAGCCTTTCTTGGCGTTGGCTTTGTCCACCGTGTCCATCTGCAGCCCAGATGCTGTCCTTATCTGGACTGCTGAGGTGGGGGTGGCCACAGAGCTGGCGAAGGCAGGTCCCAATGTTAAAAGCTGCCTCTCAAGGCAGCCAGGCCGCGGATGGTGGTGAGGGCTCCCTGGGGCCGGCCTCCTAACACGTGCCCTGTTCTGCACCCCCTCACCCACCCCCTGCAGGTGTCTGAGATGCCGCTGCCACAGAAGAAGCGCTGGGAGTCCATGGCCAAGGGGCTGGTGCTGGGAGCGCTCTTCACCAGCTTCCTGCTACTGCTGTACTCCTATGCTGTCCCCCCACTGTACACTGGCCTGGCTTCCACGTGAGTGGTCCTGCTGGGCGGCCGAGGGCTGGGGGTAGCGGAGGGTTGGCTCCCAGTCTGATAACAAGGGCTACCTCCTGGGTGGCCACCCTGTGCCCGGGGCAGAAGTCCCACTGAAGGCAGGGAACTCACTGTGGAACCCTGAGCCTCGGTGTCCTCATCTGTGAAGTGGGTGTGCTAACAGAGCCGGACATGGAGCGTAAGAATAAAATATCACCATCTGCACGGTGGGCTCCAGCGGGGCCGGGAGGTGGGGATGCCCAGTCCAAGAGCACTCGGCTGGCACAGGCCTGGATTCAAACTGCGGTCTGCCTGCCTCCAAGCCTGGCTCCTAACCATGAGGTCATCCTGCCTCCCCATTGGGCTGATCACCTACCCAAGCCTGTGCCCTTAGTTGGAGGTATTAAGTCGAACTAGAGGAAATGCCCATTTTTGCATGCAGGGTTTCATGTGGTCCAGCCTCATACGAACTCATGATGAATGTACATCAAGTGGCCATGAATGAGACTTGTTCTTGTCCTCACAGCAACACCACAAAGAGGGTTACTGTCCCCATTTCACAGAAGAGGAAAGTAAGGCCAGATAGGCCAAACCACTGACCTAAGCCTTGCAGCCTGGAACACAGGCCCATCTGGTCCCCCAGCTCCCTGACCATGGCGAGTCCCTGGGGTACCCGCCCCCCACTCCCAGCCACCTGCTCTGTAGACCCGGGGTGGAGGGGCCGGCAGGCCGATTCCTGAGGCTCTGCCACCCCTCCATCCCCAGCAGGACCCCCGAGGGCGCGGCACCCTGCTCTCCGGCCCCGAGGGAGCCAGAGGCTCCCACCTCGGCCAACGGCTCGGCGGGAGGCTGCCAGCCGCGGCGGGACATCGTGTTCATGAAGACGCACAAGACGGCCAGCAGCACGCTGCTCAACATCCTGTTCCGCTTCGGCCAGAAGCACGGGCTCAAGTTCGCCTTCCCCAACGGCCGCAACGACTTCGACTACCCCGCCTTCTTCGCGCGCAGCCTGGTGCAGGACTACCGGCCCGGGGCCTGCTTCAACATCATCTGCAACCACATGCGCTTCCACTACGACGAGGTGCGGGGCCTGGTGGCGCCCAACGCCGCCTTCATCACCGTGCTGCGCGACCCCGCCCGCCTCTTCGAGTCCTCCTTCCACTACTTCGGCTCCGTGGTGCCCTTCACGTGGAAGCTCTCGGGCCGCGACAAGCTGGCCGAGTTCCTGCAGGACCCCGACCGCTACTACGACCCCCGCGGCTACAACGCCCACTACCTCCGCAACCTGCTCTTCTTCGACCTGGGCTACGACAGCGACCTGGACCCCAGCAGCCCGCAGGTGCAGGAGCACATCCTGGAGGTGGAGCGCCACTTCCACCTGGTGCTGCTGCAGGAGTACTTCGACGAGTCGCTCGTGCTGCTCAAGGACCTGCTGTGCTGGGAGCTGGAGGACGTGCTCTACTTCAAGCTCAACGCCCGCCGCGCCTCGGCCGTGCCGCGCCTCTCGGGCGAGCTGTACCGGCGCGCCACGGCCTGGAACGTGCTGGACGCGCGCCTCTACCGCCACTTCAACGCCAGCTTCTGGCGCAAGGTGGAGGCCTTCGGGCGCGAGCGCATGGCCCGCGAGGTGGCCGCCCTGCGGCGCGCCAACGAGCGCATGCGCCGCATCTGCATCGACGGCGGCCGCGCGGTGGACGCGGCGGCCATCGAGGACTCGGCCATGCAGCCCTGGCAGCCGCTGGGCGCCAAGTCCATCCTGGGCTACAACCTCAAGAAGAGCATCGGGCAGCGGCATGCGCAGCTCTGCCGGCGCATGCTCACGCCGGAGATCCAGTACCTGATGGACCTGGGAGCCAACCTGTGGTTCATCAAGCTCTGCAAGTTCATCCGGGACTTCCTGCGGTGGTGACCCCGGGGCCCCCGCCGAGGAGGGCCCGGCGGGGGTCCCGCCAGCCACCCCCCTGCGGCCCCTCTTGGTGCCACCCCAGTTCCTGGGGTGAGGTGGGGCTGTTCTGAGGGGTGCAACCAGCCAAGGACTGGGCCCACGGCACACAGGGCCTAACTGAGATCAGTATTTGACTAATTAGAGTGTTTGTTTTTTTTTTTTAATTAAATCCCCCTACCCTCCACCCAAAAAGAATGTTCTATTTTCTGGCTCCCCTTGAAGGGGAGACTTCGGAAGTAAAAGAATTTGATGTGTTTTTGTTAATCAGCCTCAGTGGTGCTGACTGGCGAGGCCCTGGTGTGTGTGTGCACGGGGGATGTGAGTGGTGGGGAATGGGGGACCCCAAGGGAGTGCAGTGGGCACCTGTGGACAGAGCCCAGGGGTTCAGAGCCCAGGGGTGGGGCGGGGTTTGGTGTGTATCTGTCACATGCTGAAGCCCTTTGTGTTTGAAGGACTCCCGTGAGGTCCCAAGATCTAGAAGATCATGTTGGGGGGGGGGGTGTGTGTGTGTGCATGAGAGTGACAGGGAGGTGGGGAGCACTTAGCAGACCCTGGACCCAGGCTGAGGGCTCCTCCTGCCCTCATCAGTCCTCACAGTAACCCTTTGAGATAGGCGCAGTCGCCATCCCATATACCATGTGGGATTGACCTTCTGAGAACAGAAGGGAATTGCTTGCAGGATGAATCAGACCCCGGTACTAAACCATCTCCCCAGGATCCCAAATCCTTTCCACAGCCAATGTCTGTTCACCCTGTCCCTGCCGGCTCCCTCTCCCCCACTGACCTCTCCCGGCTGCCTCATCCTCTGCTTGTGCTCCAAGCCTCCCTCAGTCCTGGATTTCCCCCTCTCATCCTAGGGTTCAATTATCCAAAAAAAAAAAAAAGGTATTTATTAGCTGTTGGTTGTGCACCCCAGCCTTGAGCTGGTCCTGAGCAGACAGCAGTCAGCTAGATGGCCCAGGCCCTGCTGGAGCTCAGGTCCAGAGAGCAGCCATGCACGTCAAGTATGATCAATCAGGGTGGGGATTTGTCAGCTCAAACCACCTGCCTCCCTCAGCCTCCCCAAGGGGACAAAGGCCCTTCCTTCGGTCTCTAACCAGGAGCCAGAAGCCAGATGTGGAAGGCAGAAATTGCAGCCAGGAGACTCTTGGAGACCTGTTTGTGCCAGGCTCCAAACCAAGTGCTTATATATCTTATCTGAATATGTACAGCATCCTAGCTTTAGAGACCAAAGTTCAAAGAGGTTAAGTGACCTTCCCAAGGTCACACAGCTAAGAGTGCCAGGGTCAGAATTTGAAGCCAGATAAGTCAGCCTGATCGATCACTCACCTCCCTGGGCTTGAGTCAGTCCTCCTCCTGGAGTGAGCTTCTGGTCCAAGCAGGGTAGGAAGGAGTGAGGGTGACCGACTGTTTCAGTTCCTGGGGCCGACCTGGTTTCAGCCCTGAAAGCTCCACACTGCAGCAAACACCTCAGTCCTGGGCAACCAGGACTTCCAGTCGGCAGGGACCGGTTTGACCCCACCAACCGCCTGGGGCTACTGCCTGCACCCTCATAGTGTTCCTTGTAGCAAGAGATTAGCACACCCTCAGAGTCTTTATTTTATTCATAAGGAGACATATAAGCGAAAATAAATAAAACTGACAATAGCTAGGTGTATTTGCAGGAAATGCTGTAACTGACCCCACATTTATTAGAGAATTTTCCCTCCTTTTATTAATCAGAGAGAGATGTGATCGAGTGCAATATTATAACTTTCTGGCTCGTGGAACCCCGTAATTCTATTTCCCTGGAACTCTAAGGGCCTAGAAATGCCAATAATAATCTGATATATTATTTCATTATTTATTATTATGAATATTGGCACTCTTAGGCCCTTTAGGGGATCCAAGGAGAACAAATCTGGCCGTTACTAGATGCTAAGAACATAAATTACTTTATTAGCATTGATCATCTGCCTGGTTTGTTTTAAAATCAGTACAGTTCTTAACTCACATATTAACACAATTAACATTTTGATAATGAGTAGTTGCCAGATACTGAGCAACCACCCTGTGCCCAGCACTGTGCCCTGTGGGAACACGCACAATACCCTTTGCTGCCCCGAGAAGGTGATGGAGACACAGAGAAGCAGAGCCACCAGCCCAGGGTCACCCAGTCAGCCAACCATAGAGGCAGGACGCAAACCCAGGTCAGTCAGCTGCCAAGCTGGTGCTCGCAGCCCCCAGACCTTCAGCACCATTCCAGTTGGCCACCTCAGCCTCAGGACTGAAGGGCTTTTCCGTGGCCGGAAAAATAGGTCTCCAAGCGGCTCTGCAAGGGGGTCGCCTTCAGGAACCGGGCTGCTCTTGCTACACCTGGACAGAAGAGGGCGCCATGGTACCAAGTTCAGTCTCGGCGGGTTCTGCCGTTACTGGCCAGTGGGGGCGACCCGTAGGCCAGACCCGTGAAAGCCAAGCAGGGATCAAGGCTGCCCCCGGGGGAAATGCAGTGAAACTACTTGTTCCTCTCTGTTAGGGGTTGAACTGTATCCCCTGAAAAGACATGCTGGAGTCCTACCTCTCAGTTCCCTATGACTGGCATTTGGAAACAGGGTCTTTGTACATATAACAAGAAAGACGAGGTCCTCGGTGTGGACCCTAATCCAACATGGCTGGTGTCCTGATGAGACGTGGACGCGTCATGTGAACACACACGGACGCACAGGGACCGCGCCACGCGAAGACAGGCAGAGGCTGGCGTGACGCAGCTGCCAACCTAGGAACGCCAAGGGTGACGGCCACCTCCGGAAGCTAAGAGGCAATGAAGGATTCTCCCAGAGTTTCAGAGGGAACGTGGCACCGCGATTTCAGACTTCTAGCCTCCAGATCTGTGAAAGAATAAACTCCTGTTGTTTGAAGCCACCCAGTCTGTTGGGACTTTGTTAAGGCAGCCCCAGGACACGAACACACTCTCCCGGGTCAGGACTCTGCCCCTCACCGGGGCCCCTCCTTTCGTCCCTCCCTCAGGCTCGCCCCTAAGAGCCACCCTCCGCCTGTAGCCTGAGGCCATCCTCTGCTCCGAGCCCCTCCCCCACCATGGTCCCTGCATCCCCTTCAGGAGAAACCAGGCAGCCGCATGCCTCTGGGGCTTCGCACATGCTGTTCCTATGGTGTAAAGCCCCCTTCCCTTTGCAGGCCTCACACTGTTACGTGTTTTCAAAGCACGCTCTGCCTTCTGTCTCTGGGCACCCTTCTCTGACAACCCAGCCTCCAGGTTCAGGCTGGTTCAGGGCCTCCAGGCTGCACATCTCAGCTCGGCTAGCCCAGGGTCAGAGCCGTGGATCTGCCTGTCTGCGAGGCCCCTCCAGGCCAGGGCCTGGGTCTTATGGACACAGCCAGCCTCCGGTGGCCAGGCCAGGGCCTGACACACAGTCAGCTCTTAATAAATGTTGAAAGACAGAGGAAAGGGTCCAGTGATTAGGATTCCACACTTCCATGGCAGGGGGTGGGTGCAAATCTTGGGACTAAGATCCTGCAGGCTGCATGGTCGAGAAAAAGGAAAATAGGGAGAAAAATGGGAAGGAAGAGAAGAAAGGAGGTAGGGAGAAGGTGAAAAAGAGGGAGAGAAAATAGGGCAGCGGGAAGAGAAGGAGCTATTTCACCCTTGAGGGCCTACTCCACACCTGTCCTAACTGACCTGGTCCTTATCCCTGCGGAGGCTAACACCTTAGCCAAGGTACAGGAGTGCAGGGCTGGTTTCCTTAGCAGAGAACTCACATGACCCTGGGGGGGCACAGTCAGGGGGCAAGTTGAGGCCGGGAGTCTGAAGAGGGGGTGCCCCTCGGCAGCCAGAGGCACCAGAGACCCATATAAGAACCGAAAAGGGAGAGGCGGCCCCTTCCAGCTTCCCTTGCCATCACTTCTTTCAGATCAGATCAGATCAGTCCCTCAGTCGTGTCTGAGTCTGTGCGACCCCATGAATCGCAGCACGCCAGGCCTCCCTGTCCATCACCAACTCCCGGAGTTCACTCAGACTCATGTCCATCGAGTCAGTGATGCCATCCAGCCATCTCATCCTCTGTCATCCCCTTCTCCTCCTGCCCCCAATCCCTCCCAGCACCAGAGTCTTTTCCAATGAGTCAACTCTTCGCATGAGGTGGCCAAAGTACTGGAGTTTCAGCTTTAGCATCATTCCTTCCAAAGAAATCCCAGGGCTGATCTCCTTTAGAATGGACTGGTTGGTTCTCCTTGCAGTCCAAGGGACTCTCAAGAGTCTTCTCCAACACCACAGGTCAAAAGCATCCATTCTTCGGCGCTCAGCCTTCTTCACAGTCCAACTCTCACATCCATGCATGACCACAGGAAAAACCATAGCCTTGACTAGACGAACCTTTGTTGGCAAAGTAATGTCTCTGCTTTTGAATATGCTATCTAGGTTGGTCATAAGTTTCCTTCCAAGGAATAAGTGTCTTTTAATTTCATGGCTGCAGTCACCATCTGCAGTGATTTTGGAGCCCAGAAAAATAAAGTCTGACACTGTTTCCACTGTTTCCCCATCTATTTCCCATGAAGTGATGGGACCGGATGCCATGATCTTTGTTTTCTGAATGTTGAGCTTTAAGCCAACTTTTTCACTCTCCACTTTCACCTTCATCAAGAGGCTTTTCAGTTCCTCTTCACTTTCTGCCATAAGGGTGGTGTCATCTGTATATCTGAGGTTATTGATATTTCTCCCGGCAATCTTGATTCCAGCTTGTGTTTCTTGCAGTCCAGCGTTTCTCATGATGTACTCTGCATATAGGTTAAATAAACAGGGTGACAATATACAGCCTTGACGTACTCCTTTTCCTATTTGGAACCAGTCTGTTGTGCCATGTCCAGTTCTAACTGTTGCTTCCTGACCTGCATACAAATTTCTCAAGAGGCAGATCAGGTGGTCTGGTATTCCCATCTCTTTCAGAATTTTCCACAGTTTATTGTGATCCACACAGGTAAAGGCTTTGGCGTAGTCAATAAAGCAGAAATAGATGTTTTTCTGGAACTCTCTTGCTTTTTCCATGATCCAGCGGATGTTGGCAATTTGATCTCTGGTTCCTCTGCCTTTTCTAAAACCAGCTTGAACATCAGGAAGTTCACGGTTCACATATTGCTGAAGCCTGGCTTGGAGAATTTTAAGCATTACTTTACTCGTGTGTGAGATGAGTGCAATTGTGCGGTAGTTTGAGCATTCTTTGGCATTGCCTTTCTTTGGGATTGGAATGAAAACTGACCTTTTCCAGTCTTGTGGCCACTGCTGAGTTTTCCAAATGTGCTGGCATTTTGAGTGCAGCACTTTCACAGCATCATCTTTCAGGATTTGGAATAGCTCAACTGGAATTCTATCACCTCCACTAGCTTTGTTCGTAGTGATGCTTTCTAAGGCCCACTTGACTTCACATTCCAGGATGTCTGGCTCTAGGTGAGTAATCACACCATGGTGATTATCTGGGTCTGGTGATGATCTGGTGAAGATCTTTTTTGTACAGTTCTTCTGTGTATTCTTGCCATCTCTTCTTAATATCTTCTGCTTCTGTTAGGTCCATACCATTTCTGTCCTTTATCAAGCCCATCTTTGCATGAAATGTTCCTTTGAGTATCTCTGATTTTCTTGAAGAGATCTCTAGTCTTTCCCATTCTGTTGTTTTCCTCTATTTCTTTGCATTGATCGCTGAATAAGGCTTTCTTATCTCTTCTTGCTATTCTTTGGACCTCTGCATTCAGATGTTTATATCTTTCCTTTTCTCCTTTGCTTTTTGCTTCTCTTCTTTTCACAGCTATTTGTAAGGCCTCCCCAGACAGCCATTTTGCTTTTTTGCATTTCTTTTCCATGGGGATGGTCTTGATCCCTGTCTCCTGTACAATGTCACAAACCTCAGTCCACAGCTCATCAGGCACTCTATCTATCAGATCTAGGCCCTTAAATCTATTTCTCACTTCCACTGTATAATCATAAGAGATTTGATTTAGGTCGTACCTGAATGGTTTAGTGGTTTTCCCCACTTTCTTCAATTTAAGTCTGAATTTGGCAATAAGGAGTTCATGGTCTGAGCCACAGTCAGCTCCTGGTCTTGTTTTTGCTGCGTGGAGATAGAGCTTCTCCATCTTTGGCTGCAAAGAATATAATCAATCTGATTTCGGTGTTGACCATCTGGTGATGTCCATGTGTAGAGTCTTCTCTTGTGTTGTGGGAAGAGGGTGTGTGTTATGACCAGTGCATTATTAGTCTTTGCCCTGCTTCATTCCGTATTCCAAGGCCAAATTTGCCTGTTCCTCCAGGTGTTTCTTGACTTCCTACTTTTGCATTCCAGTCCCCTATAATGAAAAGGACATCTTTTTTGGGTGTTAGTTCTAAAAGGTCATGTAGGTCTTCATAGAACCGTTCAACTTCAGCTTCTTCAGCATTACTGGTTGGGGCATAGACTTGGATTACTGTGATACTGAATGGTTTGCCTTGGAAACGAACAGAGATCATTCTGTCGTTTTTGAGATTGCATCCAAGTACTGCATTTCAGATCCTTTTGTTGACCATGATGGCTACTCCATTTCTTCTGAGGGATTCCTGCCCGCAGTAGTAGATATAATGGTCATCTGAGTTAAAGTCACCCATTCCAGACCATTTCAGTTCGCTGATTCCTAGAATGTCGACGTTCACTTTTGCCATCTCTTGTGTGACCACTTCCAATTTGCCCTGATTCATGGACCTGACATTCCAGGTTCCTATGCAATATTGCTGTTTACAGCATCGGACCTTGCTTCTATCACCAGTCACATCCACAGCTGGGTATTGTTTTTGCTTTGGCTCCGTCCCTTCATTCTTTCTGGAGTTATTTCTCCACTGATCTCCAGTAGCATATTGGGCACCTACTGACCTGGGGAGTTTCTCTTTCAGTATCCTATCATTTTGCCTTTTCATACTGTTCATGGGGCTCTCAAGGCAAGAATACTGAAGTGGTTTGCCATTCCCCTCTCCAGTGGACCACATTCTGTCAGTTCTCTCCACCATGACACGCCCACCTTGGGTCGCCCCACGGGCATGGCTTAGTTTCATTGAGTTAGACAAGGCTGTGGTCCTAGTGTGATTAGATTGACTAGTTTTCTGTGAGTATGGTTTCAGTGTGTCTGCCCTCTGATGCCCTCTTGCAACACCTACCATCTTACTTGGGTTTCTCTTACCTTGGGCGTGGGGTATCTCTTCACGGCTGCTCCAGCAAAGCGCAGCCAATGATCCTTACCTTGGACGAGGGGTATCTCCTCACCACCGCCCTTCCTGACCTTCAACGTAGGATAGCTCCTCTAGGCCTTTGGCAAGCTCTTATTGAGCACCTGCTGTGTACACTGTGGGAGTGCTTGTCTCAGACAAGTACCTAAGGCGTGCAGGTCCCATGCACACACGAGCCCCCCGTGTCCTGGTTTTGGGCTCTGGCTTTCTTGTCCGGAGCTGGGGCAGCTGACTAGCCAGGAGTCCGCTGTCACCCCTCACCCGAGGCCAGGTGTGACCCAGCTCCAGGCGACACATCCACCTGCTGGATCTGGGCCTGGGAAGTTCTCTCCTCGCCCCTGAAGCCTCGTGCCCTCAAGGCTGTGATGAGTCACGGGCAGTTGCTCCAGACACATGGGGCGGCCACTGGAGCCTGGGTCACACAGTGAGGTTCCAGGCCTCTGTCGGGGGTGAGTGGTGCCCTTCCTGGCTCAAGGAGGCTCCTGCTGGGAACACAGGAGCCGGGGGTGGGGGCCCGGAGGCAGGGTGGAGAGCAGCCCCTGGGTGTGTAACGACAGGCGGTGTCACCTTTCAACATGCTGTGGGGCAAGTTTCGCTGCTCTTGTTTCACAGAGGAGGATGTGAATCCAGGCCAGTCAAGGGTCAGTGCCCTAGGCACCTGGTAAGGAATGACCTCGGCCAGGAAGAGAGGACAGGCCTGGCAGGAAGGGGTGGGGCCAGCAGCTCAGTAGAAGACAGGAGAGCCTGCAGGGAGACACACAGTGGGGCCTGCACTCAGGACCAGGGAGCCGGACCCCACACCGCCGTGGGCAGCATGAGTGGGCAGGTGGGTGACCTGAGCCCCTCGCAGGAGAGGGCGCTGGCCCAGGTGAGTGTGGCAGGGGGTCGGGGAAGGGAGAGTCCTACACGGGCCTCAGTTTCTCCTAATGCCCCAGGGGCCCCTGATTCCCTCTGAGCTCTGTATCCCCAGGTCTCTTCCCAACTCTGAGGGTCTTGGAGGCCAGTGTCAGCATCAGCGCTATCCGATAGAAACATAACGTGAACCACAACTGCAGGCCATCTTTGTCACTTCAAAGTGTCTAACAGCCACATTACAAAAGGGAAAAGAAACAAGTGAAATCAATTTTGATAATATATTTTGCTCATTTACTTTTGGCCGGATCGTAGGGTCTTAGTTGCCGGACCAGGAACTGGGCCTCGGCGGTGAAAGCCATGTCCCAACCACTGCACTGCAGGGGAATTCCCTGTAATATATTTAACCCGATAGAGCCAAGTTGTTATCGTTGCAACAACGATATGTAATCAATATGTAATCAATTGCCACAACCTGTAATCAGTATAGAAAGGGTCGCGGGGATGTTTCTGGTACTGTCTTCAGAATCCTGCGTGTGTCTCAGACTCACGGCAGATCTCGATTTAGACTGGCCACGTCTCAGACTTAGTGGCCACTCCATTGGGCCCCACAGGGGAGCGCTGCTGGGGTGGCAGGTCCCAGCCTTAGCTCTGATCTGGGGGACGCAGGAGCGGGCACGCGTCCTTTCTAGCTCGTTGGGGTCTTTCCCTCGGGCTTGAACACGGCAAGTGAGGGCTCCAGGCACAGTCGCTCACCTCAGTAGCATGGAGGGAGGCCCTGAATCCTGCCGTTGAAGAATTCTACATCTGAAAGAGGGCAGATTCCAGCTAGGCTGGGAGAATAAGTCCTCTTACAAGACAACTGGGGTCAAGGATTAGGTCCAGGGGCCTCTCTGGCCGTCCTGTGGTTGGGACTCGGCGCTTTCACTGCCAAGGGCCCGGGTTAGATCCCTGGTCCAGGAACGAGGGTCCCACAAGCCCCGTGGCTCACCAAAACAAACAAACAGAATTAGGTGCAGATCTTGGCAGAGCAGGTCACGTGAGCCTCAGATTCCTCCCTTGGGCGGGGGATGGGTGTACTAGCGGTATGATTAGCTCAGGGCCAAAGACTCTCTTGTGCTTCTTTCCTTCTTTAAACATATGTTAAACAAAATTCTTTCTTTGTCTGCGCGGGTTCTTAGTTGTGGCATGCTCGGTCTTTGCTGCAGCCTGTGAGATCTCCTTCTCTGACCAGGGATCAAACCCAGGTCCCCTGCGCTGGGAGCTTGGAGTCTTATCCACTGGACCACGAGGGAAACCCCTTCCTTGTGTTTCTGAGGACAGAGGTTATCAGCTCATTTGGGCCTGGGGGGCCCAGAGCTAGTTCTTTGACCCTCCTATTTGGAGTCGAAGGAGACTGAAATGCAGGAAGAGGAGAATGACTCGGGCCAGATGGCACTGGGACTGCTGAGTCCTGGTCCAGGTCCATGAGCCCCCAGAGCTGGCTCTGTCTCAGAGTCGTGACATTCACACAGAAGTGGCACCCTCAGCCCCTGGAGAGGGCTGGGGCCCAGCTAAACTGCCCCATCGTCTCCGGGAGCCTGTCTGCAGAGGGTCTTCTCAGGTTGGGTGGAGTCACCCCTCATTCAGGCCTGGATGATGCGGTGTGGATCAAACACACCATTTGCCTCTTGCTGTGTGACGCTGGGCAAATTGCTCCACCTCTCTGAGCCTAGATTCCATGTCACCTACCCTCCCACCTGAATTGACCTGGGGGCTCCCTGAGGGTGGAGAGCTGGGCCCTTAGGAGGACCCACCCTGCCCCCATGGGTGTCAGGGAAGAGTCAGCCCTCTAAATCTCATTTATTCCACATTTCAGGGACTTCCCTGGCAGGTGCAGAGGTTGGGACTCTGCAATCTCACTACTGAGGGCCTGGGCTCAATCCCTGGTTGGGAACTACGATCTCACGAGCCTCATGGTGCAGCCAAAATAAAAAAGGAAAAGAAAACAAAAATCTGCATCTCATCCTCTCTTTGGGCAACTGGTTCATCATCACTGTCCCATTTCGCAAAGGGAGGAAGGGAACTGTCGTGACTTGGCCCAGGCCTCGGCTCCCCCAGCACAGGTGGGCCCCCTTTACTCAGACACCCCGTTGCCCGCGGGCTCTGCAGGCCTGTGGCACCGGCCTGTCCCCTGCGGCCGTGGGGTACCGTGCGGCCCTGCCCACCCGGGTCTCTCCCCGCTCTGCCCTCAGTTCCGGGAGAACGTGCAGGATATCCTGGCCGTCCTGCCCAGCACCGACGACTACTTCCTGCTCCGCTGGCTCCGAGGTGAGCACGGACCGTAACATGAGATGAAGGTCAAGGGCATACGAGGCCTCTCTTGTTGTGTCACAAGTTGCTGCAAATCACAGGCACTGGAAGCAACCGCAAATATGTATTATCTGTGTACACAGTTTCTGTGTACAATTTTAGTTTCTAACTGAGTAAGTATCAACAGATATAACCTAAAAGACAAAACTTCATTGGCATCCTCAATGATGTGTGAGTGGAAGAGGCTCTTGATTTACATAATTCCTGGCTCTGTGATTCCACCAGATACAGAGGGTCTGATCTCTTCAGGGTTTTAGAGCATTAGGAAAAGAACCCTGGGCACAGCATGGTCCCCAGGGCCCTGACGGTGGCCATGGATGTGGCAGGGACTCCACATGCTATTTCTCTGGACACCTTCTCTTCCTAGCTTCCTCTTGGGTAGTGCCTTCTTTCTCTACTGCCACCACCATGGCCCACCCAGGGGCACACCCACTGCTATCAGCCCAGGGAATCAGGGAGGCAGGAGATAAGGGGGCCGGGGGCCCCTCCCAGCCCCCGGGTAGCCACAGCCTGACCCTTCCAAGGCAGCCCCCAGCACTGGGCACCCAGAGCCTTCTTCCCTGAGCTCTTTGACGCTTCCAAGCACCTCTGAGTGGACAGTACCCCAGAGGCCAATAACCCACCGAGGGGCACAAGCTAGGATCACTGCCCCCAGGAGTCCACAACCACCACCCTATCTCCTCCTTGCAGCTCGGAGCTTTGACCTGAAGAAATCAGAGGCCATGCTGCAGAAGGTGAGGGCAACACCTGCCCGGCCCCGTTTCCTGCCCTTTGTGGCAGCTTAGCTCCCGGGCCAGGGATTGAACGCGGGCCTTCAGCCATGAAAGCCCGGACTCCTAACCACTGGACTGCCAGGAATTCCGTCTTTTCTTCTTTCCATCCTTCTTCCTTCCTTCTTTCTTTCCCTCTTCCCTTCCTTCCTTACTTTCTTGCAACGACCATTTATTGCACCTCAAAGTGGAGCCTCGCTGCTTCTCGCACTGGGGAGAGTGCAGTGGTGGAAAGAGAGAGAAAAGAAACCAGATCAATAAATAGACAAGGCAATTTCTGAGAGTGGAAATTGCAGCCAAGACAGTAAGGCAGAAAGAAGTGAGGGAGGGCAGGAAGGCCTTCCTTGCCGAAGGGCGATGTGTTGGCCCCAGCACGAATGCCCAAAAGGAGGCAGCCGTGTGATGACTGGAGACAGGGCAGAGCCGTGCAAAGGCCCTGAGGTGCGGGCGAGCTGGAGTAACCCAGGCGCACAGGAGGTTGTGCCCTAGAGAGAAAGGGGAGAGATACAGCTGAGTGGGTGGCCCAGGCCCATCCCCGGGGACCCAGCAGGCCACCTAGGGAGTCTAGGCTTTTGACTAAGGGTGACCGGCAGCTGGGGTTAGGGTTAGGGTTAGTCTGACCCTGCTTGTGGGGCTCCCTGGAAAGCCACGTGGGGACAGGAGCCTGGGGACCAGGAGGGATGACTCAGGGAGAGGCAGCTACGGATGCGGGCTTCACGTGGTCCCTTCTGAGTGTTTCTGTCCTCATCCGTGTCAGACCCCATCTCCTCCGTCCCCCTTGCATCCCCACCCTCAGTTCTGGGTCCATGGAGCCCGGGATGCCCTGGCGGGCCCTCAGTGGTTGCCGGCAGCGGGGCCTGGCCTGGCATCCCTGGGTCCCCGCAGACCCTTTGGCTCAGGAGGGGTCTTCAGCTGCGCCCCACCCTCCCTTGTCTCTAGCACATGAAGTTCCGGAAGCAACAAGATCTGGACAACATCCTCGCGTGGCAGCCCTCAGAGGTGAGCCCCCAGCGCCCTGCCCGCCCCAGACCCCGGCTCTCCATCAAACCCGCCCCCACCGCCCAGCCCTGCTCTCTTGTGCATCCATCCAGGTGGTCAGGCTGTACGAGCCCAGTGGCTTCTGCGGCCACGACAGGGAGGGTAGCCCCGTCTGGTACCACATCATCAGGGGCCTGGATCTCAAGGGCCTCCTCCTCTCCGTCTCCAAACAAGAGCTGCTCAGATTCAACTTCTGGAGCCTGGAGCTGCTCCTGCGAGACTGTGAGCAGCAGAGCCAGAAGGTGGGGGTCCCAGGGCCCCCCATCCCCCTGGGCCGCCGAAATCTGGCCCCCTCCAAGACAGCCCCCAGCACTGGGCACCTGCCTCCCTGAGCTCCTCGGCTCCTCCCAGCACCTCCGAGTAGACACGGTTCGGGTGACCTGCCTTCCCAGGGGCAGACGATGGGAGGGTGCCCCTCGGGACGGCCCTGTCTCCCTGCACTTGGCTTCCCGGCATGAAACCTCCACGCCAGGATGAGCCAGGCCCAGCCCTACTTCCTGTGGGCTGTGGGGGGCACAGACCCTCCTGGGGTCTCACCTCTCAGCATTCCTTTGCAGTTGGGGAAGAAAGTGGAGAAAATCTCGACTGTTTTTGATTTCGAGGGGCTGAGCCTGAGACATCTGTGGAAGCCAGGAGTGGAGCTTGTCCAGGAGGTGAGGGAGCCCTACCCAGGGGGCTGGGTGTCCCCTCGCCTGGGTCTCTGCCCCTCGCTTGCTGGTGTGGGCTGTGTGTGGGGAGGTTCTCTGACTCCACCCACAGTTTTGCGGCTCTTTTTTTTTCTTTTTTAAATATTTATGTATTTATTTATTTTGGCTGTCAGATCTTTGTGGAGCACAGACTTCTCTCTGGTTGAGGCTTGTGGGATCTTAGTTCCTTGACCAGGGATCCAACCCACGCTCCCTCCAGTGGAGGGTGGATTCCTGACCCACTGGACCATCACGGAAGACCCTGCAGGGATCCTTTCAAACCCGAAGTCTCTTAGGGCTGTGCCAAGCCACAGCCATCACCTCAGCATCACCACCGCACGTCCGGGAGGTCACAACAGCAGGGCTTGGTCCCCAGGCTGGTCAGGGTCCCTGTGGGTATCCCTTCCGCTCTTATACTCCCTCCCCGCTCACCCTCTCTTACCTGGGAGGGGGCTGGGAGCAAGTCATCTTCAGGGGTCCTGAGGAAGGAAGGGAGACCCTGATAAGGTCTGCCTCCGCCGGGGCAGCTAGCCTGCCTTTTCTTTCTGCTCAATCCAGGATAGCAGAGAACCTAAAAATTTTAACATTTCAAGAACCACCACGAGCGACTTCCCGGGCGGTCCAGTGGTTAAGGTTCCACGCTTCTAGTGCAAGGAGCACAGGTTCAATCCCTGGTTGGGAAACTAATCCCATAAACTGTGCGCCGAGGTCCAAAAAAAAAAGAAGCACCATGAAAACATAATAAATTGAGAGCACCAGACTCCAAAGGCCACGTATATTCCCTTGATGTGAAATACCCAGATTAGGTAAATCCATAAGAGACAGAAAGCACGCTGGTAGTCAACCAGGGCTGCAGGGAGTGGGGAAGGGTGACTGCTAGGGTTCGGGGTTCCTTCCGGCGTGGTGAGAATATTCTGCAACTAGACGGTGCTGATGGTTACACAGCCTGGTGAGTACACTGAGCCACTGAACTCTACACTGTGAAAGGGTGACATTTATGGGATGTAAATTACATTCCAATTACAAAAAAAAAGCCATGCCTTGCCACTTTGAATGTTTCTTATCCTGGAAGCATTTTGTTCCCAAAGCCACATAGAGGGGAACCTTCCAGGGACCTGACTGAGGGGGATTTTTTTGGTCTGCAGGAGGTGGGGTCATCCCCTGGAAATCTGTCAAGAATTTGCACTCATGGCTTCGGGGGGCGTGTCTGAGACGGGGACCCAACAAACCGGACAGGGGGAGTTCCTCTTGTCTGGGAGGCTTTTGGGGTGTCTGGAGAGGCCTCAGGGGCCTTAAGGGGGCGGCATTTAGGCACCTGCATCTTGTGCATTGACCTGAGTTTGACCCTACAGTTTTTCTCAGCACTTGAGGCAAACTACCCTGAGATTTTGAAGAATTTAATTGTTGTGAAAGGTGAGTGAAGCAGTTCCGCATATGCATAAGTGGGGCTGGGGGGCGGTGCACGGGACAGGGAGGCAACGAGGCAGGGAAAGGAGACCCCAGGAAACCCTGAAACGGTGCCTGTCTCAGCCCCCAAGCTCTTCCCGGTGGCCTTCAACCTGATCAAGCCGTACATCACTGAGGAGACGCGCAGGAAGGTGCTGATCCTTGGAGTTGAGTGGGCAGCTCCTTTGCAGCTCCAGAACCTGGTCTGAGGGTGGCTCCTCCGCAGACCTGAGGGTTCCCGAACGCAAGGGCACCAGGCTCGGGAACACAGCTGCTCTGGGGGACCCACTCCCTTAGGCAGCAACTGTTGAGGCCAATGTGTCCACCTGCCAGAGGGCTGAGGGGCCAGGAGGGCTCTGAGAGACCCCAGAGGCAGCCTATGTGAGGGCCCCCAATTCTGGATTGAGAGATGTGAATTTGAGGGATGACTTTGTCTGTTATGAGCTGCAGGTGGGCTGAGTCACCAGCTCTGTCTGGGTCTCAGGTTCCTCAGGCTTCCCTGTAAAATGGGGAGCATAAGAGGCAGGTTTTTCAAATCACACATGTGCTCAGCTGCTCAGTCGTGTCCAACTCTTTGCGACTCCCTGCGCTATAACCTGTCAGGCTCCTCTGTCCATGGGATTCCCCAGGCAAGAATACTGGAGTGGGGTGCCATTTCCTTCTCCAGGAGATGTTCTGGACCGAGGGATTGAACCCCCGTCTCCTGCATTGGCAGGCGGATTCTTTACAACTCACCTGTGAGTTGTTCTTTACAACACCACCTGTGAGCTGCAAGTGGGCTGAGTCACCGGCTCTGAGTCTCAGATTCCTCAGTTTCCCCCCATAAAATGGGGAGAAAAAGATGCAGGTTTTCCAAATTACATACCTGATAACATTTGGAAATTTAGAAAAATATAGAAATATATCAAGAAGAAAGAGTAAATCCTGTCTCTCAAGGAACTATTATTAACATGTACTATCTTTTCAAAGAAATTCATTTTTAAAAAAATGGGTTCATACCACGTTATACTCTTTTAGAACCTACCTTTTTCACATACCATGTGATAAACTTTATTTCATTTTGGTAAAGTCCAAAATTTAGGTTTTTTTGTTTTTTTTTTTTACCATTAGGAAGAGTGAGGTGTGAAGATGCTTATAGATGAATCTTTGTACACATCTTAATTTTTTTCCATAAAATAATAGCCTAGAAATGAAGAGTTCTTTTCCCTTAAAGAGAATGCACGGGAAGTCTGTTTCATTTCTGTGTCCACACTGCCCCAGGGCATGCTGGGAGTTCGCCTCTGCCTCCTCCCACTTTGCTCCCATAATGCTCTCACTCCTTTGTGGACCAACCTTGGCTTGTCAGAGCACTGTTGGGGGAGGAGGGCTGATACACCCTCCCCCCAGTTCTGAGAGTGCTGGAGCTGCAGGAGCTGAGGGCAGGGACTGACTGGAAGGCTGAGTTCAGTCTCCGAGGGAAAGGGAAGCCCAGGGTAGACAAGCCCCTGCTCAGCCTCACGCTCCAGGAGACACTGATCTGAGTCCCTGCAAAGATGGTGGTCCAGTGGTTAGACTCAGCGCTTTTATTGCCGAGGTCCCGGGTTCGATCCCTGGTCAGGGAACTAAGATCCCACAAACTACGTGGCATGGTCAAAAAAAAAAAAAAAAAAAGATGCCTCATGGTCCAACACCTGGACGGATAGGGGTGGGTACCAGGGCTGAAGGGGCAGGAACTGGTCACACAGACACTGTGGACCTAGATCTTCTTGGCTTCTGTCCTGGAGGCGCTGAGAGTATGTGGGAGGTAGGGGGAGGCTGTCATATGGACAGGACGGCCCTGGACTTGGCCCCACTTCCCTCTGTTGAACCCCCGACCCCCCCCACAGAGCCCCACTTTTGTCCCCACAGGCAACTGGAAGCAAGAGTTGCTGAAATTCATCAGCCCCGACCAGCTGCCCGTGGAGTTCGGGGGGACCATGACCGACCCCGATGGCAACCCCAAGTGCCTGACCAAGGTCCGGTGCCCAGAGGACGGGGAGGGAGGGGAGATGGCCGTGGTGCGGTGCCCGCTCACCACCCTCGCCTGCAGATCAACTACGGGGGTGACGTGCCCCAGCATTACTTCCTGCGCAACCACGTGAGGGTGCAGTACGACCACCAGGCGACCGTGGGCCGGGGCTCCTCCCTGCAGGTGGACAACGAGATCCTGTTCCCGGGCTGCGTGCTCAGGTGGGCACGGCGCCCCCCACACACACCTGGTGTGGTCGGGAGGGGCCCGGAGCCCAGGCAGGTGGCGGTCAGTGGGGCCCTGTCCCCTGCAGGTGGCAGTTTGGGTCGGACGGAGGGGACATAGGCTTCGGGGTTTTCCTGAAGACCAAGATGGGGGAGCGGCAGCGGGCCGCGGAGATGACGGAGGTGCTGGCCAGCCAGCGCTACAACGCCCACATGGTGCCCGAGGACGGGAGCCTCACCTGCACGGAAGCCGGCATCTGTGAGTGTTGGCAGGGATGGCTCCTCCTGGACCTGGGCGTGGGGGGCAGGTGCACTGCGTGCATCAGGTCCCACCAGGTAGGGGCCCTGGCTCCGGGCTCTCGGGTGTGGCAGTGGCACCCAGGTCTAGTACCTGCACAGGAGGGCGAGGTCCCAGGTGGGCGTCCTCTCTGAATGTCCGTCCCGCCGACGCAGACGTCCTGAGGTTTGACAACACCTACAGCCTGATCCACCCCAAGCACATCAGCTACACCGTGGAGGTGCTGCTCCCGGACCAAACCTCCCTGGAGAAGATAGAGAATTCTAGACAAGCCTCGCGGCTCCCACACCCTCCTCTGTGGCCTCTAGGTCCGCAGTGAGCTCACAGCCTTCCCTAGCCAGACTGCCCTCCAAGCTCCCCAGGAACGGGGATCCTACCGAGCTGGTCCCAGCCCATCTGTCACAGTGGGTCTGCATCTTTGGAACTGCGGGACTGTGGCAGCCAGCAGAGCAACAGAAACTCTCCAGCCCCTGTGATTCAAGCTCAGAGAAAACTCGAGGCCCCTTTTCTACCAACCGATACTGAGTTGGGAGTTCCCGTTCTGAAATACATCGTGTTAAAACAAAAAAATGTGCAGGGCTTCCCTGATGGCTCAGTGGTAAAGAATCTGCTTGCCAAAGAGGGAGACATAGGTTTGATCCCAGACCCGGGAAGCTCCCACATGCCGCAGAGCAGCTGAATCCGTGCACCGCAGCTACTGAGCCTGCGCTCTGGAGTTCAGGGGCCGCAACTACTGAAGCGTGAGCCCCCGAGAGCCCGTGCTCCGCAAGAGAGCCCACCACAACCGGAGGCTAAGCACCGCAACCAGGGAGTGGCCTTCCGCTCGCTGCGACTGGAGGATAGCCCACGCACAGCAGTGAAGACCCAGCACAGCCAAAAGTAAATAAATAAATACTTTAAAAAAGAAAGAAAATGTGAAATATAATATGACCGACAGAACTGGAAACAATTGCCATTTAAAAGATAATGCATTACTCATAGTTCCCAAGAGGAGAGGGCATGGATGCCACAGGGGATCACCCGGAGAAACGGTGGGTGGGCGTGGGTGGGAGGGGGGTGGTCATGAGGTGGAAGGAGGGGGAGGACCTGCAGGCAAAAGCCTTTGTTATGGTTTCCCCGGAAGGAATGGGTGAGGCGGGGTCAGCAGGCCTAGAATGGGCTATTTTGGGTGATTTCCTCAGGCTCTGGGGTCAAGGGGTTGTCCCATTTGTCTGGAACCTGGTTCTGGGTACCAGTTGCCCTGAGTTTGAGCCTGATGCAGGAGGAGGCTGGAGTGTGGGCTCCGTATTTGAAAAGCACACTCGTGGGCAAGACTCTCTCTTGTTGTTCAGTCGCTCAGTCGTGGCCAACTCTTTGCGACCCCACGGACTGCAGCTCGTCAGGCTTCCCTGTCCTTCACTATCCCTCGGAGCTTGCTCAGACTCACGTTCAACAAGTCAATGATGCCATCCAACTGTCTCATCCTCTATCGCCCCCTTCCCTTCCTGCCCTCAGTCTTTCCCAGCATCAAGGTCTTTGACTCTCTCTCTAGGAACTGGCTATCCCTGGGAGGGGTGGTCCCTCCAGGGTCAACAAAGCCCCAGGTGTCAAAGCATCAGAACACAGAAAATAGGAGACGTGATTAATACACTTGCCTAGCAAGCAGCTGTGCCGCTGCCCCTCTGAATGCACATTCCTTCCCCATGGAGAAAGAAGTCTTGGCTCACACGCTCCCCTTCCTACTGTGAGGGTATCTAAGAATTGGTTCACCTGCTCAGCCTCCATCCTCTCAGGGACTCCCCTGCTGGTCCAGTGGCTAAGACTCCAGCTCCGAATGCAGGGTGCCTGGGTTCGATCCCTGGTCAGGGAACTAGATCCCTCATGCTGCAGCTGACGTCCCTGCGTCACAACCAAGACCGGACGCAGTTAAAAATAAATAAATAAAAAGAAAGAAATTGCATTTTGTTTCAGCAGAGTTGAGTTCAGTTTATGCCAGTCTCTCTTCCCTATTTCGATAGCTAATGCTTAATAAAATCCATCTTTACGTCTTTAACTAGCGTTTGACTTTGTTCATCTTTGACACTACCCAGCCAGACACGGTTGGTACAGGAAGTGTCCACCCTTGTGGAAAGCTCTACTGAGCAGTGTGTACATCGTGGGGTGTACGAGGTGGCCTTCTGAGGAGAGGAACACCAGAGACAAACTGAGCCTTCATCTCAGAAGTCATCCTCCAGAGAGCCCCACCAGTGAGGCAGGGTAGAGAGAAATGGGACCAATGATCAATAAAAATGGGAAAGCATAGAAAGATATTTGAGAAGAAGGAAAGGGCCATTCTAAGTTGTAAACGAACAAACCATGAATAAAAAGTGTAAACTTTCAAAGTCTGATCGAGGTAACAAGTGAACTTGAGCTATTGATAGTAAATTCAGCCTGATACTATCAGTTCAGGCTTTAATCACCTTGGGAGAAACCCCCAGATATATGCCACCCAATCCAGAGTTAATTGGCCAATAACTCAAAGCTTTGATACCAAGAAATATCTAAAACATTTTACTTTTCCATTTGGATCTATGGAGATTTAAAGTTCCAACACAACAGTGGAAAACGAATATTGAAATTTAAAGATGTCAAAGAATACAGTTGTAACCCAAGGACTACACCAAAGGAAGGTACGGAGACAAATACATGGTTGCTGTTGCATCCTAAGTCGTGTCCAAGCCTTTTGCGACCCCATGAACTGTAGCCCGTCGGGCTCCCCTGTCCATGGGATTTCCCAGGCATGAATACTGGAGTGGATCGCCATTTCGTTTTCCAGGCGCTCGTCCCGACTCAGGGCCTGAACCTGCATCTGCTATATTGGCAGGTCTAATACCTGCCAAAGGTATTCTCTGGACACCAGAGAAGCCCAGGAAACAAGTATAAGAAAGAATCAATAAAGTAGTTTCAATGGGATGTCTCTAGAACAAGCTTAAATAAAACTGTAGTAACAATTTTTGGATTCACTGGGTTTCTGTATTTGCTCTTTGGGTATTTGAAGTGCTCAAAACCATCAGCTGTAATGAATTTGTAGTTTACAGGTAGGGTATAATTCCCATAGATCAGACACGGAGTAGCTCTTTGATGATTCCCCAAGTGAGGTTGTGACAGAGCTCTGGTTTGGTACAGAGTCCAGGCTCTGACCTGCCCCAGCTCACTGTTCGCTCCCCCACGCTCCCCGCCCACCTCCACCGTAAATTTGTGCAATAGCGTCCTGACCAGTGTTTCTTCTCTGAACATTTGCCCTGGCCAGGCCACCCTTCACACCAGGCCACCCTTCAACCCACGCCCAAGGTTATCTTCCTGCCGCAGGAGGAATCACATCCATGTTTTCTTTGAAAAGCTTCAAAGGCCACCGCCCACTCTGACAGCTCATAGGCATAGTCCCGAGCGTGGCCTGACCTCAGTCTTTTGAGCCCCCTGCCCTTGGAGTATCCCTCTTCCCTTTTGCCTCTGGAGGCTTCTTTATGCAAACCCCTCTATCCAGAACATCTTCCTCCTATTCCTGTCTTAGAGGCCCAACTCAAATACCACCTCCTCTGGGGGACATTCCAAGACCTCCAGAGCAGTGGTCTTGCTCAGACTTCTATTAGAACCCTCTATCTTCAGGCAGCCAGGACAGATATTGGTTAAGGATACAGGACTTGAGTGCAAATAAGGGTTCAAACCCTGGTTCTGGCTCTTACCAGCCTGTGAGGCTCAGTCTGGCACATGTGAAATGGGCACGTGGATCCAAAGATGAGCAGCAAATATGACCCATGCCTTCATGGGGCTGACAGTTAAGGGGCTGAATCAGATGTCAAACCAAGCCATGTCTACTGAGAGCAAGTCTCTGCAACAGAGGAGCAGGGGTCTGCCTGAGCATTTAGGAGATGGGAAGGAGACGGGGAGGCACGAATAGGCAGTATGGGAGGAGGAGGGAAGGGAAGTGAGCTCAAGTCAGAAGGAATGGCGTGTGCAAAGGCCCTGTAGCAGGAGGTAGCAGCAGGGGGAGACAGGTAGCTCCACACACACCCTATTTGGTCATTTGTGGTTTGGAAAGGCCAGGTCCCTCTTGTCTTTTGTAGGAGAAGAAAGACAGGCATCCAATTATGGCCCCTGATCCGCCTCTTTCCCTGGTCCCAGGTCTTTGGGGGTCGTGGGTCAGAATCCCCTTGGCCACCTCTCTCTCTCCCAGGCTCTTGTGGCCATCTCCGTGTCTAGGGTATAGATGATCCTGGGGGTATGGTCATGTAAGGTCCTGTCTTTCCTGGGGTCACCCTGAATTGGTTGGAGGAGTCAAGGAGACACTCCCCCAGCTGCCCTAGAGCCTAGTCTCCATTTCCCAGGCAGGCCCAGGTGTGAGGCTGCCCTAACCTGGGCATCTGAGTCAGGTGGACCTTCTCTCTCAATCCCTCCACCTAGGGTGACCCAAGCCAAGCCCTACATCCCTGGAGGAACATCCAGCGGCATTTGCCCAGCCTAGACATCCACAGAATGGGGTCAGTTTAGCCGTGATGGGGGAAGACTGGGCAGGAGCTCCTGGCAGAGCTGATCTCATGCCAACAAATGGAGATGGCCTTCACCGCACGGGCTTCCCTTCAGTTAGCAGGTTACAGGTGTGAATGAGGACTGCGAGCAGGGCCCCTGAGAGATGCCAGGAATTTTAGGAGCAGCTGGGAGGTGGGAGGGAGAGATTCCGCCGTGAGTGGGCAGGGAGGTCAGGGATCGGGGTCACATACCGTGACACTGCCGTCATCACAGCCCGGCTTCTGGGCCCATGGGTCAGGAGCACCAAGGAAATGAGCCAAGTTTCAGAAAGTGGGAGGAGACAGCACATTACATAAGAGGGGATCCGGCTGCCTGGTGCCCAGATGGGTAGAATGGAAGTCCTCTATGCCCAGTGATGGCTCAGGCTCAGGACAGGACACCTGTACTGCGTGGGAAAAACAGGGACTCAACGTTGACCTGGAACCATCCTCGGCAGACAGAGGCTTAGCAGCTGGCCCTGCACCAACTGTCTAGATTCCAATCCTGGCTTTGCTGCTTGCCGAGTGTGAGACCTGGCGGGGAGGGGTTTGGTTTCAGTTTTCTCACCCATAAGTGGGAACAGTCGTAGGACCAACCTTAGAATGTGTCTGGAGAATCAGATGAGACGATGCTGGACTGTCCATACGGCAACCACTGTCCACCTGTGTTAATTGGCTCGACTACCTCCACAGAGCACCCAAACCGAGAGGCTCCAGCAGGAGGTTTATTGTCTCATAGATCTGGAGGCTAGAAGGCCGGGATCAAGGGGCCGGGAGGCTTGGTTCCCTTTGAGGATGGGGGGGAAGAATCTATTCTCTGCTTCTCCCCTAGCTTCTGGCGGTTTGCTGGCTGTCTTTGGTGTTGTGCGGCTCATATATAGAAGCATTGCCCCAACCCCCCCCTTCATCTTCACGTGGCCTCCTCCCTGTCGGCATGGATGTACCCAAATTCCCCCTTTTCATAAGGACATTAGTCATGGTGGATTAGGGGCCCACCCCACTCCACTCTGACCTCATTTTAACTAATTACATCTGTAAGGACCCTGTTTCTTAGATGCTGGGAATTAGGATTTCAATGTATGAACTGGGGGGCGGACACAATGCAGTCCGTAACGCCACAAGTGGGGAGTTCCCTGGCAGTGCAGTGGTTAGGACTTCTCGCTTTCACTGCCATGGGCCCGGGTTCAATCTCTCACTAGGGGACTAAGACCCTGCAAGCTGTGAGACGTGACCAAGAAAACCAAACCAAAACAGGGGCTTCTCTGGTAGCTCAGTGGTAAAGATTCTGCCTGCCAATGCAGGAGACATGGGTTTGATCCCCCATCAGGGAAGATCCCTTATGCCTCGGAGCAACTGGGCCTGTGTTCTAGAGCCTGGGGGCAGCAATGACTGAGCCCACACGCCTGCCCCCTAGAGTCTGAGCTCAGCGTCAAGAGAAGCCCCCGCACTGCAATGAAGAGTAGCCCCGCTCGCCGCAACTAGAGCAAAGCCCACGCAGCAAGGAAGACCTAGCACAGCCAAAAAGAAATAAATACATGAATGAAAATGTAAAAACAAGCAAACAGAACACCGTATGTGGCGGGTCCAGCATTTGAAATGAGGCTGGTTGGAGCTGAAATGTGCCACCCAAAACGAAGGCTGGACTTCAAAGACTTGATCCAAAGAAAAAAAAAGAATGCACGATCAGCTCAGTTCAGGCACTCAGTAATGTATGACTCTTTGCAACCCCATGGTCTGCAGCACACCAGGCTTCCCTGTCCATCACCAACTCCCAGAGCTTGCTCAAACTCATGCCCATCATGCTGGTGATGCCATCCAACCACCTCATCCTCTGTCGTCCCCTTCTCCTCCCGCCTTCAATCTTTCCCAGCATCAGGGTCTTTTCCAATGAGTCAGTTCTGCACATCAGGTGGCCAAAGTATTGGAGTTTCAGCATCAGTCCTTCCAATGAATATTCAGGACTGATTTCCTTTAGGATGGACTGGCTGGATCTCCTTGCAGTCCAAGGGACTCTCAAGAGTCTTCTCCAACACGGCAGTTCAAAACATCAATTCTTCAGTGCTCAGCTTTCTTTATAGTCCAACTCTCACATCCGTACATGACTACTGGGAAAACCATAACTTTGACTAGATGGACCTTTGTTGGTAGAGTAATGTCTCTGCCTTTTAAAAGCTGTCTAGATTGGTCATAGTTTTTCTTCCAAGGAGCAAGCGTCTTTTAATTTCATGGCTGCAGTCACTATCCGCAGTGATTTTGGAGCCCCCCAAAATAAAGTCTGTCACTGTTTCCATTGTTTCCCCATCTATTTGCCATGAAGTACAGTGATGGGACCCAATGTCATGATCTTAGTTTTCTGAATGTTGAGCGTTAAGCCAACTTTTTCACTCTCGTCTTTCACTTTCATCAAGAAGCTCTTTAGTTCTTTGATTTCTCTCACTATTAACTTATTGATTAAATAATGATTTCATTTATTAAGCATATCGATTATACACCAAAATGATAATACTTCGGAGGCATTATCTTAAATAAACTGTATTATTACAATTAAAATTTTCATGTGTCTAAATTATAATTTAATGTGTTTAAACTTTAAGTCTTTACATTTTAAAGAACTTAAAATTACCAATGTGGCTCCCGTTACCTATTAAACAGCCTGAACTAATATTTACAAAGCCCTTAGGACAGGGCCTGGCCCATAGAAAACACTGGCAAAGTGTTAGTTAAATAAAGACTTCTCTTTAGAGGTGGCTTGTTACCTGTGGTATTTAAAAACTATGACTTCCCAAGGAGTGAGAAAAGTTGGGGACACGTCTCTTCTCTTGTCTGCCTTTTCTTTTATTTAGTGGAGTTTGTTTTACATTCTGGAAGCATAGGGCTCCCCACGTGGCGCAGTGGTAAAGAATCCGTTGCAATGGAGGAGATGCGGGGTTCGATTCCTGGGCTGGGAAGATCCCCTGGAGGAGGAGGTAGCAACCCACTGCAGTATTCTTGCCTGGAAAATCCCCTGGACCAGGAGTCTTGTGGGCTGCAGTCCATGGGGTGGCACAGAGTTGGTGACGACTGCGCACTGAGCTCACACACCACACGGCGTATGTCACGTGGTCCTGCCTTCTCCAACTTGTTTCACGGTATTTTTTCCATGTTGCTATAACGTCTTCATCATCATATTAAGCACAGTGGTTTTCTGAAAAATTGTTTCCAATATTCCTATTAACCACAAACAACTTTAAGCTGGAAATCTTTTGTTAGTTAGGATTATTATTGGGTAACGTGGTAAACGATTGAAGGATTCTAATAATAGGTATTGTCCGTAGTTTCTAGAAAAGCTGAAATGGATTTGCAGTCCTGCCAGCAACATATGAATGTCTCCGTTTCACCAACTTATAACGAAATTTATTTTCGTTTTTAAAGCGATTTTGTGTCTGTGTGTTTGTGTGTGTTTATTTTCTTTTGTTGCTGATTTGTTGGAGGAAAAAGCATGTCATTGCTTGTATACATACTCCTTTGGTGACCTGGAGGTTAAGCATTAACCACGTGATTATTGCCACTGTGCATGTTCTCTTCTGGTAATTGGTGCCTTGCGTCCTTTGGCCATTTTTATCAGTTTGCCTGCCTTCTTTATAATGGCGTTTCCCAACCTTTTTTGGAACCAGGGACCAGTTTCGTGGAAGCCGATTTTCCCACAGACCCCAAGGGGGTGGGGGTGGTTTCAGGGTGACTCAAGCACATGACAGTCACTGTGCACTTGATTTCTGCTCTCGTTACATCAGCTCCACTCAGAGCATCAGACGTCAGATCCCGGAGGCTGCGGACCCCACCTCAGAGCATCAGGCGTCAGATCCCGGAGGCTGCGGACCCCTGCTTTATGAGGATGTCAATTTCTGTCCCATTTTATTTTTTCCCAAATTCACATTAGCCAATAGTGACTAAATGCCTGAATTCCATTTCTTGTTTCACAGATTTTTGTATGTTTATGTAGGCAAACCAATTGATCGCCCTTTGTGATTTCTGTCATTGTTTTTAAGTGCAGACCATCCCCTTCTAGAAACGTGGTAAGCGTCGCTTCTACTTTCTTTTAGCCTTTGGTAATTTCTTTTTCTTTTTTCCTTAAGATTTAAAATCCTTCCAGGACAGTACTGCCCAAATGAAGTATAATGCAAGCCACAAATGTGAGCCACACATGTAATTTTAACTTTTCTGGTCCTCACATTCTTACAAAGTGAAAACAGAGAAGGCAGAGAGCACAGAGGATTTGTAGGGCAGTGAGCTTGTGAATTTACTCTCTATGGTACCACGACGGTGAATATGTCATTATACATTGACCAACCCATAGCATGTACAACACCAAGTCACTGATTGTAATCAATGTCCCTGCTGGTGGGGGGCGTCCACGGTGGGGGAGGCTGTGGGGTGAAGGGACGGGGGTATATGCGAGCTCTCTATACTTCTTTCTGCCCAGTTTTGCTGTGAATCCAAAACTGCCCTTAAAAATAAGTTTATTAATTAAAAAATTATAGATTATTAAAAAGTGAAAAAATGGTGCAATTAATGTTAACAATATATTAACCCAATGTATCAAAAAATATTACTTCAAGATGTAATCTGTATAACAATTAATGAGCTATTTCATTTCATTTCGGGGAGTGCTGTCTTCAAGGTCTGGTGTGCATTTCACAGTTACAGCTCATCTCCATTTGCACTAATGACAAGCCACGTTCCCAATGCCCAGCCACACGTGGCTGGCGACCACCAGCTTGGCCAGCGAAGTGCAGAACGTGGTTTGACTGCAAGTGACGACAGAGGGTAAAGGTTCCAGTGACCAGATTAACCACCCTCTTCCCCTTCACCTCCCGCCTGCTCCTCTCCCTCGAAAATTCCTGCCCAGGCAACCTGGGTTTTCTCACCGTCCCTGGTGACCTCTGCCTGGCTCTCGGATGCCGCCCTGGACACCTGTGGCAGCTGCCCAGCACCTTGGGCTTCCCAACCCTCCACCACCCGCCCGGGGCTGCCATCTGCTCACTGACACCTTCCAGTCCCAGCCTTTGGGCTGAGGAGCTCACCCTGGGGAGGGAGGGTGCATTTTTAGCTCTCTATCCCTGCAGGGTGAGTCTCGACAGTAATAACTATGATTAGGAGCCCATCCTGGGTTGCCTTATGCAATCCTCCGGATCTTTTTTTTTTGGCCAAACCTCAGGGCATGTGGGATCCTAGTTCCCCAACCAGGGATGGAACCAGCACCCCCTGCACTGGCAGAGCGGAGTCTTAACCACTGGACCACCAGGGAAGGCCCTCCTCCAGGCTGTCTTGAAGGCTGAAACCATTCTGCATTTACCGGAGCTCCTACCGGCTAGGGAGCACTGGCAAGCACCCAGCCTGTGGTCAAGACCAGGGGCAGGTTGGCAGAAAGGTACGCTACCACCCGGAGGGCTGAACCAAATTTATTAAGTTTGTTGGGAAGGAGATCTGCTGTGATCCCTGAAAGTTGCCCACGTGTCTCTGATGCCCCCCTGTCTTGCCTGTCCCTTGGGACCCTGTGGAAGCCCCTGGGATGAGGTCGCCGGGAGGTGGGAGGAGCCTGGTGGCCCTCCCCACCCCCCGACCCCCGCCTAGAGTCTGTGCTCTGGGATCCCTCTGGAGCAGGTCACCTCCCTGCCCCGGGTAGGGTGTGCCTTAGCGACTGCGGGAAAAGTCCCTGAGCGGAGGCGCAAAGCTGGCGGGAAGGGTCGGGGAAGGAGGGGTGCTCTCCAGGCCGTGGGGGCGGGACCAACATCCGACCCGCCCAGCAAAAACAGCCCAGGCAGCAGGGCGGGCAGACTCGTCCTGGACACCGGCGCTCAGGGCACCATGAGCGGCCGAGTTGGGGACCTGAGCCCCGAGCAGCAGGAGGCGCTGACCCGGGTGAGGAACTTGGGAGCGGGGAGGCTTGGGCAGGGGGCGAGCAGCCCCCGGGGCACAGCCGCGAAAGGAGACCCTGGAGAGTGGGCGTCCAGACCTTCGGCTCCAGCGCACAGGTTGTCCAGGGAGCTGGGCACCCACCTGGCCCAGGAGCCCCCCTCTCTGGGCCTCTCTGCGACTCAGTCCCGCTCTCCACCTCTGCCGGCGCCTGTCCCTTGAGGAAGGTGGACGAGGCGGCCCTGCCTTTTGCACTGAGGCAGCCTTGGGTAGACAGCCGCCCAGGTCTCCTGCCCAGATTGCAACCTTTATTTGTTTGGTTTCTCTCTGTGGCTTTCTGAATCCCCAGGCGGCAAGCCTTCTCCCTATTGTTAATGTTTTCATTAAAGGGAAATGGGCGGGGGGATTGGTGCTATCAAGACAGCCTTATGGGACTCACCTAAAGTGAAAGTAAAATCACTCAGTCGTGGCCAACTCTTCGGGACCCCACGGACTGTAGTTTACCAGGCTCCTCTGTCCATGGATTTTCCAGGCAAGAATACTGGAGTGGGTTGCCATTTCCTTCTCCAAGAGATCTTCCCAACCCAGGGATTGAACCCCGGTCTCCCGCATTGTAGGCAGACGCTTTACTGTCTGAGCCACCAGGGAAGTCTGAGCCTCACCTGGTAGTGTCATAACCATGAGGAGGTCTTAGGTGCTACAGCATTAATTCTGTTTGCCAGGAATTCCTTGGCAATCCAGCGATTAGGACTCACTGCTGTGGCCTGGGTTCAGTCCTTGGTCAGGGAACTAAGATCCCACAACCCTGTGGCATGGCTCCGTCCCCCCCGCCGTGGTCCAGCCCCGGCTGATCCAGGGTATTCGAAGGAGAGACTGCCTAGGCGACTATTTATATGCTAATTAGAGATACAAAGAGTAATAGAATGAGGATAGCTCAGTAGGAAAATTCAGTGGAGAAAAGAGGCTGAGTAGCTTGGTTTACTCGGGAGACCAATAAAACTTCAAGACAAGAAGTTTGCACCACTTATGTAGGCCGCATGCGCCCTCTCGAATAGCGGAAGGTGCCTCACCCTAGACACCTTCTCGAGTGGGTCTTAGAAGCCCAGGCATAATTAGTAAGCATGGTGGGTTCTGCGCTCCAGATGGAGACTTCAGCCAGAATGTGAAAAGAATGACATGGGGAGACCAAGCGTTGGTGAACAAGGCCCGTAGCTTTATTTTCAACAGGGGCTTATATACCCTAAGTTACACATAGAGGATAATAGGGGATGCAAAGTCAGCAGTCTTTGATTCTTATCAAAAACCAGGGTTTCTTTCCTGCAAATTTATCATATACAAATGGTTTAGGTGATTTACATCATCTTCTGGCCAGAAGGCCTATTAACATTTTATGACTCTTGACAAGAACTTATCAACAAAGACTTATTTTCTCTAAGAGTAATTATTTTAAGGTTTGGCGCCATCTTCCCAAGATAAAATTGCATTCCTATAGGGTGGATGTGTAATGGGTTTACAACAAAGGAAAGAATTTATTACCTTAAGGGTCTAAAGTTACTAACACCAAGGCCACTACTTATTTTTTCTACATACCAACTATTAATTAATACATATTCAAGGATACAATTCAGGGGATGTGAAAACTTGGCAACAAGCATTGGCTCATCAATGAAATCTTTTACTAGTTTATTCCGACAGTTTGTAACTCTCTGAGAGGCTCTAAGCTATTTGAATATCTTAAGCTTCCCGTGCCTCTGTAAACAATCGTATGCATAGCTGTAGGAGTCCGGGTAAACTTGTCAGGCGAGTTAGAGAGCCATCTGAGGGGTTTGGATTTAAACACTCCTAATTGCCCAGGAACTTTATTAATTGGAGCTCTAAGTTAACTCTTTGACAGAGAGAGCGAGATGGTGGTAGGGGACAGCCCCCAGTAAAATCAGAGGTGAGAGCACAAAGCAATAAAGTAGGCAGACTCTGGTTTTTTGGGGGCACATGCTCGAGAATATCCGGGGGGACTCCTGAGGCTCGATCCCGCCTTTGCGTATGCCGAGCCTCCTTCCTCATGACCTTTGTCACGAGTGGAATGCCTCACCGGCTCCCGGCAACACCCCCCCCCCGCAAAAAAAAATCAGTTTGCAGGTGGCCAGAGACTGGAAGCTGTGAATTCAGGGTGGCAACGTTGGGGACAGGAGGGTATCACAACTGTTGCTGTTCAGTCGATCAGTCACGCCTGACTCTCTGCGATGCTATGGACTGTAACCCACCAGGCTCCTCTGTCCATGGGATTCTCCAGGCAAGAATACTGGGGTGGGTTGCCATTTCCTTCTCCAATCACAACTGTGGCTCACACCTTAAGCCTGTGAAAGGGCAGTTTCAGACGCTGGAGAAGGGTTTCTTTTGAGGCTCCTGGTTTGTGAGCCTCACATCTGTCACCTGCTGCAAGCCAGGCCTGAATCTAAAGCCTTTACCTTCACAAACTCCTTTGACTGGCACAAATGTATCATTATCCCCACTTCACAGACAAGGACACTGAGGCTCAGAAAGGTTAAGCTACTTGCTTCCAAGTCCAGACCCTCATGACTCAATATCCAGGCAACGTCTCCAGAATGTTCTGGTGGGCCTGCATCAGATTCACCAGGGATGTTTATAAAAACAGAAACGGCACAACCCTCCCTCGAACCTACAGAACAAGGGTCTTGTGGGGCAAAGAACCCCTCAGGTTTGAGAAGGATCCAACTCTTCCTGCCATGGTGGGCTGAGGGCTGGCCCATTCCCAGGTCGCAACCTGGTCCGGGCATGTGCTGCTAACTCTGCAGGGTCCCTGGGCAGGACTGACCAGTGGACTGAGACTGGGAAGGTCTGGGACAGTGTTGGGATTGTGGGAGCACCTCTGACCATTGTATCCCCTCCCTCAGTTCCGGGACAACCTTCAGGACCTGCTCCCCATACTGCCCAAGGCTGATGACCACTTCCTCCTGCGCTGGCTCCGAGGTGAGGCCAGCTGGGGTTGGTGGAGGCTGACAGGGTGGCAGGGAATGGGGGTGGTGCTTCAGGAAAGCAGGTGGGAGACTTTGGGGGACAGCCCTGAAGAGTGGGCTGGAATCTCAGTTCCTGCCCAAATCAGCACAGCACAGAAATCTTAATGGCGCCTCAGTTTCTTCATCCATAAAGTGGGCATAAGGCCACCTCCCCAAGGGTTGTTATGAATTAAATGAGAGGGTGTAGTGCCTGGCATGGTGGGCAACAGGGTGAGGTGAGGTTAGAGGTAACGCCTAGGAAGTTCTCAGGATGACAGGCCTGGGCAGGTCTTGAGTAAATACCACTGAACCGTCTTCAGGACTTGCCCTTGGGTCTGTCTCCAGCTCCTTGAAGACAGGGCTTCAGGTGTCATTCTCTCAGGGATCTGACACCAGTGCCCAGTGAACGTTCAGAGACTGGGTGTATTTAAAGGCAGAGGAGGAATTTCCTCTAGGAACTGCCGCAGTAGTGCAGAATAGAGTGACAGAAACCACCCTAGAACTTAGGGAAAAAATTCATGTCATCTCAGCATATCCCATGGAATGGCTTTTGAGCTTGAGCCAGGAGAGAAGTCAGAAGCCAGGCTGGAATCAGACAGAACAGTGATTGCTAGCAGGGTGCCCATACAAGCTGCCTCGCTCTCCTGGCCTGTGTAATACTGGTCTCTACCTTCAAGATGCTGGGAGTCAGACCTGAGGTCATGGGCACACACAGAGCCTACACAGAGGAAGGCCTCCCTTCTGTTCTGTTTCATTTGATTGTTGGTTGTTTTTTTTTTTTTAATTATTGTTTTTTTACAAACTTTATTTTTTAGAACCATTCTAAAAAGATTTACAGAAAAGTTGTGAAGATAGTACAGAAAGTTCCCATAGATGCTTCACATTAACACTTGACTTTCATATGTATGTCTGTGACCTTTAATGAGCCATTATTGCTATGTGATTAGTAATTAAGATCTGTGTTTTATTTAGATTTGCTTAGTTTTTTTCCATTTCGGGATCCTATCCAGGACACCACATTCCATTTTCTTGTCCTGTCTCTTTAGGCGCTCTTGGCTGAGGCAGTTTCTATTTCATTTTTAATGTCATTTTAATGTCTTTTTCCCCACCCAAGCTAAAAAAGGAGTTGGAACAGTAGATTTCTTTTCTTTTTTTTTTTAATGTGGAGTATAATTGCTTTACAATGCGGTTAGTATCTGCTGTACAACAAAGTGATTTGGTTCTATGTGTATATATATATATATGCCCTGCTCTTGCACTTCCCTCCCGCCCCTCGAGGTGATCACAGGGCCCAGAGCACCCACCCCCATCCCGCCCCTCTGGGTGATCACAGGGCCCCAAGCACCCACCCCCATCCCACCCCTCTAGGTCATCACAGGGCCCTGAGCACCCACCCCCATCCCGCCCCTCTGGGTGATCACAGGGCCCCAAGCACCCACCCCCATCCCACCCCTCTAGGTCATCACAGGGCCCCAAGCACCCACCCCCATCCCGCCCCTCTGGGTGATCACAGGGCCCCAAGCACCCACCCCCATCCCACCCCTCTAGGTCATCACAGGGCCCCAAGCACCCACCCCCATCTCGCCCCTCTGGGTGGTCACAGGGCCCCAAGCACCCACCCCCATCCCGCCCCTCTAGGTCATCACAGGGCCCCGAGCACCCACCCGCATCCCGCCCCTCTAGGTCATCACAGGACCCCAAGCACCCACCCCCATCCCGCCCCTCTGGGTGATCACGGGCCCCGAGCACCCACCCCAGTCCCGCCCCTCTGGGTGGTCACGGCCCCGAGCTCCTGTCTGCTTTGCACAGCGTGTACATGTGTCAGGGCTGCTGTCTTGGTTTACCCCAGCCTCCCCTTCGTCCCCTGAGTCCACACATCCATTCTCCACATCTGCACCTTTATTCCTGCTCTGCCAATATGTTCATCTGGACCATTTTGGGGATGGCAGATTTCTTGAAGCCACTTGATACAGCCTCAGACCTCTCTCCTCCTCCTTTGAATCTTTTTGGGTTTAAAAATCAGCTTTTCAGGTACCGCATGGGTCTTAGATAAAAGAGTGAAATTGTATGCACTGTAGGTGGCTGGGTCGGGGGAAGGAAAAGGACCTAAGATAGGAAGAGGGTGCAGGCCTCAGAGCCCTCCCCTTCGCAATGCAGCTGCTCTGCTGATGCGGCCCCGCCCCCTTCAGCTCAGCTGTCCTCCCAGCATCGCAGGGTCAAAGGCCAGGGCTGAGCTCAGCTGGAAGCGGAGGAGCCTTCCCGACCCTCTGAGGCTGATTCCTTTGTTTTCCTTTGCCCGTATCCCTCGTCTGGGTCCATCGCTCCCTCTTGGATGCCAGTTCCAAGAGGACTGTGCCTGCCCGGTACTCCCAGTCTGACACATAGTAAAAAAGTTTAGAGGACCCGGGAGCAGTGTCCAAACCACTGTCTATAGGACCAGAAACCACACTCTGGTTCTCAATAGAAAAATCTCCTAGAGACATCTCACAGATTTTTTTAAAGTCAATAAAAGAATAGCAGGTATGATTATGCACTAACAAATTTGAAAATCTAAATGAAATGGATACATTCCTGGAAGAAGAAAAAGAAAACCCTCAATAGATCAGTAAATATGAAAGACATTTAAATGGTAATAAAAACATCCTCTCCCCTCCAAACTCAGACCACAAATGGCTTTGCAGGTGAATTTCTCCAGTTTTAAGACCAGCTAATTTCTTAGGTATACAAATTGTTTGAGTTGTTTTCAAATATATGAAAGAGTGAGATTTATTTTATGAGGCTTGGGTAGATTTGATTCCCAAGCTAGCCAAGGACGATAAAAGGAAATTATAGGCTCATTTCACTTACTAATGTAGATGTTCAGTTCAGTTCAGTTCAGTCACTCAGTCGTGTCCGACTCTTTGCAACCCCATGAATCGCAGCACGCCAGGCCTCCCTGTCCATCACCAACTCCCGGAGTTCACTCAGACTCACGTCCATCGAGTCAGTGATGCCATCCAGCCATCTCATCCTCTGTTGTCCCCTTCTCCTCCTGCCCCCAATCCCTCCGGCTTCAGACTCTTTTCCAATGAGTCAACTCTTCGCATGAGGTGGCCAAAGTACTGGAGTTTCAGCTTTAGCATCATTCCTTCCAAAGAAATCCCAGGACTGATCTCTTTCAGAATGGACTGGTTGGATCTCCTTGCAGTCCAAGGGACTCTCAAGAGTCTTCTCCAACACCGCAGTTCAAAAGCATCAATTCTTCGGCGCTCAGCCTTCTTCACAGTCCAACTCTCACATCCATACATGACCACAGGAAAAACCATAGCCTTGACTAGATGGACCTTTGTTGGCAAAGTAATGTCTCTGCTTTTCAAGAAGTCTAAGTAAAATATTATATAACAGAATCCAAGAAGGTATTAAAATCATGCAACAGTATCAAGGAGAGTTTATCTTGGGTATGCAAGAAGAGTTCAACATCAGAAAACCTAGGGAATTCCCTGGTGGTCCAGTGGTTAGACTTAGAGCTTCTACTTCAGGGGTCACTGGTTCGCTCCCTAATCGGGACGATCCCACAAGTCACGCAGCCAAAAAAAAGAAAAGAAAGGAGAACCTATCATTGTCATCAAACACATTAATGGAGTTAAAGATAAGAAATTATATGGCTATCTCAATGCAGAAAAGGGCATCAGAAAAGGTTCAAATTTTATTTATAAGACAAAAGTCCTTCATGACATCCTTTGAATAACTCTTAAAATGATAGTCCCAGATAAACTAAGGCTCAGAGAATGTAAGTGACTTACTCATGGTTGCGCAGCAAATAAAAGGACAAAACTAGAGTTTAAGCTCAAATCTGACCCCAAAGCCCATGCTCTTACCCCTCCTAACACCAGGGGCATCTCTGCTCCCTGGGGGATGTTAAATATTGCAGGCTAGCTCAGCTCTAGAGTGAACAAGTTTAAAAGGCCTGGAGGAATTTCTCTGGTGGTCCAGTGACTAAGTCTCTGAGCTCCTTCTTAATGCAGGGGGCCCTGGTTTGATCCCTGATCAGGGAACTAGATGCTAGATGCCGCAACTAAGAGTTCGCACACCACAACTAAATATCCCACGTGCTGCAATAAAGACTCAAAAGCCCGTGTGCTGCTACTAAGACCTGGCACAGCCAAATACATAAATATCTAAAAAATAAAGGCCTGGATACTGTAGAGCACAGGGAACTATATTCAGTATCCTATAGTAAACCATTATGAAAAAGAACATATATGTATGTATAACTGGATCACTTTGCTGTAAAGCAGAAATTAATACGACATTATAAATCAACTATACTTCAATAAAGTTTTTTTTTTTTTTTAAGGCCTGGAAAATGAAATCAGGGGCCTTCCACAGTCTTCGAGAGGATTAAAGATCCTTGCTTCTTTTTTTTAAAAAAATTCCAGACCCCCAGTGTATTCCTGGAGCATCAGGAAGGTGTACCCTCCTTGCCCCCGGAGCTTATCTCTTTATGAGCTGTTAGAGAATGGCTTAGGCTGCATTCTACCTCCAGCGTCCTCTTACCATGCCTTCTTCTTGCAGCCCGGAACTTTGACCTGCAGAAATCAGAGGACATGCTCCGTAAGGTGAGACCCTGTGCTCACAAGCATCCTGTCTCCTACACGTTGCACCCCAGGAATTATCCCCAGGGATTATCGACAGAGGCCAGGGACTCTTGCCCAGTCCTTCCCCCTCCATCCCTTTCTGCCTCAGACCCGGGTCCCCCACAGCCCTCATCCTGGCATTCCCACCCCCAGTCCTATGTTGGTGGCACCTGGGGTGGCTCTGGTAGGATCCTGGTGTCCGTGGGCAGAGGGGCATGGCCTGTGACCTCTGGGGCAGGCAGTCTGCAAGCCCAGCTGTGTCTCCGCAGCACGTGGAGTTCCGCAAGCAACAGGACCTGGACAACATCCTCGAGTGGAAGCCCTCAGAGGTGAGCCCACGTGGGGTCCCCCAGGCCACTGCCGCCCCCTCAACTCGCCCATCGCGTCCAGCCGCCCGAGGGAGCGGGGACCTGGCCTGGAGGCTGCTTCGAATTGAGACCGCACCCCGTGTCCAGGTGGTCCAGCGGTACGATGCCGGCGGCCTGTGCGGCTACGACTACGAGGGCTGCCCCGTGTGGTTCGACATCATCGGGACCATGGACCCCAGGGGCCTCCTCCTGTCAGCCTCCAAGCAGGAGCTGATCCGGAAGCGCATCAGGGTCTGCGAGTTGCTTTTGCACGAGTGTGAGCAGCAGAGTCAGAAGGTATGCGAGCGTGTAGACGGCACGTGGTGGGTCCCGTCTGTCTAAAGGTGGGTACCAGGACTGGCGAGGGAGGCACCCGCTCCTCCCTAGCCTTCAGCACACTGGGCTCTGCTTCACTTGCAGTCACCCTTGCACGAGCGTCTAACACGTGCATGCCATTCTCTGCTGGTGCACACCAAGTGTGGCCAAAGCCCTTCCCCTCTGACCTTGGGTGAGATGCTGGCCTTGGTGCTACGAATCCTCTAGCTGTAATCCCCTGGATCCCTGGGAACAGTGGGTGGTCAGCTTTGCTTACAGAAAAGATGTCCCTTGATTGTGTAACTATGAACCTTGATGGAGGAGCCATTGCTTTGGGCATCCCCAGAAGCTGGTGACCCTTCAATCTGGGCACATCCCTGGTGCCTCTAGGGAGTTACTACCAAAATATGTGGGGCACGGGGCTTCTAAGCCAAGAAGGACCACACCCTCCTTTGCAGGGCTTCTCCTGGCCCCTGACTCTGTGTTTCCTGGTCACTAGCCTTCAGAGGGAATCTAATGCCAAGTGTGGCCGGGTTGGTTTTGTGAGTCTAAGTGTCTAAAGCTGTTATGGCACTGTGGGATATTATGGTTAATATATATGTGTCCTCATGGGATTCCACACAAGGGCAAGGCCTGCATCCCCAGCGTCTGGCACAGAGCGGGGCACAAAATAGACCCTCCACCGAGATTTGTGGCCGGGCAGGAGAGAATTACCTAATGTTGTGTGTCGTGCCTGTGTGTTGTCATGTAAGATGGCTCACTTATAGGCTCAAAGCAGTGTCTCCAACTTCACAGACGTTCCCAATCGGAGCCAGCAGTTAAAGTGGCGGTGGCGCTAGTTAGTATCTGTTAAGATTTAATAGGCACTGGCCAAGCGCCGGACCCTGGGTTCGTTGAATCCTCACAGACCTCTCAGGGCCTGGAATTATCCCCATCTTACAGAGGGAAAAAGTAAGGGTCAAAGGGATTAAAAATCCAACCCAAGGCCTGGTGGTTCAGATGGTAAAGAATCTGCCTGCAATGCAGGGAGATCCAGGTTCGACCCCTAGGTTGGGAAGATCCCCTGGAGGAGAGAATGGCAACCCATTCCAGTATTCCTGCCTGGAGAAGTCCATGGCAGAGGAGCGTGGCGGGCTGCAGTCCCTGGGCTCAGAGTCAGACATGACTGAGCGACTAATACTTTCAAAGCCACACAGCCCCCCAGCAGCAGTTCTGGCTTGGATTCACCTGTGGGGCTGCATCGCTGGCTGACAAGTATACTACTGTACGTGAAGATGCCCAGTGAACAAATGATGTCTTTAATCACAGTTAACTCATTCCAGGCTACAGTATTGAGCAGAGTGTGAGGGCCACCACGCTAAGGCTCAGAGGTGGCACCTCCTTAGACCCTGGATGGGCTCTGTCTGTTTGGAAAATGCTGTGGGCAGCTGGCGGAGGGGGCAGGACGGTGGAGGGAGGGATCCTCAGGGGCGCTCTCTGGCCAGGATCTCCTGGCTGGAGCCATCATCTGACCCGAGTGCCTGCTCTGTCCTGTGCAGCTGGGCAGGAGGGTCGACACGGCCGTGATGGTCTTTGACATGGAAGGGCTGAGCCTGAGACACCTGTGGAAGCCAGCAGTGGAGGTTTACCAGCAGGTGAGGTTGGCCGTTGGCTCAAAGCCAACAGGGAGCCACACTGCCCACGCCAGCCTCCGGTCCATGGAGGAGGGGTCACTGCCCAGGGGCCCCAGACAGCAGCCAGTGAAGCTGACCTGGGGATCCACCCTCCAGGGAGAAAGAGTCTGAACAAGAGCTCCACTGAGGATGACAGCCATGCTCCCGGGGAGGACGGGATGGGCTCCTGGGGTGGGGGGGTGCTCTTGGGATCCAGCAGCATCAGGGCCGCAGAAATCTGGGGGCTGGAGGTGTTGGCAGCTGGCTTCGCTCAGACTCTTCTTGACCCCACAGTTTTTTGCCATTCTGGAAGCAAATTATCCAGAGACGATGAAGAATTTAATTGTTATTCGAGGTGAGCCCACTATGGGGATGACCTCCTGGGGTGGGAAGGGTGAGGAATAGGGGAGGGGGACAGCGGGGAAGCCACCCAGACCAGGGACTGTTAAACCCTCCTGGGTGGAGAATGGGTCTGTCTTTGTTCAGCTGATTCTCTTGGAATATACAAAATCACGCTCTCGTGTGCTGCAACAATGTCAAATACGCCATGTCTCTAAATGTTTACTGTAATTTTCTTTACTGATCTGGTTGGGGACTGGCATCAGAGAGTCCACGGACTGAGAATCCATGGAGTGCAGTCTGTGCCTGCAACAGCTATATGACAAAGGGCTCGCTGCATGTGTTCTAGGGTCAGATGATCTGGCTTCCCATTCTGTAAAATGGGGATACAGTGGCACCTTCCCTATAAGATAGCTGTGAGGTTACATGAGATAGTCTGTGGGGAAAGTGTAGCACAGAGCCTGGCCCATAGAAAGCACCCAGTAAGCTTGAGTCGTCCTGGTGGAACATGAGGTCGAATGCAGATGCCCCCTACTTGCACCCAAGAGGGTGCCAAGGCAACGTGGACACACCGTGAGTGTGGAAAGGAAGAGGCGCCCCTGGGGAATCACCATTGCTGATGCCCTACCACAGGGGAAGAGGAGGCAACCATTTATTGTTTCATTTGATCTCCACTTTTCAGTTAGGAGTGCTAAGCCTCAGAGAGGGTGAGTGAGTCCCTGAAGGTCTCACAGAAGGAAATGGCAGCATCTAGGCCTGTCCAACCTCTGTCCCACCCATGCCCTTGGCTGTGACCCTGTGTATTCAGGTCCTCTCCGTTCCAGCTTCTCAAGGGAGTTTGTGTGTTCCAGCCCCCAAGCTGTTCCCCGTGGCCTTCAACTTGGTCAAGTCGTTCATGGGTGAGGAGACCCGAAAGAAGATAGTGATTATGGGAGGTGAGTGACCCGGCCTCCCAGCTGTGACACCTCTGCATCCGCCTGGAAGCAGAGGCTGATGCCAGAGGTTCCATTTCCCTGTAGCTCCTCCTCTTTACTCAGGCCCTGACCTTGGCCCGACCCTCAGTGACCTTTGCACTCTCATTCGAGGCTTTGGGCCCTAGACAATGGCCTGGGTGGCCATGCGGAGCTCCTGGGTGTTCTCAGGAGTTGGTGCCCAGGAGCCAGTGTAGGACACATCAGGCCTCTCCCTGGACTTGGCCCCACTGCCCTCTGTTGAACCCCCGACCCCCCTCAAAAGAGCCCCACTTTTGTTCCCACAGGCAACTGGAAGCAAGAGCTGCCTAAGTTCATCAGCCCCGACCAGCTGCCCGTGGAGTTTGGGGGGACCATGACCGACCCCGATGGCAACCCCAAGTGCCTGACCAAGGTCCGGTGCCCAGAGGACGGGGAGGGAGGGGAGATGGCCGTGGTGCGGTGCCCGCTCACCACCCTCGCCTGCAGATCAACTACGGGGGCGACGTGCCCCAGCATTACTTCCTGCGCAACCACGTGAGGGTGCAGTACGACCACCAGGCGACCGTGGGCCGGGGCTCCTCCCTGCAGGTGGACAACGAGATCCTGTTCCCGGGCTGCGTGCTCAGGTGGGCACGGCGCCCCCCACACACACCTGGTGTGGTCGGGAGGGGCCCGGAGCCCAGGCAGGTGGCGGTCAGTGGGGCCCTGTCCCCTGCAGGTGGCAGTTTGCGTCGGACGGAGGGGACATAGGCTTCGGGGTTTTCCTGAAGACCAAGATGGGGGAGCGGCAGCGCGCCGCGGAGATGACGGAGGTGCTGGCCAGCCAGCGCT
This sequence comes from Bos taurus, assembly GCF_002263795.3. Taxonomy (NCBI): domain Eukaryota; kingdom Metazoa; phylum Chordata; class Mammalia; order Artiodactyla; family Bovidae; genus Bos; species Bos taurus. Next base: position 69,455,337 of record NC_037344.1, on the reverse strand, counting down.
ACAACACCCACGTGGTGCCCGAGGACGGGAGCCTCACCTGCACAGAAGCCGGCGTCTGTAAGAGCTACAGGGTTCACTGGGGTCGCTTTCCTCCTCATGGTGGAGAAATGATCTGACATCTCTTGCCGGTCTGGCCCCTCTGTTTGCTCCAATTTCCAGCTCTCAGGGTGGGTGTGGGGGGCTCTGTGCAAGCCCCTAGATACCCTGGACGCCGGGGCATCAGCTTCGGGTGTTGGATCTGAGGAGAGGCTCCCAGGTGTGGGTACAGGAGTGGAGAGGTGTGGTGGAGAGCAGGGCTCGCAGCCCCGTGGACTCAGCTCCTGGGAAGACCCTTCACCGCACTCAACAGGCTAAATGAGAGACAGCTGGAAGACAGCCGTGGGCTCAGCGTCAGGGCTCCCAGGCTGCCCACCTGCGTGGAGCACCCGAGGAGATGACCCTTCCAGGTGTCTGTCCCCCACTCCCAGGCCTCTCGGGCGGGTCGGTTTTGGCAGAAGCGGTGTTGCCCAGGGCCATCGCTGACCTCCTGCCTCTGCAGGGAATAGCACTAGAGGAGAGACCCAAGGTCGCTGTTCCCGGGAGAAGGAGAACGGGTTCAACCAGGGCTTCCCAGGTGGTGCTAGTGGTAAAGAATCCACCTGCCAACGTAGGAGGCATGAGATGGGTTTGATCCCTGGGTTGGGAAGATCCCATGGAGGAGGAAATGGCAACCCACTCCAGTATTCTTGCCTGGGAGATCCCATGGACAGAGGAGCCTGGTGGTCTACGGTCCGTGGGGTGACAAAGAGTCAGACACGACTGAGCATATGAGCCAGTCACGCACAGTTCACTTTTCTGTGCAAAGCAGGGATTAGAAGGGTGCAGACAGAAACCTGTATGGCTCATCAGATCCAGATCATGTTGGACCTTGGCAGCGAACAAAATTCCTCTAAAAGAGACATAAGAGGGGCTTCCTGGTGGTCCAGTGGTTAGGACTCTGCACTTCCGATGCAGGGGTCACAGCCCACCACCTGCCTGGGCTCTGGGCCCCTCCCAACGATGCCCAGGTATGGGAGGGCCGCCATGCCTATCTGAGCACACAGCCCGGAAATAGGATCTTGTTGTCCACCGGTTTGACAAACTAGGATCCCACACGCTGCACAAAACGACCCAGAAGTGTTTTTTTTTTTCTTAATAAACATTTTAGGGACCCCCTAGGTGGTCCAGTGGCTGAGACTCTGCGTTCCCAGTGCAGGAGACCTGGGTTCGATCTCTGATCGGGGAATTAGATCCTGCATGCCACAGAAAAGGCTTCCCATGCCACTGCTAAGACCTGGTGCGGCCAAATAAGTAAAATAAAAATATTTTTTAAAAATAATAAATTTTTTTAAAGACACGAGAAAGTGACTGGTGGGGAAAGTAGGGATCCCCTCTGGATTGGAACATCAGGATAAGGGAATCCCAGTCCCTCCCCTCACTTGCTCTGGAATCATCAGAAGGTCTCATCAACCTCCGTAAGCCCATTTCCTTGTCCATAACATGGCTATGATCGTACTTTGCGTGGGGCCACTTTGAGGATTCAGGGAGCTGTGAGCCCTGACGTGATGCCCATAGACGGGCTGATGCATGCTGGAGGTTACTGTGACGCCTGTGGTTAGCACAAGCATCAGCCAAGGAGAGAGTCGGGAGGGATGGGCTGGGAGCCAGGCCATGGCTGACCCGCCCGCCCCACCCACGGTCCTGGGCAGCCCCTTCCCAAGAGCACCCAGTTGTGCAGGTATGCTGGGCTTGCTTTGCCTGCTTCCTCCTCTGTCTCTGCAGACGTCCTGCGCTTCGACAACACCTACAGCCTGATACACGCCAAGAAGATCAGCTACACCGTAGAGGTGCTGCTCCCCGACAAGGCCTCCGAGGAGAAGATTCAGGGTCTCGAGGACTCGAGACAGTCCCCACTGCAGTGAAGACCCCGCCGCCCCTGTGCCCGAGCTCTCCGACCCCTCAGCACCCTGCCCTGTCCTTGCCCTTCCAGGCAGAGCGGTGCTGGAGGGGACCACGGAGAGCCTCCCACCTCACCTCACCTCGCTGTCTCAGCTCCTTGTGGGCCCACCTGGCTCGGTGGCCCAGCAGGAAGGGTACCCCCAGTGTGTGGATCACGGGAAGATCCTGGCAGACACCCCATCCCCTGTTCACAGAGAGCCAGTGTCCAGGAGGAAAGATCCTGCCTGCAGAACCTGCCCTTGTGTCCTTCCCGACAAGGTCCCCACATCCTAGGGCGCACCCACGCCTGGCCCTGGTTTGGTGGGGGTGTGCCTGAGCCCTGGCTGCAGGGAGCACTGCTCAGGCCTGAAGAGCAGAGAAGCCCCATTCTCCACATGTAGGGGCTCAGCAGGGATGCGCTGCAGGGCTGGCTGGAGGCGGCCAGGGAGAGGGATGGGCAAGCCTGCCGGGGGGCGGGCAGCGGGGGGGTGGGGGGGTGGCGGGTCTCTGTTCTGGCAGAGCGTCAGCTCTCCAGGTTGGCTCTACCGCCTTTGGAGGGAAGATCAGAAATAGAGAGTGAGCCATCAGTGAAGAGCCACACTCAGCCTTCCGCAAAGCCGAGTCTCCCGGGAATTCCCAGTTTGTCTCCCACCCCGTCCCCACCTGCTGTGATCCAGCCGACCTCCAGCCTGGTTTCTTTCTGGCTCTGAGTGGGGCCAGGACCCAAGCAGAGCTGGAGGGAGATGCAATGGGCGTGCTGGGGTGCAGAGTGGAGCTGCCATCCCAGGGCACCCAGCCTGGACTCAGACTTGCTCCTTAGGAGAACCATCAGGCTTTTCCTCCATCTTTGCGTCTCACCAGGGGGACAGCTGAAGGTCGGCTGCCAACCCTTCTCCTCCCGCGCCCCAAATGCGACTCAGCAGCAGGCCAGTGAAGGCTTTATTCCTCAATGGCTGGCTCTCCTGGGGCCCACAGCCCACAGTCAGGACCACTGCCGGCTCTGCTGGAAGGACCGCACCCAGCAGGAAGCTGCCAAGCTGACTGTGGCTCTGAGGTTGACTCTAGTTGTCAATGAAGCCATCCACCAGGGCCTGAGAGTGCTGCCCCACGACCCTGCCCCCTGCCCCCTGCCCTCTGGCTGGGCCAGGCCAGCGGCCCCCAGTACCTCTGAAGATCCGGCCCCCGGCTCTGGATTCCTGCTCCCGTACTGCTATCCCACAGGGTGGAATGCTGGCCACTCGGGTGACGTCCCCAGGAGTGAGTGGCCAGACATCCCTGTGAAAGGGTCCTTGCTGCCAAGCATTAGCATCCTGGCCACCCAGGCCCTTCCCAGGGACTGCAAGCCTCCTTGAGCCCCACTCTCCAGGTGCTTCGCCAGCAAGAAGCCTGCCTCTGGTCCCTTCCCCACTCTCAAACTCTGTGCTCTCATCTTCCCTGGTTAATAAGAGGTTTCTCGATTTCCCAGAGCCTGTTTTAGGCAAGGAAATAATGAGGCTTGGGAAGGTGGGGGTCTTCCGGTGAGCCAGGTGGGGCCCCAGCACTCCTTCTGTGGACCCAGCCCTCCATCCACCAAGAACGATGAAGCACAGAGTCTGAGCAGGGTCTCTGCCGCTATGCAAAGCAAACTAACTGAATGCCAGTACTTCCCTGGTGGTCCAGTGGTTAAGATTTCACCCTCCAGTGCAGGGGGTGTGAGTTTAATCCCTGATTGGGGAGTTAAGTCCCCACATGCCTCAGGGCTAGAAAACCAAAACATAAAGCAGAAGCAATGTTGTAACAAATTCAATAAACGCTAAAACATAGTCCACCTCAAAAAATCTTTAAAGAAGGAAAGAAAGAAACTGAATATCATAAGCCAATGCTGCAAGGCACTCTGGTCCAAAGGAGTGTTTAAATCATTTGGCAAGGAAAAAAAAAAAAAAAACTGCCCCACCATCACCAAGGGGACAGCCTGGGTCCATCAGGAAAAAAGTCACACAGCATCTCATGTCCAAGAGCATTCCCACATCCCGGATGTGGTAGGCTTTCCCATCACCCCACTTGCACAGGTCACCCTCTGTGCAGCCTCCCAGTTGAAGGGACATCTAGAGCCCTCAAGGTCCTGGCTTACCAAGGCCATCTTCCCACCGCCCGTGGCAGGGAAGGGAGGAGGGGGAGGGGGACCCTGTGCCAGGTTTCACTGGGCCCAACTGTCATGACGGCGACTCCCAGTGCCTTCCTGCCACCTTCACATCCCTCGCCTAAAAACAAGAGGTTTGTGGATATGAACGCTGACCCTGGCCTTTCTAACCACCACTTTAAAAGGAAGTAGCCCAGAAAGGGGCTGGTTTACCCGGAGCTTGTTTTCTTGTTTGTTCAACTCATTCATCAATGTTTACTGAGTGCCCGGTGCCAGGCACTGCAGGCCGTCGGTATCCTGGGGACACTGGACTGATCTGACTCCGCTAATGGGAAGGCTGCCTGCAGTGAGGGAGGCAGAAGTGACTCCTGTGATTATCAAGTGGGAGGGTGCCATCACGTGGGCTTAGAGGGGCAGGAGCCAAATTCTAGGGGCCCTTGAAGGCATAATTGAGAGACGTGGCAGGGGTGGGGGTGGGGGGTGAGCAGGTGCGACAGGCCTTCCAGACGGAGGAGTGGGGTGAGGGCGCCTATCGGGTGTTTGAAGCCGGAGGGAAGCCAGAAGGGCTCTTGAGCGGCGCTGCTAACGGCTCTCTGATGTTTGTCATTTCTGTGTGTACACATCTGGTGGTTATTAACAAAACAAAACCATTTTTTAAGGCAGGTTGCAAAACGGCCCTGTTGTTTGTCAGGAAAGAATGGCACAATCTCCCAGGCCTCACCTGCCCAGGGGAATGGAGGCAGGGCCTGCCGTCCTGCCCTCCTCCTGGCTGCAAAGCCACATGACCTTCCGGGAGGTCCAGGGGGAGGGACAGAGGCAAGGGGCCTACAGGGGTTTTTGAATGTAGTTGGAAAGGCTCTCGTGCCCCTCAGATCTCCACTGCTGTCCAGCTCACCTTCCAAAAGCCCAGGCTGAAGGGGACATCACCGTGAGACAGTCACAGCTTCACCAGCGCTCCGTGGCATGGCACTCCAGTTTGCACAGACCCTTTATATGCAACCCTGAAGCACCCAGGAGTTATAGCCCATTTTACAGGTCCAGGAACCAAGACTCGGTGAGGGGGAGAGCCTTGGTCAATAGCTCCATGTCCAGTGGCAGAGGTGGAGCCAGAAGTCCGGTCAGCTCCCAGCAGTGGCCCTGCCCTGCCTCTCAGGGGAAGGGAGGGCCCATGTGGGACGGTGGGCCCCTGCCAGTGAGCGCCAGCCTGGGGCAGGGGGCACATAGCGGGACTGGGCGAATGGCTGGGTTCCTGGGGGTGGGGTGGAGATGCCCAGGGTCTGGACAAAGCTGCCCGGGGATGTGTGCCTCGGTGGGACGTGACTCTACTCCAGCTCCGCCCCCACGACTGGGCACCAGGCCTGGGCCGAAGCTTCGCCTCCAGAAGCTGGGGACAGTGAGGATCAGGGCGGGAAGAGACTTTTCAGGTTGATGAACAACATGAAGAGGAGGAGGGGACTTCCCCTGGTGGCCCAGAGATTAAGAACCCTGCCTGCCGGTGCAGGGGACACGGGCTTGATTCCTGGCCCAGGACGATCCCACGTGCCGCGGAGCAAACCAAGCCTCTGCGCCACAACTACTGAGCCTGAGCTCCAGAGTCTGCAAGCTGCAGCTTCCGAAGCCCCGCGCCCTAGAGCCCTTGCTCTACAAGAGAAGCCGCCACTTGCTGCAACTAGAGAGAAAGCCTGCACGCAGCAATGCAGACCTGGGGCAGCCAAAAATAATTTTTTTTAATTTTTACATAAAATTTTTTTTTAAAGGGAGGAGATGAGATGTGAACCCAGGGCCATCTGTGCAGACAGCACGGAGCTTGCTGAGCACGCTCGGTGGGTGGGCTTTGCATCAGGAGGCTTCAGAGAGGAGGCGGCGGCAGGCCTGGGCTGCAGGAGTGCTGCGGCGACTGTGGCAACGTCGCCTTCGGCCATCAGAGGGCGGTGTTGGGCCAGCAGGGCCTCTGTCCCCGAGGAAGCAGGAACTGGGTCTCTCGGCACTCTGCTCAGGAATGCAGTGCCTTTGAGACCCAACAAGCCAAGCTCAGCAGGCCCTGGGCTGTTTGGGGCCATCTGCAGAGGCAGAAAGAGGGGGTCCGACCGGGGTTTGCGTCCTGGTTCTCAGCTTGCTGGCTTGCTCACTAAATACGTCTGGACTCCACCCCCAGCACCACGGCCACTGCCCTGGTCTGGGCTTCCGTCATCTCTTGCTTGGATGTTTAGAAAGGAGCCCATGAGTTTCTCTCTGCCGCTTCCTGCCCTCTTCTGTCCACACTCCACAGGGCAGCCAGAAAAAATCTCTGAAATGAAAATCTGATCACATGGTTCCCTGCATAAGCCCTCCACTGGCTACCCGTTTCCCCCCAAGAGGGGTCATTCTCAGTGGTGGCTGACCAGGTCCTCTGGGACTTGACCACACTGGGCCTTAACTGCATCTCCCCCGACCCCAACAACCTGAACTCACCAATCCGTCAAGCTCTGTCCTTCCTCCCTGCCTTTGCCCAGCCTGGACTTCCTCCCCAGTCTTTTTTTTTAATTTTTGGCCACACCATGCAGCGCACAGGGTCTTAGTTCTCTGACCAGGGGTCAAACCCACGCCGCCTACAGGGGCAGCGCAGTCCTAACCACCAGGGAAGTCCATCCCTCCCTGATATTGCTGCGTGCACCCTCAAGGCTCCCAGAGCCCTCATTCGGGAGGCCTTCCCTAGGCCCCTTCCCGCCCCCCAGCAGGGTTCAGGTGCCTTCTCCATGTTCTCGGAGCAATAGGACCAGCGCTCATCACACAGCGGAGTTGTCACCTGCCTCGTGCTGACTGCTGTTGACCCCCACCTACACTATCTTGTGTTGATTCTGAGAAATAAACATCGTCTTCCCTGCTTTTCAGGGAAGGAAAGTAAGGCTGAGAGACACGTTCATTTGCTCAGTGATGGTGCCAGGCCTGGAATTTGGGATGTCAGGCTCCAGAGCCCTGCGTCCTCCTCACCCATCTACCCCCAGAGGTTGGGTCATACCAGGAGTACGGCTGGAGGAGGGCAGAACCTGGCAGCGTGACTCAGCACTCTGGAGAGACCCAAGGAGAGGGTTGGGTGGGGCAGCCGCAGAGAGAGAAGGACCCAGAAAGGATGGGCTCGCCTAGCTATGTCGGTGTCCTGGAGTTGAGGGCAGGCGGGGTGAGCGGCCCAAACATAACCATAAAAACCAGGTCTACTGATCACTTGTCATGTGCCGGGAGGTGGTGAAATAACTTACTGGCCTCTTCTAACCATCCCAGTAAACTTATAAGAAGGGAGTATTATTAGCGCCAATTTACAGATGAGAAATCTGACACTCGAGCTCACCTAGCACATTAGAGGGGACGCCAAGGTTCAAACTCAGCTGTTTCAGCACCATATATTTTTGAACCATTTGAGGATGACTTGCTCAGTGTTGGGAGAGGAACTACAGCTGTTGGGTAGTTTGTTTGCAATCACCACCAGACTCGGCCTCCCCCACAGCAGTCTTGGGCACTCCAGGTTCCCAAGAATGGCCATAAAAGCAGAGACCAGTTTGGCATAATCTTGGAACACTCCATGCCCTTAGGGTGGCCCCTGGTATCACGAGCAGAGGTGTGCCAGCTCTGGCCCTGGACAGCGTACAAGCTCCTCTACTTTGCAGCCTCCTTAACAGCCCTACTCCATGCTCCTATCACCATAGCAACCCATTCCTATGGTAAGCAGCAAGGGCATGTTGGCCAAAAACACGGGGGACGGCTTCATGACACTGGATTTGGCAGCAATGACTTCTTGAAAATGACACTAAACACACAAGTAACAAAAGAAACAACAGATGAACTGGACTTCATTAAAATTTAAAACTTGTGTGCTTTAAAGGACCTATCAACAGAGTGAAAAGGCAACCCATGAAATGATAAAATATTTGCAAATCATGTAGCTGATGAGATTAAAACTCAGAATGTGTAAAGAACTCCTACAAGTCAATGACAACAACAACAAACTTCATTTAAAAGTGAACTAAAAAGTAGATGTTTCTCCAAAGAAGATGTACAAAGGGGCAACAGCTCATGAAAAGACGCTGAACATTACTGATTATTAGGGAAAGCAAAGCAAAACCACAGTGAAACATCACCTCGCACCCCTGAGGATGGCTATTATCAAACAACAGAGAGTGCGAAGTATTGGTGAGGACGTGGAGAAACTGGAACGCTTGTGCATGGCTGTGAATGTAAAATGGTGCAGCTCCTGTGCAGAACAGTATGACAGCTCCTCAAAAAATTAAACATAGAATTACGTTATGATCCAGAAATTCTACTTCTGGGTAGAACTGAAACCTGGGGCCTCGAACAGGTATTTATACACCAATGTTCATAACAGTTTTATTCATAATAACCAAAAGGTGGAGTCAACCCATGTGTCCATTAAGAAATGGATGGATAAACAAAATGTATTCCGTTCATACCATGGAATATTATTTAACCTTTAAAAAGGAATGAAATTCTGACACATGCTACAACATGAATGAACCTTCAATGACATTAAACTTAAAGCAAAAGAAGCCAGACGCAAAAGACAAATACTATATGATCCTACTCCCAAGAAGCACCTGGAGTAGTCAGATTTGTATAGACAGAAAGTACGATGGTGGTTGCCAGGGTTACTGACCTTTCCAGTCAGGCCCCAACACGGGTCCCCCTACCTGTTGTCATTCAAGTCAAAAGAATGCGACAGAGTTTAGTTTTGAAAGAAGTTTGCATGCATGCTCAGTCGAGTCCAGCTCTTTGCACATGAACTAAACCCCGCCAGGCTCCTCTTTCCATGAAATTTTCCAGGCAAGATTACTGGAGTGGGTTGTCATGTCCTACTCCAGGGTATTTTCCCGACCTAGGGATCAAACGCACGTCTTCTGCATCTCCTGCACTGGCAGGTGGATTATGTACCACTGCGCCACCTGGGAAAGCTTTATTTCTTTCATCAAAGAATGGAGAAGTGCAAGCTCAGGCTCTGGAGTCCAGGGTCTCCTGACAGGCCGCGGGCAGGGCTGCTTTATAGGGTCAGGGGGGAGTGGGCGGAGTTCTGCAGAGCGGCGCTGCTCCCGGCTTCAGATCGCAGTGCCGGGTGCAGCATCTCTGCACACGGCTCGCTGCCGCCATCTTGAATTGAGTGTCGTGTGCAGTACTTCTGCACACGGCCCACTGAGCTGAGGGCTTGGCGCAGCCATTTTGCACTAGGAACTCCGGTCTGAAGAGCCTATGCAAGGTCTCTGCATGCAGCCCCCCTGAGAGCAATTGGAACTAGACTAAGCACAGAGGAAAAAGGAAAAAAAGGTTAGCCTTTATTTCATTACCCACATTCTATTTTAATTTCCCGAGAATTGTTCATGAGCTTTGCCAATGACACCAGGGGCTTTAAGGAGAGGAAGCAATGGAAAGTTAATGTTTAATGGGTACAGAGTTTCAGTTCAGCTTTTTCAGATGAAAAAGCTCTGGAGATGAATGGTGGTGATGGCTGCCCAACGGTGTGAATGTACTTAATGCCACTCAACTGCATTCTTAAAAATGGAAAATTTTATGTTAGGCATATTTTACCACAATAGAAAAAAAAATTTTTTTAAACAGAGAGACTTAAATATAAGAGCTAAAACTAAATCTTGGGACTTCCCTGGGTGTCCAGTGGTTGGGAATTTGTCTTCCAATGTCAGCAATATGGGTGTGGTCAGGTAGCTGAGATTCCCACATGCTTTGCAGCCAAAAACCAAAACATAAAACAGAAGCAATATTGTTACAAGTTCAATAAAGACTTTAAAAAGGGTCCATATCAAAAAAAGAAAAGGTTGAACATAGAATTACTACCTGCAATTCCACTCCTAAAGATACACCCAAGAGAAGTGAAAACATGTTTTCACAAAAATTTGTACAAAAAATGTTCATAGCACCATTAATTCATAATACCCCAAAAGTGGAAATAACCCAGATGTCCATCAACTGATGAGTGGGTAAGCAAAATGTGGTGTATTCATGCAAAAAATGATTATTCAGCTATGAAAAGAAGTGACGTAGTGATGCCAGCTACAGTAAGGATGAGCCTTGTCTACATTATGCTACGTTAATGAAGCCAGTCAAAAGATCACATACTCTATGATTGGATTAATATAAAATTTCCAGAACAGGAAAGTCTATCACGATAGGAAGTAGATTAGTAGTTGCCAGAGGCAGGAGCAGGAGTACAGGAAATGGGGAATGACTAATAGAGGGTACAGTGGTTTTTGAGGTGGGGATAATGAAAATATTCTGCAATTAGGAACTTCCCTGATAGTCTAGTGGTTGAGAATCCAGCCTTCCGATGCAGGAGATGTGGGCCCCATCCCTGGTGTGAGAACTAAGATTCCATATGCCTCGGGGCGACTAAGCCCATGCGTCAAAAACTACAGAGCCCACATGCTATGGAAGCCATGTGCCACAACTAGAGAAAAGTCTGCCAGCTACAAGAAGATCCTGCCTGTGCCAAAGCTGAGAACCCGACCCAACCAAATATAAAATAAATATTTGTAAACAATATTCTGCAATTAGACAGTGATTGTATAAGATTATACAACCTTGTGAATATACTAATTTTACACTTTAAGAATGGTAAACTTGTATGTGAATTCACACTTTAATAAGAAGAAGGTGAAACTGCCCAGAGGGGAAACAGGGAAAGCAGACCGCCCCAGGGTTCTACCCAGACCACCACTGGGACTGGGGCAAGGCGCCCCCCCACCACCTCCCGCTCCCACAGTTCCCCTTTCACCTCTCCTTTTCAGGCCACCCCACCTCACCCCACTGTGTTCTGAACCCCACCCTGGCCTCTTCCCCAGCAACGTTCACCCCATGGTGAGGCTCCCTCACCCCCTGGGCCCCCTCTGTACTCACCCAACTGGTTCTGATACTATGGCATTTCGCATGTCATAGTAACTAGCGTCTGGAAGGAGGGGTCCAGGGTGTGGAGCGGGTGGCCCTGTCTACCCCCTGCGATTGTTTGCTTGTGGCCTGGTTGTTGCCATGGGCCCCTGAGAGCTTGGCAAACTAGGACTTGGAGAAGATGGGTACTGTGGGTGGGGGTTCGGGGTGGTTCTTTTTCACCGAGGTCTTTGTTTCAAGGTAGGGAAATCTATTCTACTGGGCTCGGAATACGCTGCAGCCCGAGGTGCGTGGATCCAGGTTTCCTAACACGCGATGATTATTCACTTTTATTGAGCGACCTCCTACATGCCGGGTACAACGTTGAGCCCTTTGGGGGAAGGTACACCTGGGTGGTAGCTCCATTATAGGTTTCAGAGTCAGACGGGCTTGAGTTCAAATCCTGGCTTCCCATTTCTGGGCTGTGAGTCTTCAGAAAAGTTTCTTAATCTCTCTGGCCTTTCATATCCTTAACTGTAAAATGACGATACGCCTACCTGTTTCCAAGCGGTTTGATAAGGACGTAACGTTCTCAGCACAGAAATGCAGACTGAGCTCCTTGCGGGCAGGGACCCGATCCATCATGTTACGTCCCCAGCTCTGCCCTCCCAAGACAGCCCAGGTGTGCTTTTCACCCGCCCCGCTCCACACCATGGCTCACGCCGTGCCCTCCGCGGGGTGTCGGGGGTTGCCCTTTCCTCTACCCCAGTCTCCACTGATTGACATCCTCCCTTTCTTCAAGGTCCGGCTCAATGCCACCTGCATCCCTGTGGGGTGATTTCCGTGCCTGGATCTTCTCCCTGTTTGGGGTGGAGCCTCCAGAGCTGAGGCTGAGGGGCGGCTTCCAGCATGACCGCAGAGTGATGAACTGCATGTGCTTCTCTCTGGATAGGCCACTGAGCTCTTCTCTACCTCAGTTTGCTTGTCTGCAAACTGGACTTAATGATAGTAGCTACCCAGAAGGGGGCTCTGACGTTTAAATGAGGCGATGCACTTAGTTTGGGGCCTGACATGTACAAAGCCTTCAATAAACCCTGTAGATCTGTGTTAATATGGTAGCCATGTGGGACAATCTACAATAAAATTAATCGAAATATAAGTTAATTAAAACTAACCACATGCCAGGAAAGATTGAGGGCAGGAGGAGGAGGAGGCGACAGAGGATGACATGGTTGGATGGCATCACCAACTCAATGGACATGAGTCTGGGCAAACTCCAGGAGATAGTGAAGGACAGGGAAGCCTGGCGTGCTGCAGTCCACGGGGTTGCGAAGAGTGGAACACGACTTAGTGATTGAACAATAACAACAACCACATTTCACATGTGACAACTGGCTACCAGTGATGTCCACTAGAAACCCCCCCAAATACAGAACATGTCCATTGCTAAAGAAAGTTCCAGTGCATAGTGCTGTCAGTCATGATGACGATAATGTGAATTTGTGGTCTGGGTCAGGAAAAGCTCTTAAGGATATGTCTCATACCCCTCAGCTCCTCATAGCTCCTGGGGGGACCCCCAACTCCTCCTCCTGGCCCTGCCTGCCCAGTCTCTGACGTCCCCAGGGGTAACCCGAGACCCTCCCATCAGGAGCATTAGGGCGAGAAAGGAGACTGGTGAGAACCAAGCAGGATTAGGGGCTAATGAGAGTGCAGTGGAGGAACCCAATCCCTGCCTGCTGCCCGCCTGGTGGGAAGTGGGTGTGGGTGGCGGCAGAAAGAGGCTGGAATGTGAAGAGGGGAGGGACCAGAGGGTGGAGAATTACCTAACTGCTTCAGAGTGTATGCAGCAGGCGCCCTGGACGGAGGGAGATGGCTCCCCTTCTCCCGCACCTGATTCTATCAGGGCCCAGAGCAGGGAGGTTTCAGCACTCACCTGCCTCAGCTAAATCGGTCCCAAGATAGCCCAGGCATGGGGACCTGTGGTGTTCTGAGGGTAGGAGAGACCTGGGAACAGGGCCTTGGGCTAGCCCAGCTGTTGGGTCCGAGGCTAGGCCAGGGGAGAGTTTCAGCCCACTTGGACCCGCCTCCCAAGGCCTGGAAGAGGTAGCCACGTATCTATACTGTGGTCTCCGGCAGATGCACTCCTGGTTTCCTTACAGACAGTCATGGACAATGTGGCCTCCGCCCTCGGAGCTTCCGATAGCTGGAGGATAAATCTCTTAGAGGTGCACAACCCTTGATAGTCTCCATGTCTCAGTCAAAGGACAGGGGAACCTTCTGGGTTTCCCTCATCACCTGGCAGAGTGGTGGGGCACCCATCACTGATCAGATGTTTAAAATCCTGAGGAACACCGATACCACCTCCCGGGCATCAGTATGCCCCTCCTCCCCCTCAGGACGCAGGGGATGGGGGATCTTGGACAAGGCCTCCTGTGTCCTCGTGACCTCTGCCATGACAAGGGAGGTCGGCAGGGCTGGGGGCCCTCAGCCCTTCCCTGTATTGAAGGCGCAGGACGGGCACCGCAGGAGAGAATTTGAAAGACAGGAAGAGCAGTAACCCGCCCCATAGAAAAACAAGCCTTTATCGAGGACACCTTTTGAGTTCCATTTTTTCTGCCCAGCCTGCCTCCTCTTGAATATGGACACTTGTTGCAAAAAGCCACGAGCCTCCCACCCCGAAAAAGTGACCAACATATTTACGAGACTAAGTCCCTGACTGCCGGCCAGCAGAGCTGGGTAAGGGTGATCTTAGCAGGACTGTAGGTGCAGGGTTTCATCAGTCAGAGAGGAAGACCGAGGGTCAGAGAGGATGGTGTCTGCAGGGAGCACACCCATTGTTTTGCTAGTATTTGCCGCCTGCGAAGCAGCACTCAGATTAGTACTCTTTCCCCCTGAAGTTCCCCTGCCCCTGGAGGCCTGGGAGCACTGAGGGGTTCGACAGGCACCCAGGCTGCACACTCACACCTTGGGAGGCCAGCCTCATTCCCTCCCAGCCTCCTCGCCCTGGCAGGGGACCTCTGACACACCCTGTTTTCCCCACCTGCTCCCCACCCACCCCCAGAATCGTCCAGAGCCAAGCATGGGACCTCAGTTAATCCCAATTATGTAACGTGCAATCCAACGGTTGGCCAAGGAGGAGGCGCCCTGGAGCCACGCCCAGGAGTGGGGCCAAAAGACCTGGCTTGGTCAGGGCCACAGAGCGGGCTCAGCCTCTGACTGGAGTGGCCCCCGCCCCTGCAGCCTCCCCCAGCGCCATGAGCGGCCGAGTGGGAGACCTGAGTCCCAAGCAGGCAGAGAGCCTGGCCAAGGTGAGCTGAGGCAAGGGGCAAGGGCTGAGGGGCTGCAGGAGCATGGGGGCCGGAACCCTCCCCCTCTGCTGGGCTCAGCACGTCCTCGACACTGTCTCTTGGCCGTCACCTCACCCGGGGTCAGAGCCTACGGTACCTGGTGATGTCTGCCCTGTCCAGGGCAGCGGCCGGGGGGACAGCACTGCTTGCAGACAGAAGGGCAGGTGCCAGACCTGGGAACTTTATCTGACCTGCCTCCTCCCCACCTCCCCGTAGGTAGGAGCCGAAGATGCTGAGGCTCTGCCCTCGGACTCTGTTCCGTTTCACTGCCCGGGACCCTGAAAGCTCTTACCTGTCTGTAAGAGCTAAGAGTCAGGGTAGAGTGTGTATGTCATCCCCACGGTCAATGGGGAAGAGGATGCATAATTACCAGCCATGTTTTCATGGAAAATGGGATGGAAAAAAAGAAGCTTTGGGGGGCTAACGAATGAAAAGAACAAAGAATATTCACCCCTCAACCCAGCTACCCACCAACCCGCCCATCTATCCTTTCCTTCATTCCTCCTCCCTCCCACCCCACCCAATGATCTCTCCTCCTCTGTCCACTCACGCCCCATCTCTCCTATCCATTCACTGGTTTCCTCTTCATTTTGTCCCATCCATCCACCCACCCATCCATTCTTCTATTTACTCACCCACCTCACCTTCCATTCACCTCCCCATCCCTCCACCCACCCATCTTCCATCACCGCAGGCCAGACTACACTGGAAGAGAAGGAAAGAAACTGGAAAAGAAAAAAAAATATCACTGAGTCTGAGCTCAAGGCTCAGTGTGAACACCTCTTCAACCAGCATCTCTCTTCCCAGTTCCGAGAAAATGTCCAGGATGTGTTGCCCGCCCTGCCCAACCCGGATGACTATTTCCTTCTGCGCTGGCTCCGAGGTGAGGGCGGACGTGGGGGAGGTCAGGGCAAGGGGCAGCAAGAGGGACCTGGTACCAACTGCTCCAGGAGGACCCATGGCTCGCAGGATCCGACCACATCATCTTGCTTCACCTTCAGGTCCTGAAGAGGGGAGGGGACAGGAAAGGAAGGTCCCCTCTAAGGCCCCCGGTGCCCTCCATAGTCCCGCCTCCTGCCCAGGACCAGGACAAGATGACTGCAAGGCAGCCTCTTTCACACCTCACCCCTTCCTTCCATCTTCCCACAGCTCGGAATTTCGACCTGCAGAAATCAGAGGCCATGCTCCGCAAGGTGAGACCTATCCCCCCCAGAAAATTTGGTAAGGGTGTTTGTTGGGGGCAATTCCCACCTCCAGCCTCTATCTCCACTCATTTCCCTTTCAGTACATGGAGTTCCGGAAGACCATGGACATTGACCACATCCTTGAATGGCAGCCCCCCGAGGTGAGACAGCAGCGCCCCCCACACCCCAAGTTTTTGATAGACATACCACCCAACAGCCTCGGCATCACTGGGGACCATGAGTAGAGGGCAGCAAACCTGAGAGGCCTGTGGAACCCCCGGGAAACTGCAGCCAACTCTCGTGTAATAATTATTAATATTTCCTATTAAGATCCAAGCTTGAGTTAAGACTTTACCTGCATGAACTCATTTAATCCTCACAAACGCCTGAGATGGATACAGCTGTACCCATTGTACGCATGAGGACACTGAGGCCCAGCAGTGGTTAAGCAGCCACCCAAAGTCCCAGAGCCTCTAGGTGGAGCTGGGATTTGACCTCAAGCCTCCAAATGCAGGCTCTTCAGCAGCACAGTTAGCTCGTGGCTCTGAGCCCTTACCCCCTGGTGCCTTGCTCAAAGCATCCTGTCTAGGTGGGAAAGAAACTTTGCCCACTGAGGAGTCGGGAAGAACAGACCCCACCGTGGTGCCTTAGCTAAATAACAGTCCTGGTTTCATTTGCAGAGCACAAGCTCTGAGCCAGGCAGGCTGCTAAGCCAGTGTGATCTTGGGGACTTTCCCCAGCAGAGGAGGGGGAATGGGGCTCAGAGGGGTGGTGTCACTTGTTCAAGGGTGCACAGCAGGGAAGCAGGCGCATCTGTTTTTTGAAGCAGGTCTGCTCACCTTCAGTATCCGTGTTTTTCATCACTAAGCCCAACCCCTCTCCATGGAAAAGGGGCACGGGAGACTCTGCGGGCAGGACTCAGGGAGGCCTCCGGCAGGCCTGGCTGAGTCCTGCCTTTGCCATGCATCTGCCATTAGCGAGCACCTCCCCTGCAAGCCCCTCAGCTTTCTCACCTGGACGTAGGGCCACCCTCCAGGGAAGGGAAGGTGCTTGTACCACGGTGTGTATAGGTTCAGACCACCCAGGGCAGCCTGGTTTGGCGAGGGGGCGGGGTGGGGCGGCAATCTCTGGGCTTGGTCGCTTAATCGGGTCCAACTCTTTGCGACCTCATGGACTGCAGCCCACCAGTCTCCTCCATCCATGGGATTCTCCGGGCAAGAATACTGGAGTGGTTTAGCCATGCCCTCCTCCAGGGGATCTTCCCAGTCCAGGGATCAAACCCGGGTCTCCTGCACTGCAGGCGGATTCTTTTCCATCTTTTCCACAAGGGAAGCCCACGGCGGTCTCTGGGAGGTTGCACACCGCCCAGTTCCATGTGTCTGGCCTCACGCAGGTGATCCAGAAGTACATGCCTGGAGGCCTGTGTGGCTATGACCGAGACGGCTGCCCCGTGTGGTACGACATCATCGGGCCGCTGGACCCCAAGGGCCTGCTCTTCTCGGTCACCAAGCAGGACCTGCTCAAGACCAAGATGAGGGACTGTGAGCGCATCCTGCACGAGTGTGACCTGCAGACCGAGCGGGTGAGGCCGCCCGGGCCCACAGTCCCAGGAACACACCTACGCCCTCAACATCCCGGTCAGAGGGCTCTGGGCTCACACACCAGCTCCAACATGTCCCAGCTGTGCCACGTTGGAAAGTCACCTCACCCCTCTCTGAGCCTGTCTCCTCACCTCCAAAACTGACAAATAATAATGGTTGCAGAGATGAAGTTATATAACAGAGCATGTGGCCGGCACCTGGGGCCTCTCAGCAATGCTAGCTCCTATGATTCCCTCTGAGTCTTTGCCCTTGCTGCTCCTTCTTTGGGATAATCCGACCCCCAGCACACACACGTTCCCCCCACACCTCCACTGGCTCTGCCCTATCCATCTTTCAAGGCTCAGACCGTCCCCTTCGCTGAGGCCCCCATCTGGGTTAACGTGCACCCTACACCTCTGTGCATCCAGTCGCGGCTCTCAGCTCAGGACCGTGGTGACCCAGTTGCTGGTCAGTCTCCCCAGCCAGACTGAACTCTAAGGATAAGAACTCTGGATTATTGAGCTATATGCCATACTCAACAGTGCCTGGCTCAACATAGGTTTTTAATAAATATTAGCTGGACAAATGGAGGGATGAGTGGATAAATGAACAGCCGTATGAAGGGAAGGATGGGTGAATTGATGAATAGGTGGGTCAATTAATGGATGGGTTGATAGGCAGGTGGAGGGTGGATGGATGATGAATGGGTGATGGACAGTGGATGGGCGGATGGTAAATGCAGTCACCGTTCTGTCTGCTCATTCCTCTGAGGACAGAGCAGGGAGCCGGGAGAAGCCCTGGGGTCACGTGCTGAGGCACCATCTCCCAGTTCTGAGCCTGCACCCCGATCCTTGCTCTTGTCCTTGCAGCTGGGGAGGAAGATTGAGACCATCGTGATGATATTCGACTGCGAGGGGCTGGGGCTGAAGCACTTCTGGAAACCCCTGGTGGAAGTGTACCAGGAGGTGAGCAAAGGCCCCGGGTGGCCCTGCTTGCTTTAACCACCAGCTTGCCCAGCAGTGACTGGCTGCTCACTCAGAGCCAGGATCTAGTGACAGGTGGTGGCCTTTCCACCACTGCAGCCCAGGCCCCATCACTGTGTTTCCCGAAGACTGCACAGAACAGGCCTTGGGAACAGCACGTACTGACGCCACAGGGGCAGCTTCCAACAAACCGTCCCCTGCCCTGTCACCTCTGCTCTGTGACATGGGCAAGTCACTCTGTCCCGCCATGCTCCATTGTCCTCACCTACACAGTGGGGGTACTGATTGTCTGCACTCCAAAGGGACATAGCCACACTTCTGTGAGTTGATACATAAACTGCACACACCGCGCTTGGCAAACAAGTGTGCTTTCTCACTCGCTCCATCGTGACCGACTCTCTGTGACCCCATGGACTGTAGCCCACTAGGCTCCTCAGTCCTTGGGATTCTCCAGATGAGAATACTGGAATGGGTTGTCATTTCCTACTCCAGGGGACCTCCCCGACCCAGGGACCGAGGCTGTGTCTCCTGCATCTGCTGCGTTGGCAGGTGGATTCTTTACCACTACCCGTGAAGCCCCAGTGGTGAACAAGCAATGAACAGTAGCCATTATTATCACTGTACTACTGTTGAATAGTAGTACAGAATAGAATAAATACAAGATTTATTCTAAAGATGGTTAATATTATGTAATTATTATGAGAGTGTGGTCACAATAGTCTGTGGAGAGGTTTCCTCCAGGGACCATGGAAGTGATGGAAAGAAGGGAATCCCTCCGCAGCCTTCTGAAACCTCCAAGGGGAGGTTGCAAAGGGACGGGGGTAGGCGAAGAGGAGGTATGGGCTCTGATGGGGTCTTTCTTGATTCCACAGTTCTTTGGCCTCCTTGAAGAGAATTACCCAGAGACCCTGAAGTTCATGCTCATTGTGAAAGGTGTGTGGCAGGTGACTGCACTCCTCTGTGCCTCCAGTCCCTTATCTGAACTCTGGGGACAGTAATAGTGCCTTCTTTCCCGGAAGCAGAGAGGCAGGTTGGTTGCTTGGCTGCATGCAAATCACTCAGAGTGCCTAGAACAGAGTAAGTTCTCCATAAACAGTAAATTCTATGGTTGGTTTTCCTGCAAGAAAAGGCAGCCCCAACCCTAGCTTGTCCAGGAATCCCCGCTCACCTCTCCTACCCACGTCTATCTCTCCCTCCTCAAACTGCCTCTCCCATTGGCAGCTGGCACAGCCCAGTCTGGCCTTTCCTGCCTACTGCCTTCTGAGCCTCCAGTTAGCTTTATGTATTCATCCTGCTTTCCTTGAGTTGTCTACTCCTTGAAGGCAAAGCCTTTGATTCTTCACTTCTATTGTATCCCTCACAGGCTTGGGGCCAGGTGGGAACTCAATAGTATTTGGGTAGTTGTTATCTGGGTGGGTGGATTGATGGAAAGATGGTTGTATGTTGGTGGTTGACTGGACTGGTTGACTCATTGCTTCATCTGTTGTCTGTTTAACTGGCCAGTTGGTTAGCTGACTAGTTGACTGCCTGGTGGTTGATTGCATATCTGATTGGCTAGTTGGATAGTTGTTAGTTTGGTAGACTGATTGAGTGACTAGTTAGCATTTTGGTTGGCTATGAGGGTGAGTGTCTAGTTGGCAGACTGGTTAGTTGGTTTGGTGGGATTGTGGAAGGTTGACTGCTGGTTGGTTGGCTGGTTGGATGGTTGGTTATTTGAATGATTGACTGACTGGAAAAGGCAGTTGGTTGGGCAGTTAGCTGGTTGTTTAACTGATTGGTTTTCTGATTGACTGACGTGTCAATTGGTTTGGTAGGGTTTGATTATTTGGTCGGGTGGCTAGTTGATTGGTAGGCTGGTTGATGGGTTGATGAGAATTGATTGGCTGCTTGTTGGCTGGTCTGCTGGCTGTGTGATATGTTGGATGGTTGGATGGTGGGTTGTTGGCTGCTTGTTGGCTGGTCTGCTGGCTGTTTGATATGTTGGATGGTTGGATGGTGGGTTGTTGGCTGCTTGTTGGCTGGTCTGCTGTGTGATACGTTGGATGGTTGGATGGTGGGTTGTTGGCTGCTTGTTGGCTGGTCTGCTGGCTGTTTGATACGTTGGATGGTTGGATGGTGGGTTGTTGGCTGCTTGTTGGCTGGTCTGCTGGCTGTGTGATACATTGGATGGTTGGATGGTGGGTTGTTGGCTGCTTGTTGGCTTAGTTGGTTGGATGGTTTGTCAGGTGCAGGGCATTGAAACTTGCCAACCTAATTCATGGTTCCTCCATGCTGTTGGCTCTGACTGTTATGGAGAGAATGGCCTGATGGAATCATTTTTTTCCCCATTATACTTGCTTATATCTCTCCAGCCACCAAACTGTTCCCTGTGGGATACAACCTCATGAAGCCCTTCTTGAGTGAGGACACTCGCAGGAAAATTGTAGTGTTGGGAAGTAAGTTGTTCCAGCTCCATCCCCTGAACTCTATTCATGAGCTTTGGAGTAAGGTGGCCCATCACCCCCATCCAGAGGTCCATGCATCACCTGGAGTCAGAGGCTCCTCCTTCTCAAAGGTGTAGTGGGTCTTACACTATGGAGTCTATCCAGTTACCTCTGTCTTACTCTCTGCCATACCTCTTTGGCAACTAAGGCGTCCACATCTTCCTCCTTACCAGTTTCAGTTTGGTTGCTGGTCAACCTCTGGGCTATGGGCTCAGTTTCTTTATATTAACCTTCTATGGCCATGTAGGGGGGATAACTTGGATTGGTTATAAGGGTGGGGCCGTGTGACACCCGAGAATCCAGAACGCAGAACTTTGCACAGGGCGTGAAGAACAGTAATGGGCTTTATGATTGTGATGATGAAGCAGCAAGAGGGGGAGGTCCTTTCAAAGATCCCAGGCTAACCGTCTTCCACCCAGAGGTCTGACTTGGGTGGGCCATTTGCACACTGCAAGGCCCCCAGCATGGTCCTTGACCTCGTTGGGATTTAAAGTCTCCTAAGGCACGTAGACAACACTAATCTTGACTGCTCATCACTGGGAGACCATCAAAAATGGGCAAACTGATCAGCCAGGGGAAACATGTTACCATAGCAACACAACGCCAGGAAGACACTTCTACAGCCCAAGGCCTGAAAGACTGGGAAATCAGCCCTGGCAGCCCAGCTCCTGTAGGGCTTCCTCCACCTGCCAAGCTTAGGCCCTCCTGGTAGGAATAGGGGGCACTGACGGGACCCCTCCATGCTCAACAGTCACCCTTCAACCTCTCTGCCCACAGGCAACTGGAAGGAAGGATTGCTAAAACTCATCAGTCCTGAGCAACTGCCTGCCCAGTTTGGGGGGACCCTGACCGACCCAGATGGGAACCCCAAATGTTTAACCAAGGTATGAAGAGCCCCAGAACAGGGGAGGGTAGAGGCGTCAAGCTAGGTTTCTTTCTCATCCACTCATTCATTCCACCAGTGTCTATGGAGAGACACCGGTGAGCCAGGTACTGAGTTAGTCCCAGCCCTGCCCTAACAGAGCTCTCAGCAGCTGTTCAGGCAAATGAGAAATGGGAGAATTTTGACCCAGAGGGATGAGCTGAGAGAGAAAGTTCCTGGAAGAGGCCCTGACCGAGGCTGGTGGGACACAGAAGGCTTCCCGCTGAGGGGTGGGGGAGGACAGGATGAGCAGAATACTTCCAGATGATGGGGAAACGTCTCCAACAGGAGACACAGCCTGAAAGATGCAATGGCTGGGAGCAGGGAGCAAGCCCGTCCTGCTCTGTGTCTGCAGATCAACTACGGTGGGGAGATCCCCAAGTCCATGTACGTGCGGGACCAGGTGAAGACTCAGTATGAGCACTCGGCGCAGATCAGCCGCGGCTCCTCGCACCAGGTGGAGTACGAGATCCTGTTCCCAGGCTGTGTCCTCAGGTAAGGCTCAGGCCACCGCCCACGCCCCAGCTGGACCCTCGCCCCTCGGGGGTCTCTCAGACTCAGCAGCAGCCCGTGCTCCTTCCCCTCCCCGCAACACAGGTGGCAGTTTGCGTCGGACGGAGGGGACATTGGCTTCGGGGTTTTCCTGAAGACCAAGATGGGGGAGCGGCAGCGGGCCGCGGAGATGACGGAGGTGCTGGCCAGCCAGCGCTACAACGCCCACATGGTGCCCGAGGACGGGAGCCTCACCTGCACGGAAGCCGGCGTCTGTGAGTCTGCCCTGGTTGGGCCCCAGCTCTGGAAGGATGGAGCCACCTGTCCCGTGGTTTAGAGAAAGCAATAGAGAGGCAGTGACCCCCCCCCGCCCCCAGGGACATACAGCCTGGGTCAGTGCCGCTCATCCACAGAGTCACTCATGCGGCCCACACTCCAGCGCACCTGCGGTGTGCGGGGAGCCAAACGGGCCTTGAAGGGGTTGAGAGCATCGCAGGTCACAGGCAAGGGACAGCAGGGAAGATGACTTTCCCCAGGAGGAAACCAGGGCTCTGAGAAGCAAGTCAACTTCAGAGCCACACAGCTGCATGTGGCGCCAGGGTTCTAGGTCAGCCTGGCGGTAGCAGCATAACCCTGGGCAAAAATCCTGAAAGTCTCACCAACCTGGAGGCTTGGTTTGCTCACCTGTGAAGCAGGGGTTACGACTCCTACCTCTAAGGGTGCTTGTACGGAGGTTTTTAAGTAGGGGAGGCAGGAGGTGTGTGCAGGCCTAGCCCAGCACCCCACTTCATCCCTGGGGGCTGGGAGGCCTCTGACATTCCCAACTGCCCCCCGAGGACACCCCGTCATGTGAGTGTCCAGGTGTGGAGACAACAGGGTGCAGTGGCCATTGTTTTCGTTGCCAGTTGGTGCGACTAAAGCCAGGCTGGGCATGTGCCGGGGGAGATCAGGGTCTGTTTACAGGCCCTGCTCAGGAGGGGTAGTTCCCATGGGGGAGAGAAGAAGAGTGGGAGGAGTTTGGCCCCGCTTGGCAAACACAACAGGTGGGAACACAACCTGTTCTCCCCCATGGCTGGGGCAGGGTGCAGGCATGGAGTCAGGCCCAACTACCCATTTTCCCATCTGTCTCCCCAGACGTCCTGCGCTTTGACAACACCTATAGCTTTGTCCATGCCAAGAAGGTCAGCTTCACAGTGGAGGTGCTGCTCCCAGACGAGGGCATGCAGAAATACGACAAGGAGCTCACCCCTGTCTAGGTGGCTCCCTCACTTCCCAGAGACCCTGGCCCTTTGCTTTCTGTCTCTATATTCTTCTCCCCACCTCCCTCCAAAAATTGCTCAGTAGTCCTCTTGACTCTGACACTAGTCAGAAGAGAAAGGGCTGCCTTGGGGAAAACTCAGGCGCTGTGATCAGATCAGGAAAAGTGGGGGAGGCACCACTTTGGAGGATGCTGAGGCTGCAGAAGAGGAAGAAGCAAGGGCAGGAACAAGAATGGATGTCCCTGCAACCTGAGAAATAGAAAAAGGAATCTCCCGGCCTTTGTCCTCACTTCTCCTGAGGCATTTGTGTGCTTGAATTTCTTCCCCATGAGTTATCAGCAACTTGGGTCAGAGATGTATCTAAATTCTTCTTACTTCTACCTCTTATATAAGCAAATGCTCAACTAATGTGAAGTTGAATGGAGGTAGGGAGCAAATGGGTGTGCAAGATAAAAAGAATTCTACAAGGGGAGATTTCAGCACCTCGGACAGGGGCTGTGGTGGGGATGGTCTCTCCTGAGACTCAGGTGACCCAGCCCCCAGATTTCTGGCAGTGGCTGCCCCCTGGGGTAGTTAGGAGCTGTCTATAGAAGGCTTTGTCTGACTCAAAACACACAGCTTTCCCAACCTCTCACTCCCACCCTTACCACCTCCCCTTGGAACTCACATCTTATGTTTCAAGCAATTAAAGGCACTTCCCTAAAAGCAAAGGAAGTCACATCTGGCTCTAGCTGCTGCCTGGCAATAAAAAAAAAAAAAAAATCACAGCTGTCATTCAGTGAGTTCTCTCCATGTACCATAGATGGTTCCAAGTGCTCTGTGAGTTTAGCTCATTTCACTCTCACGCCTGCCCTGGGGTTACATGTCACAGCCACACATGCATAAGGATACTAAGACTCAGAGAGGTGAAGTCGCTCTTCCGACACCACACAGCATCCAAGACCCAGGTGTGTGTTTGTTTGTTTTTAACTCCAAAGACATTGCTCTTAATTGCTCCATAATACCACCACCTGAGACTCTACTTTTACAGAGAAGAAGGAATATCTTAGATTGTCCAGTGGAAATGTCTTGAATGTCACCCTCTCCAATCCCAGTTTGTGGGCAGAAGAGGATTATGCCCATTGAGCAGTTGGAACAATGGAGACCCCCGAAGCTGATTAAGCAGGTCATCCAAGGAAACTCACAGCAGAGCAGGCAGGGCTTGTGCTTCAGAGCCCAGCATCCAGTCCACTGCTCACATGGCCGCTGAGAAGCATAGCCTCTTGCTACCCACCACGACCCTGGGTGACTCGGGGAGACACCACGGCCCCAGGAGCTTTCTGCTCCGGGGACATGGAGCTGCTGGCTTGAGCCCCAGGTCCTGATACATCTCTTGACAGGAGGAGAGGAGTTCCACAGAGAACATGGGTGGGTGGGTGGGGAACGAAGGACTTGACGTTCCTTGGGAATAAGCTGAGAGCCCAGCCTGCTGGGGTGAGCCCCGTCACGGGCAGAAGAGGCCTGAGTCCGAGACCATTCAAGCTAACATGCAGCAGCAGCTAGCACTTTCCATCTGCACTTAGGGATACATTTTATAGACCAAAAACAGCACTGGCCTCGTTTCCTTCAGCCCATGGGTGGCAGAAATAGGACTGGAGCCAAAGCCTCCCTCCTCCCACCTGCTGCCTCCCACCCTCCCACCAATTCCCGTTACTGCAGCAACTTGCCAGAACAGGACAAGACCGCCGACTCTCCGAGCAGGGGGCTGGGAGAGGGGTGGATAGGAAGGAGGAAGAGAAGAAAGGGTTGTCAGATTTAGAAGAAGAAAAAAAGCAATACTTGGGACATGCTATTTATCTGAAACTAAAATTTAACTGGGTGTCCTATATTTTATCTGGCCACCCTACAAATAAGGGATGGGGAGGTAGGCAGAGATGGATGGATCCATACTCTTGGAAGATGGTGGCAGTGTCTGCAGGTTGGGCAAGGATGTGGTGGGGGAGGATGGCTCAGCATCGGGTCTCACCCTTGCCCCCTGAGGGAAAGGTCCCACCCCTAGGCTGCAGCAGGGGTGCAGAGGAAGAAGGGGTGGACCCTTTCCACCCTTGGGGCCGAGGCTGCTGTGAGCTGTGTTGTCAGATTATCCACATCTGTCCCAGCTCCTCGACCACAGTTCACAGACCCCACTGTGGACAGAGGCGTGGACTTGCTACCAGGAGAGGGGTTGGGGTAGCACAGAGAGCCTAGCCTAGGGCTGCAGCCAAGAGTCAAAAGGTGCCCCTTGGCATCCACCGATGCCCAGCCACAGTCAATGGGCAGGAGCCCTCCAGCTCCCAGCTTCCGGGTGCCCAGTCTCACTCAGGGGCCAGGCGCTTTGTTCTGAGTGTCCAGGAGGTGAAATGGGGAGAGAAAGAGACCCTGCTTAGCCTTGGCCAACGGGCACCCCCATTTCAGCTGTGGTCAGCGAGCAGCATAGCAGCAGGAAGACGGAGGCCTGCAAGCTGCCCACTGTGTGTGAAGCGGGGGGACCCAGACTTTGTGGAGAAGCAAGACCTGAGCAACCCACAAAAGCCTCCTGGGGGCAGCCATAATGAGGAGACATTGCCCCCTCCCCAGCCTCCTTAAATTGGCCCAGAGGAGGCTGAGGAAGGAACGAGCCTCACCTGGAGCCCACACGGGAGCCCAGGGCCCGGCCGAGCTGGGCCAGGCTGAGCACGTGCACGTTCCCCCACCCCAGGCCCCCACATCCTCCTGCCTGCAATGCCTCCTTTTAGAAAATGCTCTGAAGCCTCCTCACTCACGTGAGATTTAGTGAGAGTTAACTGCTGACGGAAGGCTCATCGCACGTGGACTTCACTTTCTCATCTGTGGGATGATAACGGTTGCACCAGGTGCCGAAAAGGCCGTGACAGAGTTTCTGTAACACAGCGCCCGGCATGTAGGAAGCACTCCAGCTGTGTTCTCTGTGGGTGTCATTTGATGATTCTTGTCCAAGGAGAGGGGCTGCATGATGATGAGGTGGGGAAGGTGGCAGGGAGGGTTCAAGGAGCAGGTACCATTAGAGATGGATCTTGAAGGCTGAGAACAGAGGGAAGTGGGGGTGGGGAGGGCATTCCCAGCAGGCAGCATGACCTGAGCAAAGGCTCAGAGACTGGAGGGTTCAGGGGAAGGCAAGGACAGAGGTGCAGGGTGTGTCATGGTGAGAAATGAGACTGCCTCGGCGGGGAGGCTCTGAAATCTGGGATGTTCAGACTGGATCCCGGGGACTTCCAGGAGTCATAGAAGATACCAGGACACAGAAAGGACTCGGGGAGACTCAGTAACAAGCAGGATCAGATCGGAAGAATGTTCCTTTACGCACTGGGCCTTTAAGGAGTGCCCAAGACTTTCTCGTATAAAAATAAAACCATGACGATCATCCTCAGATGCACATCTTCAAATCACCATCCAATTATTTCCTCTGAATAAATCCTTAGGGCTGGAGTTCCTGAACCGTATAATTGGCATACTTGCTCTCTAAATTACTCATCTGATGGCACAGTCACCAATTGTGTGTTCTTGAAGTGTCTTGCCTATTATAGTAATAATACTGATTAAATAGCCCCCTCTGTGAGACCCACTCTGGCCGAATTTGCAAGCCATTTCTCCTGTAACCCTCTCAGCAGCTTCAGAGGGTCGTTATGGAGTATTGTACAGTGAAGGAACCAAGACTCAGAGAGGTTAGGTAACTTGCCCAAGGTCACACAGCCTGTGAGTCAGCTCTGCGTCTGAGTCTATAGAGAGCCATGGGCTGGAAGGCAGTAGGAAAGGGGGATGGGGGAGATGGGGGGTTCAAGGGACTCCCGCTCCAGGAAACAGAGACCCGACCACAACGTGCTTGTAAAGAGTAAATACGCCACATCACAGGAAACACTTAGCATGGATTCAGGCCGACTAGGGGCAATTCAATGACATGTATGCTTCTCAGTAATCTTGAAAGTGGTTTGAACCAGTCAAGGTGGGCGGATTGGGAGGTGCTGCCTCCTCGTGGTGGTCCTGAGCATTGCATGAAGCGGCCACTGGGGGACCTAACTCCCAGCGTGCCCCAGGTCAAAGGCCACCAGGCCCCCCGGGGTGGGAAAAGACATCTCCCCCAACCCCATCCGGGGTCTGCCTTATCCTCTTAGGCCCCAGGAAAGCAATTTCCTATTACACCCAGCATCTGCCACCTCCAGTCCGGTTGACCGACCTCTCTGTCTGTTTCCCATCAAATAGGATAACACAAGTTAGTCCAGTCACAAAGAACTGTCCCCTGCCCCGGAAAGAGGCAGCTGGAGACAGTGTTTCCTACCCCTAGAGGGCTGGGGTGCTTGGGGGAGGTGTTCCAGCTCCATGGATGCCCGCTACCCCAGAGAAGAGTTGCAGATAAATACAGGATGCCTCGTTAAATTTGAATTTCAGATAAACAAGGAAGAACTTTTCAGTGCATATACATTCCATGCCATATTAGGGACATACTTGTACTAAAGTCTTATTTGTTGTTTAAACCAAACAAATTTAATGGCGCATCCTGTTACTTTATTTGTTATATCCAGCAGCCCTCCCTGCAGCATTCAGAGCAGAACTGGGAGGGGCAACGGCCCATTCTGTGCCTGGTGCTCTGGGCCTCCCAGGTCAGCTCTCACAAACTGGTAGGAGTCTGCTGACCCTACCTCACCAAGGGGGGCTTCCCTGGTGGCTCAGCTGGTAAAGAACCCCATCTGCCAGTGCAGAAGACTCAAGAGACTCAGGTTCGATCTCTGAGTCGGGAAGATCCCCTGGAGAAGGAAGTGGCAACCTGCTCCAGTATTCTGGACTGGAAAATGCCATGGACAGAGGAGCCTGGTGGGCTACAGTCCATGGCGTGACAGAGTCAGACACAGCTGAGCACATACGCATGCGTACACACACTGGGGCCACTGAAAGCCCGCTGGCTCGGAGGCACAGAGCTGAGGTGTGCAGGGACCTAGGGAGCACTGGGGTTGCAGCTTCTAGGACAGATGGAGGCCCTGGCCCTAGGGACCCACATGGGGTGAGGCGGGGTATAAGCACAGCAGTGGAGGGAGTCCCGAGGAGGTTGTGGAGACAGAGGTTATCTTGAGGGGGTGAACCAAGGGAAGACTGGGCTGCAGTCAGGCTCAGATGGTATCTGCCCAACAGACTCCCCTCCTAGTGTGTATCTTAGGAGACTTGCAGAAAAAGGACAATGCCCATCCCAGAGGAGGCTGGCAGCACCAAGGTGGAATTCCAGGCACGTGCAGGGGACCACTGGTGGGCAGGGAGGTACCAGACAGGCCCACTGCTGGCCACTGTGAGCGGTGCATTCCCAGAGACACCAGCCTCCACCTCTGAGGCTCCCGCCCTGCTCCCCTTCACCACTTCTCTGCTCATCCCCAACAGAAACGGAGAAAACTCAACTTCTTGAGGATTTATTGGACTGAGAGCTGGCATGCCGTCCAGCCAGGCGCCAGCAGGCCTTGACCAGGAAGGGGCAGAGAATCTGTCCTCAGGGTCCCCGCGGGTGTATGCCTGTTTCTCTGAGTGACTTGCTGCTCCGCCATCAGGGTGACCTGGCTGAGCCTTTGGGAGTCCTGGGTCCCCAGCTTGCTAAGTGATCTTGGCCATGCTCCTCGCCTTGTCTGGGCCTCAGGTGCTTTACCCTCCATGGGAGGATGTTATTGTCCTGTCAAGGGACAGGGCTGGGCCCACTCAGTCCAATCCGGCTCAGTATCACAGATTCCATGGGAGCGGACGGGCTTCAAGTCCTGTCTGCGGGTCACTGCAGCTGCTGCTCTGAGGTCTTTGTCTTTCGGGTTCCAAGCAGCTTAAACCCACTCAGGTGCCAGGGCTTTGGACCCCAGAGAGCGAGGCATCCGCATCCCCTGGCAGGAGGAAGGAGTGGGAACAGAGCAGGGAATGGGCTGGCCCACAGGCCAGGGATGGCGGGGCAGGATCAGGAGGAGCTGGGCTTCTCCACTGAGGGGTAGAGCTTGCGCAGGCTGGAGTCCAGGAGGAAGTCCACCGACCTGTGGGGCAGTGTAGGGTCATGACCCAAGCTGACCAAGGGATGCTAATGGGGGAACGGGAGGCAGGAGACCAGGGCTAGGAAAGGAACTCCTGGACACAGGGAACAAGTGCCATCCAGGTGGTGGCCATCACCCTCTTCCTTACCCAGTTGGGAAAACTGAGGCCCAAAAACATAAAAGATTCATGCAGGGCCTCAGGGTCAGCTCTGTTCCCGTGGGGAAAGACTCTTCCTCCCACTCCATGTTGGTCTGGTTCGGTTGGTCCCCTTTCTGGTTCTAAGGGCAGGCACATGACCCAAGCCTGGCCAATCAGAAAATGGAAACTGGCTCAGGGGTGGGCACCCAGTCCGGGATGGACCAATGACAGCCTTCCCTGGGATTTTTGCTGTCACTATTAAGACGCCTCCTATGGGCTTGCTAAGCTGGTGGGAGGGGAGCTAGGAGTTGCTGGGAGCCATCTCTGCTCCTGCTGCTGCTACTGCTGCTAAGTCTCTTCAGTTGTGTCCGACCCTGTGTGACCCCATAGACGGCAGCCCACCAGGCTCCGCCATCCCTGAGGTTCTCCAGGCAAGAACACTGGAGTGGATATCTCTGCTCCTAGGAAGAGGGAAAGTGACTAAAGCCAAGACGGGATAGGGTGGGGAGAAGACCAGCAAAGAGACCTACACGCCTAAGAGCATCAGTTGGTTTCTTGGTCCCAAGCAGCATAACCTTGAACTTTTCAGTTACATGAAACAATCAATTCCTATTTTACTTAACCCAGTTTCAGATGGACTTCTGTCACCAAAACTTCTCAAAACCCATCCCTTCCAGGGTGCACCTGTTCCTGCCTACCTCTGGTTGTTTTCTGAGTTTTCTTTCTGGGAACTGACTTGTCCTGTGTCCCCTACTCTCACAGCACCTCCTACCTTTACTGCCGATGTACCTGCCAGATCATACGACAAGGGCCTAGACCGCCCTTTCCATCTCAGGAGCCGCAAGAGCAGCGCTGCCTCTGCCGCAGGCGTTACACTCCACCCCTCCCAAAGCTCAGCTCTGGGGGGCGCACCCACCTGTCGATGGGGTGGATGATGACGGGGATGGCGAGCAGCCCCAGTGTGGTGGTGGTCCACTTGCGGACAGCCAGAGGCCAGCGGGTGGCAGTGCTCAGGATGTAGAGGGAGGCCGCACACACGCGGTTGATAGTGAAGCCTGGGATGGCCACAGAGGCCAGAGCCTGCCACACAAAGGTGTCCACCACGGCCACGGTCACCCTGCTGCTGCGGCCTGCCTCAGGGCCCGGTACCTGGTGGGCATAAGAGACACTTAATCCAGCAGGGGCAGAGGCGGGAAACCCTGTGGACAAGGGGCATGAGACTGGACCAGGGAGAGGGAAGGGAAGTGGGGGTTGGGGACAGAGCCACATTAGCGTTGGGTTCTGGACTGTACCAATTCAGGGCTGAGTGTGGACTCACATCCACGACCAGGGTATAGACTATGTCACCCACAGGACTGGGGGCGGGGGTCACTACCCTACAAAGGAGAGGGTAAAGAGTGTGCCAGGCCAGGCTGTGGGAAGTGGACTGTCCTATAAGGGACTTAACCATGTGCAAGGCTGTGGACTGACCACAAGGGGGCGCGGGCCAGGGTGAGGGGTCGCGGGGCAGGTTAACACTCACATCTCTGGCTTTCTTGCCCTTGTCAATGGCATCGGCCAGCACGTAGGAGCTGGACACACCGTAGCTCAGCCACACGACAGCTGCCGGCACCAGGGAGCGGAAGGCCTCCCCCACCTCATTGGCGTAGCCTGGTGGGGAGAGGCTCGTCAGTTCCTGAGCCCTTGGGTTGCTCCACAAGGGGGCACTGGAGCCAGCTGGTTCTTACCTCAGCCTTCTGAGGAGCGGCTGGGTGACTGTGCTGATAGACAGCGATCTTACCCCTCTGAGCTTCCGTTTCCCAGCCTATAAAATGGTACCCATGATGCCCACCCCAGCTGTCCTCTTGTGGAAGAGCTGAGCACAGACACCTTTCTCATCACTCACCTGCCTTCACAGTGTGGGTTCGAGAAGCATTTGAGCTGGTGGGCACAGAGGCAGTGAGAGAGACGAAGGGCTGCCCCACTGACCAGGCACTCACCACATGCCCGGCCTTTCTGTACCTTATCTCATTCTACCCTTACAACTACCAGGCAATGAGAGAGACCCAGGGTTCACCCCTTTACCCTGAGGAGTAAACAGGCTCAGATGCAGCCAGTGAGGAGCCAAGATGGGAGTCCTAATGCCCTGACTCCACAGCCCCTGGGGGCATGCCAGAGAGGAGAGCTCGCTCACCCGTCCTCTGAGCTGGACTGCAGCTTTCACCTGGGAGCTGCTGCTGCTGCTGCTGCTGCTGCTAAGTCGCTTCAGTTGTGTCCGACTCTGTGCGACCCCATATACGGCAGACCACCAGGCTCCCCTGTCCCTGGGATTCTCCAGGCAAGAACACTGAAGTGGGTTGCCATTTCCTTCTCCAGTGCATGAAAGTGAAAAGTGAAAGTGAAGTCGCTCAGTCGTGTCCAACTCTGTGCGACCCCATGGACTGTAGCCCACCAGGCTCTTCCATGCATGGGATGGAAATCCACCTGGGAGACTGACCAGCAAAAACCCCAAGGGCAGGGCTGGGCAGCCCAGAGCTGTGTGACCCTGAGCAAGTTCAGAGCCCTCTCTGTGCCCAGTCTCTGCCCCTGGCTGAAAGAGAACTAAAGATCCTCCCACCATCTCCAGGTCCCTCACCGGCCTCTAGCAATTCCCGCTTCCCTAGCCACGTGGTGTGGGGGTCGCTGTGCCCCTTGCCCGGAGCTCACCCAGGTACCGCACCCACGTGTCCCGGAAAAGGTCGCGCTCGGCCCCCCGCGAGGGCGGCTCGGACATGGCGCTTCCGCCAGGGTCTCAGCCGCTGCTGCAGGTCCTACCGCCTCGGCTTCCACCAGCTCTCCCGTTCGCCGCGGCGGGACCGGCCGAAGGTCCCGGACTGAAGGACAGGTCGTGCTCTCCCCGCCAGCAGGGAGCGTCTGCAAATTCCTCCGCACACCGGAGCCCCTCTCCCTGGCTTGGGTTTTACAGATTAATTTTCTTCACGGCTTTCTCTGGAGTTGAGAGATCGGCACCATCCTCTTCCACCACTAACTGTGGTGTTGGAGCCAAAGAAAGGCGATTCAAATACGGGATGCTGCGCAGCACAGCTATGTGACCTTGGGCAAGAGCCTGTAACCTCTCTGAGCCTCGCTTTATTCATTTGTTAAGTGAGGAACAGGACAGGTTTACTTCTGGGACGATTTCCAGGATTAATTACACAGTCATCGCTGATTGAATTTACTACGGGCCAGACCATTGGCTAAAGAATTGCTTCTTTTAAACCTTCCCACCAGCCTCCCCCACCCCCATCCCACTCCATTTTACAGATGAGGAATAGAGACAGAAAAAATAGATCACTTCCCCAGGACAAAAAACTGCTGAGTAGTGAAACCGGCATTTGATTCCAGGCAGCGCAGCTCCAGTTCCCATGCTCCTAAGGCAGGGGTGGTGAACGGTGAGAGCCCCGCTGAGGAGGGTGTTTGAACTTTTTTTTTCCGGCTGTGCCGGGGAATGTGGGATGTTAGCTGCACAAGCAGGAATGGGGCCCACCCGCTACATTGAAGTGTGACAGAGTTTTAACCACTGGACCCCCAGCGAAGTCGCTGCTTGAACTCGTATTGGAGACCCTTCCCCGCAGGGCCCGTGCTCTCAAGCACTGGGGTCTCACTAGGCTGCCCTCCTTCCGGGCAGGACCTCGAATGAACAATAAAGGAATGAGGCCAGGGAAACAGAGTTGGGGTACAAAACTTCGGGGAAATGAGCGGAACAGAATCCCAGGACATGGGGTTATTGATCACTAAAGAGGAAACTCTTCGCCACCTGGACCCCAGTTTACCCACGTGAGGAATAAGTGCACTTCACTAAAGCTCTGTGACTCCCTTGGGGAGCGGGGTTGGGTATCAGCAAACAAAGGCATAACCTTTAAACACAGGCACTCCTGGGTTCAAATCCCAGTTGTGCCACCTATGAACTGTCAGCCAGGTCTGAAGAAATGAAAAGTAGCCAATATTTACTGAGCGTATCAGGCTTTCTAAGCGCTCTGCATCTATGATTGTTTCCTTGAATCCTTGCAGTAACTCTAAGAGGTAAGCACAGGGCTGTGGCCTGGTACCCAGGAAATGCTCATTAAAGAATTCGCTTTATTATTATCAAATAAAGAGCACAGCCTCCCATTGAGAGCCGTTTTCAGCCCTGGGAGGCTTTATCATTGTAGGATCGTGTAGGGCAGCCAGGTCAGCGGGATCTTGCAGGAAGCTGGGCTCGGGAACCAAAGGCGATCCCCGGCCCCGGAAACACTGGTAATGCCTGCGCGGAATTAGGAGACGGTCCCTAACGCCACGTGATCGTCGCTTCGCCACCACCCTCCCAATCCAGGCCCACCGCAAGCTCTGCGCGCGCTCGCCGGACCCACACTAGGTAGGGGCTTGGAGAAGCCGGAGCGGAGCGAGGCGGGGCCTCCTCCCTGACCGTGAAGGCAATCAGGACCATTAGTGCCCTTAGCAAAGATGGCGGAAGACAGCCCACCGGCCGGACCAATCTGGGGACGAGCTGGCCGTGGGGGGCGCGCACACGAGTGTAGCAGGTGGCTCTGCGCGTGCGCCCCGCTTATTGGCGGGTAGACGCTAGAGTCCTGAGGCGGAAGTTTGCCTGAGTGAGGAAGTGTGAGGAGCGAGACAGAGGGCGCAGACTTACGCGCTCTGCGCGCCGAACGTCCTTTATTCATTGGCTACTTTTCCTAACAGAGCGTTGTAAACAAAGGTCGGGATGTCCTCCTGAGGGGTCTGGCTGGGGCCTGTGCGGCCTCGGGCCTCCTGTCGGCGCCAGCCTCCCCGCTACTCCCGCTCCCTCAGCTAGGCCAGACCGTCTCCCCAGGCTGGGCCAGGGCCTGGGTTTCTGAGCGGAAGGAATGCCCCAGGCAGCGAGGGCCGGGCCCCGGCGCTGTGCAGCCCAGGACCTGGTGTCCGTTTGGAAGACCTGGGACTGGGTTAAGGGTCGTGATCGCCCGCAGGGCCTGTGACCTGCAGCCCCTGGTCGCCGAGCCGCCACTCCTAACCGCCCGCTACCCACCGTGGGCATCCCTGCCTGTCGCCGTGGGCGGAGGGGGTGGGGGCCCGCGAGGCTATCTGTGGCTGCCCTGAGCCCCTGCCGTGGAAGCCTCCCCAGCAGGCACCAAGAACCCGCGGCACCCACCATGTGCCTCCCAGAGACGGGACTGCTAAGGCCTCGCTCAGGTCAGTCAGGAAGTGGGCTGTCGTGCACCCTGGGAGATTCAGCGCCCTCACTGCCTTGATCCCAGCTGTCACTTTTGGGTGGGGTGCTCAAATGGAGAGTTAA
This sequence comes from Bos taurus, assembly GCF_002263795.3. Classification (NCBI taxonomy): domain Eukaryota; kingdom Metazoa; phylum Chordata; class Mammalia; order Artiodactyla; family Bovidae; genus Bos; species Bos taurus. The sequence goes on along the minus strand of NC_037344.1, from coordinate 69,420,705 downwards.
TTGATGAAAGCCTGGCGGCACTAAAAATAGGGGTGGAAGCCTCCGAACTCGCACCCACCACCAGCCTCTCTGGCCCTTCCCAGAGCTGGGATCTCGGGAGGTGACTTCCCTGCGCTCTGTTTGCATCTGAGGACAGTGGCTGGGTACCAAAGCTCACCGTCCCAGGAAGCTCTGAGTCACTGACAATCATTAGTAATCAAAGAGGCAGGCAGCGGGACCCAGGGATTGCTGAATTCCTCGAGGTGAGGGAGAGGCCTGCCTCTCACCATTAAAGGGGAACATCTGTGCTGATTCAGGCCACTTTCCAAGACCTGGGAAAAGCCAAAAGAGCCCAGCCTCGGAGACAAAGGGCAGAAGAGCCTCAGAACCCCCACCATAACTCTAGGAACTGGCTACCTTGCTATCCTCATTACGATCTAGATTTACATGTTCATTTGGGAGCAAGTTCCCACCCCCTGCAGCTGGCTTCCCTTAAGTGTTAAAGTCTCAATCTCTCCCCTTTTTCCTAATTTCTTCCCTGCCACCCCATGGCACCTGCCTTCCTGTCTCAGCTGACACTGGACAGGTGAAGTTGGCACAGTTTACTAGGCAGATACTATCTCGGTGCCCAACCCCTGGGACTCCTTAGTAATATGAGAGGCAAGGAGACCCACTCCAGCTACTCTCCCAGTCTTTCTTATTCTCAAATGAAGGCTCCCCAGATCCAGCCCCAAGGTCCTTCTTCTAGCCCAGTTTTTCTGGGTGTCTGAGTGCCGGGGAAATGACCATTACAAGGGGCAGAAACTGATGGGGAGACACTGAGGGAGCCAGGCCTGCTGTGGGGGTAGGCATTACTTTGGGGTGACTGCCCCCAACTGTTGCATCTTCTCTTCTGAGGCTTTGTCTGGAAGCAGGACCTCCACGGTGAAACTGACCTTCTTTGCGTGAATGAAACTGTAGGTGTTGTCAAACCGCAGGACATCTGAGGGGAGGCAAAAAGACAGACACTCAGGCAGCCCCACAGAGCTTAGAGACAGCGCTATTTGTTGACTGAGCAAGTCAGTGTGGTAGGTAATGAGGACGAAGGTGGCACAGCGATGGTCCTGAACCTTCTGAAACCCAGACTAGGTGGTTACAAGATGTTCATGAAGAGGGAAAAAGAACATGCCAAGTGCCAGATAAGTGGCAGAGACAGTCACATCTGTTAACAGCTTGGAAGGAGGGGGCCCTATAGACTGAAATCATGAGAAAAGCTTTTTAAAGGAGTTAGAGCTTGAACTGGGCCTTGCAAGGGGGGGAGCAGAGTTAGTAGCAGCAGTACTTGTTAAAATAATGATAGTAATGGCGACAACGGCTATTCCTGTGACTCAGGAAAGGGTTGGCAATCTATATTATTCATGGGAACTCTTGAGTTCAACGTTAGTCTTGTTTTATAGAAACAGGAAGTCACTATGTCACATGTGAGGAAGGGATGGAGCTGGAATTTCCCTCTGGTCTGCACTGCTGCCTGACTTGGGCCCTGGAAAGCCCAGTCCTGTTCATTTTCTGAAAAAAGTAAAATAGGCAACCCTTTTTTTAGGCAAACTTTTTGAACCAGAAATTTATCCCACAGAAAGATAAATGGACAAAGATGCTCAATGCACCCCTATTTGTAATCATAAAAGATGAGGAAAACTAAAATGTTCAAAGGAGAACTGCTTTAAAAGTTTTTATTGAAATACTATACTGGATAAAAAGGAGGTGAGCTTCATGAGAATTAACCAGGGAAACCGTTGACAATATATCCTTAGGCCAAAAAAGCAAACTGCAGAATAGTCTATAGACTGTTTACAACATTTTTGTTAGTATCGGTGAGTGCTTAGCTGCTTAGACATATCCAGCTCTGCGACCCTAAGGACTGTAGCCCACCAGGCTCCTCAGTCCATGGGATTCTCCAGGCAGGATTAATGGAGTGGGCTGCCATGCCCTCCTCCAGGGGATCTTCCCGACCCAGGGATTGAACCCACGTCTCCTGCACTGCAGGTGGATTTGTTACCGCTGAGCCACTGGGGAAGCCCTTTTTGTTAATATATGTAAAAAAAAAATTTTTTTGTCTTTGTTATTTGGCCCACCTACACTGACAGATTTTACAGTGTCAAAACTCCTTCAAATATACACTGAATGACAGATGTTAATTCCTATGAATGTGTATGTGTGGGCACATGTCCTATATATTATGGAGACATGTAATGCTCCTAAAGGGATGGAAAATATTTGGTAGGATAATTCACAAGACCTGTTAGTGATTTCTTTGGGAGAGAGAAAATGGGCATGCAGTTGGCAGAGAAGGCTTCCAAGCCTTGGCCAACAAACAGACTGCTTTTAATCTAACCCTTCTTTTTTTGAGTTGTTCCATTCCAGTCAAACACCCCTTCCAAAGAACAGGGTGGGAAAACAAAAACACTAGCTCTGCTCTTTCCGCATCCTTGTCTTCTCTCACTTTTCCCAGCCAAAAAATACCCTGTGTATTTAATCCTGAGATGTAATCTTCCCCTTTTCTGACCCTGGATAAAATGCATAGTTTAACCCAAGGGTAGACATACCACCCACCCTTTTCTCCATGGTATGGACTGAGTAATAACAGTCATCAGTTTTCTCTCTGTGCCAGAGTTCTTCAGGGCCAATGGTGCCTCTGGAAAGAAGGAGACTTCCTCTCTGCCCTGGATGACAGAGCCTTAGCAACCAGAGTCAGTCATGCTAGAGGAGAAGTCTTTGAGCTCCTTGGACCAAGCACCAGGGCTGAGATGACTCTGCCTAGCATGACATTCTGCCCTCAGAAACAAGGAAAGGGCTGTTCTTAGGCCCAGGCCTGAGGGAAGTGGGGGTCATGAATTGCAGTGGTTCATTTTGACACTAATTATGTACTCACAGACTCGTAGAGGCCCCAGAGATCCTCCAGGCTAGGGCTTCTTCACTTTTGTAGGGGAACTGATCCCTACAAAATCTGAGGGCACACAATGTCAGGGCTGAGAATCTGACAGCATACAATTTCAGATCCCACGGAGCCCATCATGGACCCTCTGGGGCAGTGGTTCCCAGTAGGAAGGTTACCATTCTGAAGACAGGTGCTGGGGGTAACCGTGCCCTCTCATTCGTGAAAGAGTCTCAATTAGTGTCCTTTAATTTCTCTTTTATATTCCAGATTAAAATGACAGTGTTAGTTGCTCTGCTGCTGCTGCTGTTAAGTCGCTTCAGTCGTGTCCGACCCTGTGCGACCCCATAGATGGCAGCCCACCAGGCTCCCCCGTCCCTGGGATTCTCCAGGCAAGAACACTGGAGTGGGTTGCCATTTCCTTCTCCAATGCATGACAGTGAAAAGTGAATGTGAAGTCGCTCAGTCATGTCCGACTCTTAGCGACTCCATGGACTGTAGCCTACCAGGGTCCTCTGTCCATGGGATTTTCCAGGCGAGAATACCAGAGTGGGTTGCCATTGCCTTCTCCAGTTAGTTTCTCAGTCATGTCCAATTCTATGCAACCCCATAGACTGTAGCCCACTAGGCTCCTCTGCCCATAGAATTCTCCAGGCAAGAATACTGGAGTGAGTAGCCATTCCCTTCTCCAGGGGATCTTTCCAACCCAGGGATCGAACCCAGGTCTACTGCATTGCAGACAGTCTGTTTTTAATGTCTGAGCCACCAGGGAAGCCCTATATTCCAGATAGGAGAGTGTATTAAATTTTTAGTTATGTTGTGTAGGTGGGTTATAATATGTATGAATTTCATTTCAGGATAGTAGAGGAGACATTAGATACTATTATAAAAGGGAGATGGTTTGTCTTTAAGATTTAAAAGCACTGCTCTGGGGAGCCACAGACCCCAGATTAAGGTCTCCTGCTCTAGCCTACTCCCCTCATTTTAAGGAAAAAAAGAGCAAAATCTAATTACTTAGAGGCAGTTGCTCAAAACACCTGGAGGGTTACTTGCAAAGCTGGACTCAGAACCAGGTCTCCTGGTGCCCAGCTGAGCTGTTTAATCTCCCTACATGTTTCAGCTCTCTGACCACACTGCACACTCCCAGCAGACAGAGTTCAGATCTTTTTTTTTTTCTGAATCTTATTCTTTCCTAGACAAGTACTCTACACTCAGGGCCTCAGGATATATTAGTTGGGAGGAAAACAAAGTGGAATTAGTTCAAACTCTGAATATACTTGGGAAATGACCGGCACAGCCCAGGGAGGGTTAGTGGGCTCCCACCATTGGACTCAGAGCTGTAATTTCTCCACTGGGTGGTTATGCTCTACTTTACAGAGGGTTGCCTGGTTCCCCCAAGGCATCACCTCCCACAGGTCAGCTTGTAACCTAATATCGGGTTCTCAGAGGCTCAGCTCTAACCTCGGCCATGGCCCGGGCAACAGCTGACCCCACCACGCTGTCTTTAAACCTGGGCAGGGGGCGTGGATGCTAGGGCTCTGTGCCTCCTGAGAACGGACGATACGAAGCTCCCAGTCAAGGCCCCGCAGGCAGGTAAACACTCCATCTGACAACATATCCACGAGGAACTAAAATCTGGGATTTGCAAATCTAAGCCTGATTATGTTAAAGAGTTCATGGTCCTACGTGATACTACAGAGAGGCAGTGGGCAGTGATGGAAAATGGGCTGGGCTCTGCTCCTGGGCTCGGGCCAATCACTTCCTGGGTCTGGGACCGTGCTCTCTCCTCTGTCACGTGACCATCTCTAGGGTAGTCTGTGGTCACGAGATCCTGCCCCATTTCTTGCCTGTATCTGACTCTTGGTGTCTACGCACACCACACTGTGGGACAGTATACCTCTATACCCCAGCTTCCCTGTCCTTTAAAATAAAGAAGCTCGGGCTTGCATGGACGAAGTGCTTTACGCCCCGAGGACGACAGTGTCTGGGCTGGCGCTCACCTGATGCCTGATGCAAGGTATACCGCCTTCTCCCTCAGGACCCAGCAGCTCGCTAACAAGCACAGCTCTCCTCCCCGGGGAGCCAGACCACAGAGCATCTGTGAGGAGGGGGCGGTAGAGACTGAGGTTGCCTGGGCTGCGGGGGAGGACACGGATCTGAGGTTTGGGCGGTGGTGTGGACAAGTACAGAGACAGAGACATCTGTGGGACTAGTTCAGAACTGGTGGTGTTGCCATGGAAACAGGGCGCAGGGCTTCTCCCCTCTCCGGCACTATCTCCTCCGGGTCTTGCCCTAATAAATAATAATGGCGGCCAGGGTGTGCTGAGTGCCATACAGCAGGTATGATGCTAAGTGCTGCACAGACCTGATCACATTTCATCATCAGGTATCCCCATGAGGTAGAGAATCTGATCCCCATTGTAGCAATTGGGGGACTGAAGTTCAGGGAGGCCAAGTCACTGGCCTAAGGACTAGTCAGTGGTCAAGTCTATTGCAGCTTGATGACAAAGCCCTTACTGTTACTGATTTTCCATGCCTGGCTCCTCGGCTCAGACAGAGGAAACTGGAGATTTGAGGGGGGTTTTCTGTGTGTGTATGTGTGATTTTTCTGCCTAGAAATATAGTACATGTTCTTTGTAACATAAACTGTATTTACAGAACCAGTATAGAAAAAACATAAGCCCTCTATGTTTTCTTAAGTTCCCAGAGATAACCACCACTAGCGTTAGCATAGAATCCGCAGACTTCTTTTGACTTTTTATTTTAGTCAAAGTGAGAATATACCATATATGGTATGTCTCATGCCTTATTTTTTTTTTTTTTTAACATGTTAAGAGTCTGCCTGCAATGCAGGAGACCTGGGTTCGATCCCTGGGTCGGGAAGATCCCCTGGAGAAGGAAATGGCAACCCACTCTTGCCTGGAAAGTCCCATGGACAGAGGAGCCTGGTGGGCTACAGGCTCCCATGGGGTTGCAAAGAGTCAGACACGACTGAGTGACTTCACTTTCAGTTTCAGATATCTTATCCATCACTTTATTCTCTTTAATGTGATATTATATTCTACTGTATAGACGGACCATAATTTATTTAATAAAGCCATTTAACTTATCGTCAGTATCCCAAACTGCTAGGAACATCTGTGTACCTATATCTTTGTGTCCTTGTATAAATATTTCTGTAGGATAAATTTTCAGATGTAGAATTGCTGAGTCAAAGGGAATTTGACCAATATTGCAAAGCTAAGGGAGGTTAAGCACCTTTCCCATGCCGATTTACCATTTTTATTCCTCTTGAGTAAACTTCCTGTTCATGTTCTGTGGTCACTTTTTGATCAAGCTGGATGAGTGAAGCTCAGCAGAGTCAAGGCTGGGTTCTGCTCACCCTGTGATCCCTGCACCTGCCCAGCCTGTTCTGCCTCTCTGATGTCTGGGGAAGGGGCATCCCCCGGAAATGTCTGATAGCGGCAGTCACAGCCCAGGGAGACCTGGAACCAGAGAGCAGGTGTTCTCAACCCTTGCAAGCACCCAGCACTGTGACTCACCTTTACCTGGGAGCATCAGGTCAGAGTCCTACCCTGCTGTTAACCAGCTGGGTCACCTTGAGCCTGCCCTCTCACCCCTCCATCCTAGCAAGAGAGGGTGGAACTGATGGCATTCTGCTTCTAGAGCTAACCATCTGTGAGCTGAAATCCAGGGAGAAAGAGGGACCTCACAGGCAGACAGCTAGAGCAGGGGCTTTGAGGGACTCACAGATGCCAGGATCGCTGCAGGTGAGGCTCCCGTCCTCGGGCACAAGGTGGGCGTTGTACCTCTGGCTGGGCAGCACCTCCCTCATCTCCCCGGCCCGCTGCCGCTCCCCCACCTTAGTCTTCAGGAAAATCCCAAAACCGATGTCCGAACCGTCCGACATGAACTGCCACCTGCAGGGGACAACCACCCACTCAGACATGACTCCATCTGCACGTGCCCTCTCTAGGGTCCTGTCACCAAAGCTTCTCCCACCCCAGCCCTCCGACCGCCACCTAGGGCGGCAAGCTCCGGTCTCCTGGGAGGCTCCAGGACCTTACCTGAGGACACAGCCCGGGAAGAGGATCTCATACTCCACTTGGTGGGAGGAGCCCCGGGAAATCTGCACACTGTGCTCATACTGCTGCTTCACCTGGTCCCGCACGTAATACTTCTTGGGGATGTCACCCCCGTAGTTGATCTAGAAGTGGGGCACGGAATGAGCTGGAACAAGCACTGGAGCCAGGGATTCCCTGGTCACCTCCAGTCCCCCTGGGGAAGCCCATACCTTGGATTTACATTTGGGGTTTCCATCAGGGTCAGTCATGGTGCCCCCATACTCCACAGGCAACTGGTCAGGGCTGATATATTTCAGCAAAACCTCCTTCCAGTTTGCTGGCAGGAGAGGGAAGGAAGGAGAAAAAAAAAAAGGATCAGCACTAGGCAGGATTTCATCACAGCCCAGGCAGTCTACACACAAGAGGCAGAACAGAACCCGTCCACCCCCGCACACCAAACACGGGCCCTGGGAGCACAGGACGTGCACACAGCTCTTCAGGGGGTTCGAGATGGGCCATCACCCAGAGGACTGCCCTATGCTGTACCAGGAAACAAGAGCAGAGTCATGTCCCCATGGCCTCTGGCCAGCTGGTCAACCTGAGGCAAGCCACTTTGCTCTGAGCCTAGGTCCCCCTGCTGCCTTGCAAGATCATGGTGGGAGGGAAGTGAACTAAGCACTTGAGGAGGTGTTTGTCCTAAACTGTAAAGTGCCCTATCCTTAGGAGAGTGTATCATCACTCCCAGGAAAGGGATACAAACGTCTGAAGTGCAAGCAGGAAGGAACAAAGGGAAGGGCATTCCATGCAGAGGGCACGGCACGTGCGTCAGGCAGGAGGGCCTGAGTCAACGCGCTCTGCCCTGGTTAGACCGACGTGAGGGCCCGACCGGGGGTCTCGTCCCCCATCACCCTCTGTGCTCAATCATGACTGAATGAATGCGTCACTGTAGACTAACCTCTTAATCGAGGTCCCTTGGCTTTACCCCCAGGCACACTTTCACTTCTGCTCTTGTTTAGGCTGTCTGGCAACCGGTGATTTGGGGTGTTTTTTTTTTTCTCTTATTTTAGTAATCAAACCCTTTCCTGGTAGGAGACGTGGCCTCAGGTGCAACTAAGGCTGAGATCCACTTCTCTGCCATTTCAGATTCCTAAACGAGTGTCAGCCAGAGGACAGTGTCTTGATCCTGGGAACCTCTCCGTGCTGACTACAGACACCAGACACAGGCAGCAGCTCCGAGTCACAGGGTACCTGCAGCATCCTGTGTGGCCGGTGCGGCCTGGAAACTCACGAGCACAGTCCGGGGGCTCCCAGCCGCAGGGATCTAAAGACCTGCGACTAAGCGACTCCAGGGCCCTGTGCCCGGCCTCGGGGTGCCCGGTCTCGGGGTGCTTCCATCTGTGCTAAGCTGCAGCCCGGGGCGAATTTCTGCCTCCTCTCTCTTGAAGATCTGTGCCTTCCCAGCCCAAGGCGGGTTCGGCTGAAAGGGTTTCAGGTGTGGGTGGTAACATACTGAACCTCCTCCACAGCCGCTGCCAGGAACCAGAGCTGGGCTCACGCACGTGGTGGGCGGCAGCCACAGAAGAGCCAAAACTCATCAAGAGCCTTTCGCTCAGACTTTTTCTTCCCCCAGCTCAGCTGGAGGGTTGGAATCCGGCCAGGAGCATTCTTCCCATCTTACAGACAGGAACTGAGGCAATAAGGACAGCACTCGTTGCGCCAGAGCCAGCACCAACAGCCAGAGGTCCTGTGCCCTCCAGACTGCTCCGCGCCACACCCAGGCCTCAGCACGTGTTTGCAAAACCTCTGCGTTCAATGTGGTGCCTGAAGGTGAGCATTCAGAAGCCTTCACAATTAATTCCCTTTCCTCCCCCTCAAGTTCAACTCCGGAGAAGGCAATGGTAACCCACTCCAGTACACTTGTCTGGAAAAATCCCATGGACGGAGGAGCCTGGTAGGCTGCAGTCCATGGGGTCGCCAAGCGTCGGACATGACTGAGCGACTTTCACTTTTCACTTTCTTGCACTGGAGAAGGAAATGGCAACCCACTCCAATGTTCTTGCCTGGAGAATCCCAGGGACAGCGGAGCCTGGTGGGCTGCCATCTATGGGGTCGCACAGAGTTGGACACAACTGATGCGCCTTAGCAGCAGCAGCAGCAAATTCAACTCCACAGGTGGCCTTAAGCCACCCATGAAGCCGATCTACTTTTCTAGGCTTTTCTCCCACCCCTCCACGTCATGCTCCAGCCAGACTCGCCCCCTGCTTGTCCCTGGCTGCCTTGATTCCCAAGCATCTTCCCTCTTGGCTTTCCCTTGGCCCGACGTCCACCGGCTTCCCCGCCAACCACTTCTCCATCTCCCTGGCGGGCTCCTCTTTCTCTGCCTGCCCTCGAGCCTGGATATCCCCGACGCGTCAGCCTCTGTTCTGTGGGCGACTAGTCTCATCTCCTTCTCAAGGTCTCATCTGCCTTGGTCTTTGTTGTTCTTCCATCGCTATGTCGTGTCCAACTCTTTGCAACCCCGTGGACTGCCGCACACCCGGCTTCCCTGTCCTCCACCATCTCCCAGAGTTTGCTCAGATTCATGTCCATTGAGTCAGTGATGCTATTTAACCATCTCATCATCTGTCACCCCCTTCTTTTGACTTCAATCTTTCCCAGCATCAGGGTCTTTTCCAATGAGTCAGCTCTTCGGATCAGATGGCCAGAGTACTAGAGCTTCAGCATCAGTCTTTCCAGTGAATATTCAGGGTTGATTTCCTTCAGGGTTGACCCTCTTTCTGAAAAGTCCCAGAACTCCTAACTGGAGTCTGTCCCTAAGCTGTAGGCCCAGGCCTCCCCAACATCTGTACATCTCACAGTCTCCTTAATTCAACCTGGAGCTTTTTCTTCTGGTTGTGTTATTCCCCAGTGGAAGTGACTGCAATGCTCGGTCACTCGTGCCAGACCCCAGGGAGCCATTCTAGATTTATCTTTCTCCCTTCCTACCTCCAGCCAATTGAGTTCCACCTCCTACAGAAGTCTGAAATCCATCCTCTCCTCTCTGTCCCTACCGTCCCCAGCCCTGCTCAGCCTTTCAACTCCACGCGTGTGGACTTTGGCTGTGGTGTGCAAAAATGGTATCTTGTTCCTCACAATCAACAGAGAATCAGATCTTGGCACCTACCCTGCCCCCCGATTAGAACTCCTCTCCAGTGCCCAGGAGCCTGCCAGAGTCAGTGCCAGTGCCCTGGGTTCTCTGCCATCCAGCTCCTGGCACCCGGCTCCCTTCCCATATCATCTCTTGCCACACCCTGCAGTGCACGCTACAGCCACCTTTGCCACAGTGTGCAAAGTCTTTGCTAAGCGCCCTTCTCTCTGCCCAACGGCTTGCTGCCTCGCTTTATCCAGCCGCCCGACTCACTCTATAGCTCGTAGCTGAGGGAGGCATCGCCCCTACCCAGGCTGGGCAGGCTGAGTGCCCCATTCAGTATTCCCATGGGCTCTTCCCTTTTACATGTAACGTCACACACTGCTGTGGTTTTACCCAGGTGGCTCAGTGGTAAAGAATCCACCTGCCAATGCCGGAAACGCAGAAGATGTGGGTTCGATCCCTGGGTTGGGAAGATCCCCTGGACAAGGAAGTGGCAACCCACTCCAGTATTCTTGCCTGGAGAATACCATGGACAGAGGAGCCTGGTGGGCTGCGGTTCATGGGGTCTCACAGAGTCGGACGCGATTGAGCACACACGCATGCTCACGCTTGATACAGCTGTTTGTGTCTCCCTTTCCCGAGAGGCCACCAGCTCTTTAAGGGACTCTGTCTTCCCTCTGTGGCCTTGACACCTATTGAGTTCAGGGCCGGGCGCACAGCAGGAGCCTGTGCAACGAGGCTGGCTCTGCTCCTGGGACCCCCTGCTCTGCTCCTGGGACCCCCTGCTCGGCCGCGTCCAGGGCCTCTTCTGGCTTGTGTCCCAGCTTTCTCTTAAAGGGCCCTGTCCTGCTTTATTGCAAGCTCACTGAGAATGAGGGCTGCCATTTCATTCACCTTTGATTTTCCCCAGAGTGTTACAGGAAGAGTTCTCACGAAAACAAAGAGGAAGAAGCCCCTTGCTGGGGCCCAGCCTGCTTCCGGGGTGCCACTGCGCCCCAACCAGAAGAGGGAGCCTTGGCCCTGGCGGCTCGGGCCTTCCCTATGACGCCATTCCCCGTGGGAGTGCTGCCACGCAGCCATGGTTCAGAGAGAATGGGCTACTCACCTCCCAAGACCTGGATCTTCTTACGAGTGTCCTCACTCAGGAAGGGTTTGACGAGGTTGTAGGCCACAGGGAACAGCTTGGGGGCTACAATAGAGACCAGGGCATGTGAGCCCCAGAGCATCCCTAACCATTGCCACATAAGGATCCCCTGCATCCCTAACCATGTCCATCACGGCCTCCAGCATCGGGCCACACGCTCCCGGGACCATGGAGCCCACGTAGGCAGCCTGTGTGAAGTTCAGCTGGCCTATCTGTACGGGTGGAATGCTCCAACTTCCTCACCAGGCTGGGAGGCTCCAAGGAGGTAAACGCTAAAAGCCATGCGAATTATGAAGCCGTCTGTGTAGTCACAGGTCAGTCTTTGGAACGTGTCCCAAGACCGCCACCCTGACCTTTGGCTCATTCTATGTTTATTCTCCCCCGAATTTGTCCCAGGAACATTTTCGGCCCCTCCTTCCCATTTGGCTTCATCACAGGTAGTTCCCAACTTACCTTTAACGATAAAAAGACGCTTCAGCGTTTCGGGATAATTTTCCTCAAACATGCAAAGAAACTGTGGAAAGAATTCAGCGGGCTCAGAACTGCGCCAAGGAGAGAGGCTCTGCTTCCTCCCGCCTCCCCCACCCCACAGGGCCTCCGAGCACTCCCATCTCTCACCCTCCCACCCCACCCCAGCCCTGGCCCTCACCTCCCCGTAGGCCTCCACGGCCGGCTTCCAGAGATGCTTGAGACCCAGGCCCTCGCAGTCATAGATCAGGGTGGTGGCCTCTATCTTCTTCCCCATCTGCAGGGGGACAAGAGCAGAAAGTCACATCACACGGCCCCGCCCCCAGAAACACACACCGAAGGCCACCCCGGTTCAGGGGAAACACTGATTGTGCCTTGTGCCCACACTGCAACCAGATCTGGGCAGGGCCAGACCTAGAGTTTTCCAAATCAGGATAATTACCCCCAGGCCGGAACTGTGGCCTAGACAAGGTCCCTTCCCGTCTAGATCGCCCTGCTGTCATCCAGGAAATGACTGGGTAGACCGAGATGACATCTGAAGCCCCTTCCATTCTGCAGCTTGACCTGGTTCTGCAGCTCCCTTTCTTCTGCACTCCACATGGCCACGTAGCTCGCAGGCACGGATGCTCTCCGGCCAACAGGAGCCCTAAAGGGGCATCCCCATCTAACGCTCCTCTCGATGCCTCGGCACACACTAGGTGCTCAGTGACCATGGAAGACACTGCTGAAATGTCCCCAAACCTATCACATCGTTTGACTGCATGTTTACAACGACTGAGGAAGAGGGAGAGAGAGAAGACCGTGGCGGCTCCAGCTTGCTCTTCAGTCTTTTTCCTGTAAGAGAGTCAGCTGTCCTTCTCTCTGTCTGAATTGAGTTAGACAAGCACAGAATCTGAGCTCACTGACACCAGCGGCACCCAAATAATCGTCCAAGGATAGGGTGGTCCCGACAAAGACTCCACTGATGCCCAGGCAGCAGGAGAAAAGCAACGACAACATAGTATATTTTTACTTCACTCAGTTTAAAGGATTGCCTCTTCTTTCAACGGCTGAGTCAAAGATCTCTCGTGATGAATGTCACACTGCACTTGAAAATATGTGGGTTGTTTTCAAATCTTTTTTGATATTGATTTCTAACACAGATTCCACAGTGTTAAGAGACCAGACTCTGTATGATTTCAATACCTTTATACCATGAAATTTTTGCACCTTGTTTTATGTCCCTTTGTATGTTCCAGTGTCTCCTGGTTTATAGTCTATGGGAACTTGAATAGAATTCATATCCTGCTGTTGTGTGAAAACTGTATAAATCTTAATTATGTTGAATTGGTTCATAGTGCTTTTTCGTCTACTGTATCCTTCTACTGGAGAAGGAAATGGCAACCCACTCCAGTATTCTTGCCTGGAGAATCCCATGGGCAGAGGAGCCTGGCAGGCTACAGTCCGTGGGATCGCAAGAGTCGAACATGACTTAGCGACTAAACCATCCATCCATCCATATCCTTCTACTTTTCCATTAGTTTCTGAAGAGTCTGATATTGAAATTCTAACTAAAAATCTTAATTTATCAACTTAAAACAGTAATTGCAATATACAGTGAAACTGTAGTTAACTTTGTTCTGTACTTTCTAAGTCTCCTGTAAATGTATCATCATACTTCCATAAATTAAAAAATGACAAAGAAAGAAAAATAAATCAAAGGACTGTCTCTTTTTTTTTTTCCTGACTGCACCATGCTGAACTTCCCCAACCAGGGATTGAACCCCCACCCCCTGAAGTGGAAACAGGGAGTCTTAACCACTGGACTGCCAGGCAAGTCCTGAAGTTCTACCCCTTGTTCTGAGACGACACCCTCCCTATAGTTTGGGGCTTAATTATGGCAATAATAGCTGGTAAGTGTTTCCTCAGTCCTTACTTGGAAAAAAAAAATGAAATCTGGAAACACAGGTCAGTCCCTAAAACTCTGTAATTTCACTGGTCAATGAAATCCACACATCAGGGCCTGAGCCCTGAGGCTGCACTTCAAGCCATGTGTGACATCCAGGCTCCGGCGTGACCGACTCCACTGGGCAAACCCCTCTTCGGCCATGCTGGCCCCCTCACCTTCTCGGTCTGGCGGACACATTCCTGCAGCAGCAGCTCACAGTCCCGCATCTTGGTCTTGAACAAGTCCTGCTTGCTGGCCGAGAGGAGCAGACCCTTGGCGTCCAGGGGACCAATGATGTCGTACCAGATGGGGGAGCCTTCCAAGTCGTAACCGCACATGCCCCCTGACAGGTACTGCTGCACCACCTGGGCCAAGACGGAGGGGCGCCTGGTCAGCAGACCCAGGGCAGCCACCCCTTCCCCGTGTCCAGGGCCTTCCTCTGGGTTTATCCTCCCCTGGGTGCCAAGGATACTCATTCAGTGACTCGGCATCGTCAGACCTTTCCTCTGAAGGCCCCAGGCCCACAGTTCCAGGACTCTGGCCCTGACAGCCCTCACATGGGGTACCGTACTGTCCTACAGCAGTCCCTTGGGCGTGTCTGACTCTTTGTGACCCTATGGACTGTAGCCCACCGGGTTCCTGTGTCCATGGCATTCTCCATGCAAGAATACTGGAGTGGGTTGCCATTTCCTCCTCCAGGGGATCTTCCCCACTCAGGGACAGAACCTGAGTCTCCTTTGTCACCTGCATTGCAGGCGGATTCTTTACATGCTGAGCCATCGGTCAACTTTCGGCCTTGTCAGACCTTTCGTCTGAGGGTCCCAGTCCTGTGGATGCAGGATACAGGCTATGGCTGTAACCGACCTCCTCACGTGGGGTGGGGCGGCATAATCTGTCCTCACCTCTGGAGGCTGCCAGCTCATGATGTTGTCAATGTCCTTTTGCTTCCGGAACTCCACGTGCTGCAAACACATAATCGGGACTTTAATAAAGCGGGGCAGGGGAGGGGGCTGCCCTTAACAGGCATCTAGCAACGGGTGGCAGCACGGACCACAGGTAAGTCACGAGAAAGCCACTGGCAGGAAGAGAAGGCAGTGCCTGTTTCCAAGGTCTCAGCAGCACAGATTGTAATTCCTGGTTGGCCCAGAACTATGAAAGCTCTGCTTCCCGGGAAGGGACTGAACTTTGTCCCCCAGGATAAGGCAGTACAGGCTGTGATCAGGGTGGGAGGGCTGGACAGAAGTCCGGGCACGGTGTGATTCTGATGGGCAGGAAGAGAAGCAACCAAGGGTCTCACCTTCCGGAGCATGGCCTCGGATTTCTGCAGGTTGAAGTTTCTTGCTGTAACAGGGAAACACGGACAACAATTAGGCCAGTAGCTTGGGCACTGAGGACTAAGAGACTGTCCTGCTCCTGTGCTGGGGTCCTGGGGGCTCTTAGATCACCCTGCGTGCGGAGGTGGGGTGAGGACACTCACTGAGGGTTTGGGGAGCACCTCGACCCCTGGGCTTGCAGGAAGAACAGGTCAAGGCTCAGGGCAGGTGGGAGCAGCCCTGCAAGTTCAGGGTCAAAAGAGCTCTCTCCTAGTGGATGCAATCAAGTGAAGGATCTTATCTCCTCTCAGGAAAAGCAAACCCTGGACTCCCTTATCATTTAGCCTTCTCCTTCCAAAAAGCTAATCTCCTGCAGGGCCTAACACTCAGTGCTGAGAACTTGACCTTGGGTTCAAAGATGAACACAGCTGCCTGTAATCTGGGGCAGGACTGGCAGTACATTCCAGTAGGATGGGGGTGGCGGTGATGAGCCTCCACTCATCAAAGGGCCCACGCATACCCCAGGGGGACAGAGGACCCTCCTCCTCCCAGGATTCCCAGAAAGTTTCAGAATCAGAGTTCCCCTGGCTCAACGGTTCAGCGCTGAAGAACTGATGCCTTTGAACTGTGGTGTTGGAGAAGACTCTTGAGAGTCCCTTGGACAGCAAGGAGATCCAACCAGTCCATCCTAAAGGTGATCAGTCCTGAATATTCATTGGAAGGACTGCTGCTGAAGCTGAAACTCCAATGCTTTGGCCATCTGATGAGAAGAACTGACTCACTGGAAAAGACCCTGATGCTGGGAAAGACTGAGAGCAGGAGGAGAAGGAGATGACAGAGGATGAGATGGTTGGATGGCATCATTGACTCAATGGGCATGAGCTTGAGCAAGCTCGGGGAGTTGGTGATGGACAGGGAAGCCTGGTGTGCTGCAGTCCATGGGGTCACAAAGAGTTGGACACAACTGAGCGACTGAACTGAACTGAACTGGGTCAACTCTATCTCATGCACAAACCTCGACACGCTGTCCTGCTCACGGTTCAACACAAAGGCTCACCAAGGCCACCTGCTCCCAGACAATCCAGGCAGCCACATGCACTTGCCCCTCACTGTTGTTCTGAGCAGAGACCCTTCTGCAGAGACCCTCAGAGAGGAGGGGGTGCTTCCTCAGCCACGTGACAACCCTTCCAAGAAAATTCTGTGCTGCCACCCTGAGTCCCCGCCTGCCAACATGCTGCCCATCCGTGGATCCTTTAACCATCCGGCATAGCTTGGTGTCAAGTCCATCCACTTCCCTTTGGAGGTTTTCCAGTTTCCCAGCGCCTCTCCTAATGTGTGTGAGCCAGAGCACAGGTGTTATCTACCCTTCTCCAATTAAGCCTAAGAACTTTCTCAGCAAGAGGCCAGGTCCTTAACTCAAGTGCAGCTTCCCGTCAACTGAAACCCCCAAATCCTTTTCACCTGGGCTACTGAGAAGCCTCTATCCCACAGGCTGAGAGGCGGTTTTCTGGATCTCTCCCTATCAGATTTCATCTTGTTATGGTCAGCCACATTGCATTTCTTAAAGAGCTTCTGAGATCCACATTGTGGGCAATTTTGCCATGCGGCCTATGAACTGCCCCTCCCAGCTCGATGTCCTCTGTGGGTCACATCGACATTCAGATCTGCTGACAGCCCCGGGACCTGGGCCAGACAGGCTGCCCTCTGGACTGCCACCGGCCCCTTAATCACTGCTCTCTGGGAGCGGCCGGGCACATTCCCTGACTCTGCTGCCCTGAAACACAGTCCACTCTCCTGCACCCAAAGGATGCAACAAGAGATATGCCCAAAGCCACGCCCATCACTTGGGCCAGACTTGCGCCTGCAGAAACGAGCAGCCTTGGCTCTGGGGAAGTTCCTTCTCATGGTCCCCTTACAGGTGCCGTCATGGCAGTGGGGGGTGGGCAGCTATCAGAGGAATATGATCTGGGTTTGCATCTCAGCCCTTCCGCCTTCTTCCTGTTTGACCTTGGACAAGATATTGCAGCATCTCTGGCTGAATCACCCAATGAGCTAAAAACACTTGGAAGACACAAGGCACCACGCTGTCATGATGGGGGGATGCAGTCGGACCTGAAAGTGGGGATCCTCCAGGCAAGGGAGGGAACCCCCAACTGTGAAGTCATCTTCCTGGGAAACAGGAGTGGTGGTGAATTGTGAGCCCCTTATCTCAGTGAAGCTCTCTAGTTAACCCTTAGTGGCTCAGGCCCAATATTCAGGGTCTTCAAGGGCCCTCCCCAAGCTGCCACTGCCTCTGGCAGTATGGGCCTGAGGCCTCCCCGGGGCTTCTGCTCCTTGGTCAGGGGGCAGCTCAGGGCACGGCTTAGGGCATGGCCAGAGAGATGGGCCTGGGAGCCAGAGTCCTGGGTTCTTATTTCATCCCTTCCTAGTCCTAGGAAATAAGGAGGCTCAGCCCTGCCCTGGCAGGCTCACAGGTTTCCTCCACCTCCTGGTTTTATCTTGCCATCTGACCCTCCTCCTCACTAGCGTGCCCAGAACTGGGGAGGGGAGGGTGGGTGGTCAGAGAGTGATGTGTGAGGGCCCGAGGGCCAGCAGAAAGCTGAGCCCGGGTCAGGGAAGCCCTCTCACACCTAAGGCTAGAGAAAGACATCTGGCTGGCAGGTGCCTTGCAAATGTTTTCTTTAGAATGAAAAGGAGACAGAAAAAAGGTTTCTTTTAAAAAGGTGGCGGGCGGGGGGGGGGCAGGGCGGAATTCCCTGGCAGTCCAGTGATTAGGACTCTGAGCTTTCACTGCCAAGGGCTTGGGTTCGATTCCTGGTCAGGGAACTAAGACCCTTGCATGCTGCACAGCACAGCAAAAAAGGAAAAGAAAAGTAAGGGGACAAAAAAACCCTAGTTGAAATTTACAGTAGAGTCTGACCAGGCCTGAGCTCCTGCCCAGGAAAATGTGGGGCACGAATGACGTGCAGAGGAGATGCGTCCTGTGTTTGAAGAGGCGGAGCTTGGCCAGGCGGAGAGGCGGGTGGACAGCTGTGGCTGCCCGAGAGGGTGCTGGTCTGAGGACCAGGGGTCCGGGGTTGCTGCCCTGATTCTCTTTCACGTTTGCTGTGTGCCCTCAGGTAAGTGCCCTCCCCTCTCTGAGCCCCAGTTTTCTCATCTGGCAGATGAGGATGACTGCACTCCTCTTCCTGCAAAGAGAGGGACAGGAGCTATCCCAGGGTGGGGGGTTGGGGTGCCCGGGAAACCAGCTGCCGGCTTCTCTTAGATAAAAGAGAGCTGCGATGCTGTTCACCTCAACGGCTCTCTGAAACCACTATCTCCCAGCCTCAAGGTAGCTGGGAGGTGTGTCTGATCCTCACGCAGCTGGCCCTTCAGTAAAGACTGGGCCAGAATATCCTCCCACTCTGGACTGACTCCACCGCCACCCCCCCTCGCTGCCCCCCACCCTCTCTGAGTGGGCACAGGTAGGAGGGGTTCACAGCTTTTTTGGGGGTGGGGGAAATGGCAAGTGGCACTTTCTGAGGTGCACAGAGCCCCAGGGGGCTCTCCTGATGGCACTTGTCCGGGGCGGGGAGGCCTGCCAGCAGCGTCTCCAGAGTGCCCCAGCTATTCAGTTCCTGGACTAAAACAGAAAATCATGTCTCTCCGCCTGTCCCAAGACTCGTAGGGGACGCACGTGTCTGTGTCTATAAACAACTAATCGGCCGGGACTTAAACTTTAATACTGGGGGCTACAACTCTGTATCCCCACTCCAGTATTCTTGCCCGGAGAATCCCATGGACAGAGGAGCCTGGCGGGCTGCAGTCCGTGGGGTCACAAGAGTCAGACACGACTTAGCAACTAAACCACCACGATTCTGGGTCCTGATTTAATCTCTGCTAAAATAACACAGAGAAATGTTCTCTATTATTTCTATGTCTGGCAATAAAGTTTCTACAAAGGAAGAAAAAGAAAAATATGTCACAAGAATTGAGAGAGAGAGAGTGGCACCTGACTTGAATCACAGAAGAGGAGAAGAAAGAAAAGCTTTCAGGAGTTGCAGCGTGAGGTTGAGCTGGACCCGACGCTAGCAGAAACGTGTACATTTCACCAGCACCTGCACAGCGCTGTTACGGCCCACCCTGCAGCAGGCAGGACACCCGATCTCGTCCTGCCCTCCCACACAGGAGCCGAGGACAGAGGTTCACCCCTGACCCAGGTACAGGCCAGGCAGAGCTGGGAGAGATCTCGGGGCTCTGGAACCAGACGCTGGCTTGAGGGGAGTTTTGTAAACCTAGATCGGGCTGAATGCCACCCATGGTATTTCCCCACGCTCTCTGCCCCTCCGACATACATGAACCTCTGGCAGCAGGCAGCCTGCCGTTCCCACGGCAGGGGCCAGCCTCTCCCACGGCTAAGACTCTGGTTCCGAACTTAGCTCTGCCTCCAACTTCCCACCAGCGTGGGGCCTTTCTCGGGTTTCCTCAACCTGCTTCCTCACATCCATCGGCAGAGTGTGTTCATCCAGTGGATGGACAGGGCACAGGGCTGAGAGCCAGCCGATCTGGGCTCCGGTCCTCTGCCTGCAGCTCAACACTGTGCGACCTGGGGCAAGTGACCTCACCTCTCTGAGCCTCAGTGTCATTATCTATCCAATAATATCCAACACTATCCAACAGGAGGGTTGAAATTATCTAATAATCAAGAACCCTTTTGGTTCTAAAGGTTGAATCCTCCAGATTCTGAGAGCGCCAGGGGCAGGGTTCCCAGAGGGTGCCATTTCTGTGACCCAGAGCAAGCGTCTGGCCCAGCCTCCCTCCTGCAGCCCCTCTCCCCTCACCTCGGAGCCAGCGCAGGAGAAAATAGTCGTCTGGATTCGGCAGGGCAGGCAGCACATCCTGGACATTCTCTCGAAACTGCAGCGAGAGGCGGCTAGGTGAGCGGCAGGTCCCACCCTGACCACCCTCTGCCCAGGGCTCTCCATAGAGGCTTTCGCTGGGCTCCTGCTAAATACGGGGCAACTCTGCAGACACAGGCTAAGCACCTGGGCGGCTCGGGACCCTGTGTGGGTTGTGCTGGTGGGAGCTGGATAGCAAGAGGAGGTGGGCAGGAAGTATGACACCACCCCGGCCTGGCTGTGGGCACTTACACACTCCTTTGTGGCCGATGGGCAGACATGTCCCTAGATAACTGTCACAGTAGACAACCTGGGGTGTGCCACCGTAAGGGCATCTGTTTACCAAGCATTTCTGGTGTGCCCAGCATTGAACTTGGCACTGATTCACTCTTCACTCAGAGTCCCTAGAGGTATGACTGCTCCCATTTTACAGACGAAGGAATCAGAGCTCAGAGAGGTTAAGTGACGGCCCCAAGGTCAACAGCTAGAAATCAGCAGAGCTGGTAAGCAAACCCCCCGGTCTGTCCCAGGCCAGTGCAGGCACTCTGTCCACCATGGTCTCCCCCTTTAGTGATGGGATGCTGAGCAACGTGCTGGGAGGCAGAGGGAAGAGTTAGATTCTGACTGGGGCCAGGAAGAGGGGGGGTCTCCTATGTCTTCATATAATAATGGCATTTGAGCTTGAAGGACTCCAGAGGCAGCAATCCGGGTGGAGGGAGCAGTTCCAGGCAGAAGCCACAAAGAGGGAAAGGGCGGCGAGCGCCAAACAAGAGCTGGACAGTGACCCCAGGATGGCCACACCCACTCTGACCCTGGCCGTGAGCACGCCCCCACGTGCTGTGCTGTCCCCAAGCCTCCTGCTCCCAGTCACTGACCTACAGGGCAGCCACAGAGGGACCAATGAGGACCCACCACCTCTGCCCCTTGCTGGGGTCAGCCAGGGACTGGAACCATCCAAGCCCGCAGACAGCTCCCAGAACCCCAGGGACTCTGGCGTGCCGCCACCCCTTACCAAGGACCCTCCCCAGCCCCCGGTTCCTAGCTTAATCACCACCTAATCCCTTCTCTGCCTGGTTTCCCCTGCAGGTCAGCAGTAATATCTGAAACCTCCCTACCCCCCAGCCTCCTGG
Organism: Bos taurus; assembly: GCF_002263795.3. Lineage (NCBI taxonomy): Eukaryota > Metazoa > Chordata > Mammalia > Artiodactyla > Bovidae > Bos > Bos taurus. The sequence goes on along the minus strand of NC_037344.1, from coordinate 69,399,762 downwards.
GATGGGGAGGCCCCGCCCGGGGACACCTTCATGGGGCTGATGCCACAGCCCCACTATTACTGGCAGGAGGCGTCTGCCAACCCTCCTCCCCCAGTTTCTCAGCAGTGGAAAAGTGCCCAGCTGTGGAGCCTCCAGCCCTTAAGGCTGGACCCAGTCGATTCCAAGAATGGCCACTCTCTCCTCTCCCCAAGGGCAGCTGGTGGGAGAGGGTGGGGCTCCGAAACTGCTGTTCCCTTCCTCTGCCCAGGCACCAAGGCAAAGCTAGGCTTACCTCCTTGCCTCCTGAAAAGCATCAGCCGGAGTCCCCAGCCAGGGAGGTTGGGGGTCGGGGGGCGGCTGGGTGGGCAGGACAGGGGAGTTGGGGTTGGGGGTGAGGGGCTGGTCTCAGCTCAAACTAACCCCAACTCAGTCTGGCCCCGGTAGGATCCCAGGCTTTGCACCAGCAGGTGCTCCCCCTCCACCATCTCGTCCAAACTCCTCAATATCTTCCCTCAAGGAGCGAGCAGAGAAGGACCGCTTGTGCCCAAGGTCGCAGACAGCCTGGGGGCCAGAGCAGAAGCCATCCAAGTCTCCCAAGGAGCCCTCGGGAGGAGGCCCCTTCCATGTACCACTCACTGCGCCTCTGCCAGAGGAAAGCCTCCCGGAAATGGGAGGGAACCTGGGGCCCTGCCCCTGCCCCTGCCCCCGGGCCCGGCTGCCAGTGCCTGCGAATCAACGTTGCCTTTGTGCCCACCCCCACCCCCCCAGCTGGCTCCGTGGGCTCCCAAGCAACCACTTCTTTCCCAGGTGGCAGCGCCGAGGACTCGCCCGGGGATGGGGATGGGGCCGGGGCGGCCAAACTTCCCCGGGGTCCCCTCGGCCGGCGGAGGGAGCCAGGGAGTGTGGGGGTCGGCGGCCGCGGGCAGCTCAGTGCGGCGGTGGCCGCTCCCTCCGCCGGCCGCCCGCGGACCCGCGCTCGCCCCCCGCCCAGCCCCTTCCCCGGCCCCCCGCCGCCGCCGGAGGAGCAGCCGGCCATCGTCGCCCGAGCGGGGGCGAGGCTCACCTTGGCCAGCGCCTCCTTCTGCTTGGGGCTCAGGTCGCCGACCCTGCCGCTCATCGTGGCTCAGGCTCGGGGCGCGGCGGTTGTCGCAGCAGATGGAGCACCGACGCGTTCTCCGCCGCCGCCGGAGTCGAGTCCCAGCCTTTTGCCCGGGCCGCGTGTGGCGGCCAAGCCCCGCCTCTTAAAGAATCCCAAGGGGCGGAGTAGGGAGCGATGCGCTGGGCACGGGAGCATCCGAGGCGGGTCCCCTCCGCCCTCCTGAAGCGGAGACCTGGGCGGGAGGGGCGCGCGCCAGTGCCCACCGGGGCCAAGGCCGGTGGACCGCAGTGGGGCAGGAAGTCTGGGTTGCAGCCCCAAATTTACCTTTAGCTCACGGTGTGACCTTGGAGGAGACACCTGAGCTCTCTGGGCCGTGTGACCCCATCTGAGAACTATCTAATGATTTCTTGTAAGATCAGGTCCCCAGGGTGCCAGACTTCTCCTGCCAACCCAGGAGGGAGCTTGCCTGATGCCCTTGTCGCGGGGGTCCAGGTCCCCTAAGACTAGCCATCACCTCCAGGACAGTGGCTTTTTCTCTCTGGGGTCCTTGCCTGCCTCCTGTCCTGCCATGGATTTGGGGCCGCTGCTGCCAACCCAACTGGGGCCCTTGCAGGAGTTAACAGCCTTTCGGCTTCCTGCTGTGGGGCAGGCAGTCTGAGGGGTAGGGAAGCCCAGACCTCATCTTCCCACCCAGGGCCCTGTCCTCTGCTCCTGACCTTCTCAGCTCTCCGAGAGGGTCGCAAGGTGCTGGCACCCTCCGCTGGCATGGAGGAGTGCTTCCTCTCTGGGAATCAGAAGATCTTGGGTTTGAATCCTAAATCTTCCCCTTCTTTTTATGAGACTTCGGGGAGCAAGTTCAACTCTGAATCCAAGCCTCTTCGTTCACTAAATGGATTTAGATGATCTGGACCTTGGGTCAGCAGGAGAGGATAAAGCCAGCTAACATACATAATGCCCTGGGTGCAGTGCTTAGCCCAAGGGTCCCCTCTGTGACCACTGCCCTCATCCTCTCTGCTCAGCCTGCCTTTGATGCCTGCCTGGCCTCGGGGTGGGGATGCAGGGTGGACATGGAGGAAGCCTCAGTGAAAGCCGATGGCCCAGTGAAAGCTTATCTGCTTCCCCCGCCCACACCCAGGGGCCAGAGCTGTGTGTTCCCCGGGCAGTTGCAAGCCTGACTTGTGGGACAGAAGCCATCTGACGGTCCTGCAGTGTCCCCTCCCCATACACTGAAGCCATTTCCTACTTGCCAAGCTCACCAGACCTCCCTCTCTGCCCGGGTTCCCCCTCCCCCACGCTAACCCTACCGCCAGGATAGCAGCGGGTCACATGCCGTGGCCATTCTTTCCTCCTACTGCATGCCAGGCCCTGGGTGCTGTTCTGGGGATCCTGAAATGAGTAGGGTGCCATCCTGCACTCCCAGAAGTGAGACACAGGCAACAGAGGTGGTAGTGGCAGAGAACCTGCATGCCAGTGCAGAAGAGACCAGAGACCCAGGTTCCATCCTTGGGTCAGGAAGATTCCCTGGAGGAGGGCATGGTGACCCACTCCAGTATTCTTGCCTGGAGAATCCCATAGACAGAAGAGCCTGGCGGGCTATGGTCCATAGGGTCACACACAGTCTGACAAGATTGAAATGACTTAGCACGCACGCACGCATGCCCTGATGTCTAGCACTTGGGCCTGTTTTCTGGGCCACGGATCAGTAATACTCAGGCATCCTTAAGGAACTAGAATACAAGGGCGAGATAAATGCCCGAAAGAGAGCCAGAAAGTGCCTGACTTCAGGTTGGAAGCATCCTCAAAGTCTTCATGGAGGGAGCAACATTGGACTGGGCCCTAAAAACCTGGGGTGGGGGACTTCCCTGTCAGTCCCGTGGTTGAGAATCTGCCTTGCAATGCAGGGGACTTGGGTTCGATCCCTGGTAGGGAAACGAAGATCCCACACGCCGTGCGAGCAGCTAAGCTCGTGAGGGCCAGAGCCTGTGCACCAGGACTAGAGAGCCCACGTGCTGCAGCCGAGACCTGACACAGCCGAATAATTAAACTTTTAAGTTAAAAGAAGATCCGGGGCGGAAGGAAATGGAAAGGAGGTCCATTCCATGCTGGCATCACAGCACGAACGAAGTCTTGGCGGTAGGCGGGAAGCATGGCTAGAACCAGACAGGAGAGGAGAGAAGGGGCAAACTGGGAAGCCCAGTGGGCCCTCGACGCGGCCTTGCTTAGGGGTGTCTGTGCTGTTGCACCGTGAGTTCTCGGGAACAGGACCCTGTTTTATCACCCCTGAATCCCCACACGGGAACAGGACCCTGTCTTATCACCCCTGAATCCCCACAAGCGCCTTCCCCCGCACAGCATACTGCGCACGGGAGCTGCTCCATAAGTGAATACTGAGTGAATGAATGAACGAGGGAATGCAGGAAACATTCTCATGGGCACCGAGCTGGGAGCCCCGGGGTGGAGAGTTAAACATAGATCGTTCAAGGATCAAGCAAGTAACTCACCTTACGTAACAGCTGTGGAAACAGGCCCGCAAAGGCCGTAGCCTGCCCCCAAAGGCATCAGTGGTGTGACTGAGGAGGAGAGCTTTGCCCGCTGCCTGGCGAGTTGCGTCCTCCCTTTGCTGGCTGGAATTCACGCAGAGAGGGGCCCAGAGCCAGGCCCTGCCACCTCTGCGCTGTCTCAGGAAGAGTGGGAAGCAAACAGCCCCCAGCTCTCTGGGATAGAAGGCAGAGGCAGGCTGCGGAAGGCTTCTGAAAGATGCGTGGGAGGACTGCGCTCTGCGCCTGGCATGGTCTCCGCTGAGAAGGTGTGCAGCTGGGCACAAGGTGAAGGTCTTGGGTCCAGCCTGGTGGCCGAGTGGCCCCCATCGCCACCCCTGCAAGGCGTTTTCAGGCAGTCTTAGTGGGGCAGGAGGTCAATGGGCCTCCCCTCCCCCAGGGTAAAGAAGTTGGAGATTCATTCCCTATTGACTGAAACTCCAAGACCAGAATAGTGGGACAATTAAAGCGAGGGGGCTGGACCCTGCCCAGACCACATATTTCTCGTTCTTGAAGTCAGGAGACCTCCCCGACTACACGTGCGCAGAAAGGCTCCCTGGAGGCCACAGGGGAGTTATGTCAAAGGATGTTCTACCCAGACCGCTTTTCAGTAGAATCCATCTTGGCTAAGAGATGTGTGCGCACACGTGGGTGGATCCTGAGATATACCAATACGAACTGTGAACCAGGCAAACCAAAACAACTGGTCAAAGGAAACCCGGAAGAAGTGCCCCCATAAAAGTAATTCAAAGTGCCACGAGGGTATAACTCAGGGACTCTCTCTGAGTCTGCCCATATGTCTATCTATCTAAATGTAATGTACTTTTTTTCCCCCTCTTAATACTTCACTGTTTCACTACTTCCTGTCTTTGTGAGAATTCTTTTCTGCAAAGCTAAAGGGCCAGGGCTCTTGTCACTGACCACTGGCTTAGCGCCTAGGATCTGGTACTTTCACCGCAGAGACCCAGCTAGGAACTCAAGCCCCGCTCCATGTCATCACAGGCTGAGGCCACCCGAGATCCCTGCAGTCCTGCCCTGCCTACAGACTCATCAGCTTTGGCTCCAGGCAGGGCACAGCCACCTGCCTTGCTGCGTGCCTGGCTGAGATCTTTCTTTAAGACCCTTTCAGGTGCAAGGTGAACTTTTCAGTGAAGGGCCTACTCAAAGGAACCTGGAACAACCGCTCGTGTGGGTTCAACACTCCACAGACAACAGGCTCTCTCAGAGCTGGCTTGTCATTTAAGCCCATGATGACCCTCTAAGGCGGGTGGATCAGGTGACTTCGTGAGGAACCCGAGGGAGAGATCTGGCCACGTGAGAGTGTCTACAGCTGTGACTTGAACCCAAGACCTCGGCTTCTGGGCCAAATGCTCCCAGGTGCCCATGAATGTGGACTACCCCGGGAGCTTCCTGGAAAGACTGCCCAGGAAAGCACAGGAAAACGTTTACCCCAGCAGCAAACATGACTCAGGTGCTAAAGAATCTACCCACAGTGTGGGAGCCCCGGGTTCGATCCCTGGGTGGGGAAGATCTCCTGGAGGAGGAAATGGCAAACTATTCCAGTGGTCTTGCCTCAAAAATTCAGTGACAGAGGAGCCTGGTGGGCTACAGTCCATGGAGTTGCAAAGAGTTGGACACGACTGAGTGACTAACATTTTTCACTTTTCAGCAGCAGTCTCCAGCCCCAACCAACACCCCTTTCCCAGAGTATCTGGAGTTACCTACTATGAAGGCCTAGATGAAGTATCCTTCCCAAGCCTTGGGGCTGCCTGTTTCTCCTTTGTCCACTGAAACTTACCTATCTCCAGCCCAATGGAATGGCCAATCTGACCATACAAGTCCTGGAATCAAAATCTAGATTATATATTTATTTGTTATATATTTTGTTGCTGTTCAGTCTCTCAGTCATGTCTGACTCTTTGTGATTCCATGGACTGCATCACGCCAGGCCTCCCTGTCCTTCACCAACTCCCAGAGCTTGCTCAAGCTCATGTCCATCGAGTCAATGATACCATCCAACCATCTCATATTCTGCCGCCCCCTCCTCCTCCTGCCCTCAGTCTTTCCCAGCATCAGGGTGTTTTCCAATGAGTCATTTCTTCGCATCCAGTGGCCAAGGTATTGGAGCTTCAGCTTCAGCATCATTCCTTCCAAAGAAATCCCAGGACTGATCTACTTTAGAATGGACTGGTTGGATCTCCTTGCCGTCCAAGGGACTCTCAAGAGTCTCCTCCAGCACCACAGTTCGAAGGCATCAATTCTTCGGCGCTCAGCCTTCTTAACAGTCCTACTCTCACATCCATACATGACTGCTGGACAAACCATAGGTTTGACTAGATGGACCTTTGTCAGCAAAGTGATGTCTCTGCTTTTATTATCTACAAAAATGAAACTCCTCCAGGCTGGTTACTTAAGTGAGACTCGCTCCTCCACATCCCCACATTTTCTCCATCCCCCAAGCCCCATCTGAGTATGTGGCTCCCCTGCTCAAGAATCTGCAATGGCTCCCTAGTGCCTTCTGCAGGGGTCAGCCCAGCCTCACTGACTTGCAGTCAAGGCCTTACCTGCAGCTTGCTCAGCATCCCGGGGCCTCGATGGCCGCTCCTCCCTGCTGCGCACTCTTGTCTCCGTCAGAGAAGCCCCAGGCTGCTTCTCAGATTTGCCCTCCCACCTCTTCAGAGTTGCTTCCCTCTCCCGTTTCCTTCTGCCAGGCCCTCCCTGGCCTTCAAAGCCTGATCCAATCCTGTTTCCAGCAACCTCGCCCAGATCCTCCCAGCCCAGCATGACCTCTGCCAACCAGTAGCCCCCTCTCTGCCGGCCTTGACACTGACCGCTTTGTATTGTAGTGGTGACGGTGAGGCACAGCCCAGCCCGACAGAAAGAGCCCAGCCTCGCGGGGCAGGCAGGCCCGAGGCACGATCCAGGCCCTGCCTCTTGCCAGCTCTGTGATGGGTGCGCTGTTCCCACGGCACCCTGCCGGCATGGGCGTGCAGACAGCTGAAAAGTAGGCTGCTAGAACCCAGAGCCTGAGGAGGTGTGGGGTAACAGTTTTAGTCTCGAGAGGTAATACCCGGAGCTGGAGATTCCTCTGGGAGGCGGTTCTGAACCCAGACACGAGCCCTGGACTGGGAGTCCAGAGCCTGGGCTTTAGACAACTTTTTTTTTTTATGTTTTGTTAGTTTTGTTTTGGTTTTTATTTACTTATTTTTGGCCCTGCCGGGTCTTCATTGCTGCATGCGGGCTTTCTCTAGGTGCCGTGAGTGGGGGCTACTCTTCGCTGTGGAGCGCAGGCTCTATGCACGCAGGCTTCGGCGGTCCACACTTCAGAGCTCACGCTTGAGCGAGTGGTCTTGGCCATTGTGGCTCGGGGGCTCTAGAGCACAGGCTCAGTAGCTGTCCCTCAGCGTGTGGGATCTTACCGGACCCGGGATTGAACCCGAGTCTCCGGCACTGACAGGCCGATTCTTAACCACAGGACCACCAGGGAAGTCATGTTTCCTTGTTTTTTGTTGTTGTTGTTGTTGTTTTTTTATAATGAAGTATAGTTGATTGACAATGTTGTGCCAATCTCCACTGTACAGCAAAGTGACTCAGTTATACACTTATGTATATTCTTTGCTTATATTCTTTTTCATTTAGAATTGTGGAGTGAATGTGCTGCAGTGACCATTCAGCAGGGGGCCTCCTCGGGGCCGTCTGCCCTTGACCTCTGGGCTTCTCTGAAACAAGGGCCTTGACCAGGAGGTCAGAGGCCCCAGGGTGCCCTGCCCTCTGGTTCTGTGGTGCCAACGGGCAAGGGGTGGTGCGGAGATTGGCATGGTGATTCGAGAGTCAGAGAGAACTGTCCTTTAAACCCTTCAACAAATATTTGTGGAACGCTCTACTTGCAGGGGGCTGGGGCAGCTGGAACTCTCCGGAAAGCCCTTGTGCTTGTGGGAGGCTGTGCAGAAAGGCCCAGACTCTGAGCCTCTGCCAGCCCTGCCACGTGCTGCCTAAAGTCTTCTTCTGACACAAGTGGGGGAAGAATAAACAGATCTGCACCGCCCAAGACAGTGGAGGGGACAGCAGCAGGCGGAGGCCCCTGCGGTGAGGGACTCGCTCCACTACCCGCCCGCCCGCCCCATCCAGGCGGCCCAGGCTCCCAAGTGGAGCGCAGAGCCTGAGCACCTGTCACACCTCAGCTCCACAAGCACATAGGCAGCAGGAGTGGGGCCAGGAGGGGGGGACGCGTCAGGTCCTGCCCCCCGCGGAGTTCCTGGTCCACAGGGAGATGGCCAAGGCAACAGGCCACTCAGTACAGAGTGGTCGGTGCCGCCTTAGCAGGTACAGACAGGAGGGTCCCTGCCCTGTCAGGGGGTAGGGCCATCCTAGATTCCCCAGAGCTCCCGTGGCTGAGCAGGAGTCGGCCAGACAGGAGGGAACAGAGGAGGTCTGGAGGCCATTCTTTCATTCATTCATACACTCACTCACGTGTGTGTGCTCAGTCGCGTCCGACTCTTTTGTGACCCCATGAACTGTAGCCCACCAGGCTCCTCTGTCCATGGGAGTATCTTGGGAAGAATATGGAGTGGGTCACCACTTCCTTCTCCAGGGGATCTTCCGGACCCAGGGATCAAACCTGCGTCTCCTGCTTTGGCAGGTGGATTCTCTACCACTGTGCCACCTGGGAAGCCCCGTTCATTCACGCATCTGGTACCTGTTTAACTGAGCACGGTGCTAATCGTGCAGTAAAAAGATGCCTTCGGGCAACTTACAGTGTTGGAGAGGGGCACACCCAGACTGAGATCAGGCTGTGGAGAAGTGTGTAGGGCATGGGGGCCACATAAAGAGTCGGGGCTTGGGGGGCGTGGCGGTTGGAGGGCTGGCTGCTGGCTGTTAGGAAGGACCCTTGAGCGGTGTTGTTGTTCAGTCTCCAAGTTGTATCCGACTCTTTGCAACCCCATGGACTACAGCATGCCAGGCTTCCCTGTCCCTCACCATCTCCCTGTCCCTCACCATCTCCCAGAGTTTGCCCAAGTTCATGTCCATCGCATCAGTGATGCCATCCAACCATCTCATCCTGTGTTGCCCATCTCTGAGTTGGGGGGAAGGGGCTATTCTGAAATCCTTGAGCTGGGGGGGGGTGGTGGCTGGTCTTTCTCCATCTCAGACCTGGGGTATCCTGGAGGTTGGACGACAGTGGAATATCTGACAGGGTGAGTTCAGACTGTGGACAAGAGTGCCTTCGAAGGTCAGAGGGCCACACAGGATTTCCCTTGGGGGGAGGGGTACATATCAGGGAGGTGGGAGGGGGCTAAGGAGCCCCCAGGGTCCAGCCCAGAGTACAGGATGGCAACGTCAATTCCCTCACGGTTTGCTCTCCACCCCCCTGCTTTCCCCCTGGACATGCCTCGCTGCCTCCCACCCTGCACTGATGCTGCGAGAGCAGAGGCAGCAGACCGGGAGCAGCAGCGAGGAGTCCGGTGGCCAAACCCAGCTCCCCTGGTGGCAAGGTCACCGGCCCTCTCTGGGTGCCAGTTACCTGGGGAGAAAGCTAATCCTCGCCTCACTCCCAGGGCTGCTGAGAGAATTCCGAGTGAAATAATGGCTGGAACAGTGGTGGGTGCATGCAGGGGAGGGCTTCTCAGTGCTCTGATCTCTCCTGTATTATTCCTGAAGGCACACAGAACCGGAGAAACCTGGCCCGTCCTTCCCAGGAACCCCCTTCCTCCTCACTTCCGCAGTCCACCCGGGCTTTGCGAAGACACAAATCCTCTCCCTGCCCCACTTCCCACACCCGAGCCCCCAATTAAGTCCCTTACCTTCCTGGGTATCGCTGTCTAATCCCTAAACCCGTTCTCACCAGTCTCCTGTTTTCTCAGGAGTCAAATCCCTTTAGAAGGAGGTGGCCCAGTTAGCTGTGAACCGAGAGGCTGGGGGCAGGGAGCAGGCATTCCAGGGCTCCCAGAGGGGAGGCGTGAGGAGGGGAGGGCAGAAGGGGGTCCTGGAGACCCTGGCCCGGCTCTGGCACCGGCTGGCGTGGGCCTGGAGGCTTCCCTTGGGAGGAGCGGCCTGCCATTTCTGCCCACACCCCTGCACCCAGGTTCCACCACAAGGCTCGTTCACTCCCTGCCAATGCTTTTGAGAAGCGGAGCAGCCTGTTCTGCAGCCAGACTACCTGGGTTCTGGTAGGGTCCATCACCGACTGGGGTTACTTGACCTTGGTGCCTCAGTTTCCCTCTGTCAGATGGCAGTGACAATTTTCCTACCCATGTGGTGCCGATGAGATTAGAGCGAGTTCATGCAATTCTCTTGAACAGTGCCTGGAACATAGGAAATGTATTGGTTGTTTTACTTGAACTTCCTGCTGCTTCTCCCAGATATTTTTTGCCATTCGGGCCTTTAAAAAGTTTTTTACACGTTTATTTAGCTGCACCAGGCCTCAGTTGCGGCATGTGGGAGCCTTGATCTTCCCTGTGGCATGCGAGACTTTTAGTTGCGGCGTGTGGGACCTAGTTTCTTGACCAGGGACTGAACCCCAGGCCCCTTGCATTGGGAAAGGGGAGTCTTAGCCACCGATCAGCAGGGAAGCCCCTGCCATTCAGGTCTTAACCCTCACCACCTGTCTCTTGGAGAGGCCTCTTTCCCTGGCACTGAAGCTGAAGTGGCCCCCAGCCCCAGGCACTCTCTAATGCCATTTTCTCTCCTTCTGTGGCACTTACCATGGTCTGAAATAAATGGTTATGTTTGATCATCTCTTCTTGAGGGCAGGAGCCATGGCTGGTCATGGTCACAGCTACACGCCCAGTGCCTCGAACCCCACTGGGGTGGCCATCCATTTGTGGGCATGACCCAACACTCTGTCCCCTGAGGGCTGGACCCTGACCATGCTGAACACTGCCCCCCACGCTATCTGTCCCCTGAGGGCTGGACCCTGACCATGCTGACCCCCCCATGCTGCAGCCCCTCCCCTCGCCACCTCACGCTTACACAGCCACTCTTCACCCGCCTGGTGTGACCTCAGGTGAGGCATCACCCCTCACTAGGCATCTGGATGAGTGGAGGGAGGTGGCAAGGACACTAGGCAACTGAGGGACAGCCTAAGATTTTGCTGAGACGATTTGGTGTGTGTTCTGGGGCTCGTGCCTATAATGTGGAGACCTCAAGGACCTCTGAGTTCTGAAAATACAGCCCTCCCTGCCACCGTCTAGCCTTCTCTTGTTGCAACTGGCTTTAAAGCCCCTGTCAACTAGGGGAGGGGGAAAAAAAAGCATAACCTAAAAGTTATGTTTAATTTGGTGGTCAAATCTAAGGACTTAAGCCCAGAACACAGCATCTCAGATAATTCTGAGAAACTGTTCGAAGAAGAAGCAGTGGGGAGCCAAGAGGGATAGGAGCTTTTGTGACAAAGCCCAGGTAGTCGGAACATCAGAAGATTACTGTTAATAAAAGAAACTGGATACCTCGAGTTAAGGGACTTAGCACTTTTCTGTGTCTGGGAAGATGCAAGAGTCTGGGCTCGCTGGAATCATTCCTTTGATCTGGAATCATTCCTTTGATCTGCGCCTCAACGATCTGGGGCCAGCAGCCTGTGGGTCCTCATCCGCGGGTGATGAGTTCCTGTGAGCAAGGCTTTGCCCTCCTGGAGGGCTCAGTCACTAGGTCGTGTCCAACTCGTTTGCCATCCCCTAAACTGTAGCCCGCCAGGCTCCTCTGTCCACGGGATTTCCCAGGCAAGAATACTGGAGTAGGTTGCCATTTCCTCCTCCAGGGCATCGTCCCGACCCAGGGATCCAACCCGCGTCTCCTGCATTGGCAGGTGGAGTCTTTACACTGTGCCGCCCGCGGAAGCCCTTCTGAAGGCCCCCTTTCTAAACACAGCAGAGACCAACACCTGGCCCAGTGTGCCCCACCCCCCACCCCCAGAAGCGCTCTGTGGGGACGAGCCTGCCACCTAGTGGTAGCTTCGGCACATTGCCGCGTCTCCATCACAGGGGCCAAGGTTCCCGATCACTGGGGCCAGCTTGTATTCTGAATATGGATTTGCCCTCTCCATATCCTGCCAGCACTACCATCCCTGGACTCGTGGGATGCTTGCCCATTATATTCACAGCCTGGAATCACACTGAAGAATTCATTTCACAGCAGAGGAAGAGCAGCCCGTGCCAGCCACCGCCCCCCCACATACCCTATTCCTGGTACCAAGTCTAAATCGTTTCCCGGCCCCCACCCCATTAGTGCATGGGGCAAAACACCCTACGCGCCTCACAGTTTCATTAACAGCTTCATTTCTTCCTCTGTCCCCTTGCAACTTTAGCAGGGGTGAGGAAAGAGGAGGGACACGGGGGCTTCTTCCACACAGTTCAGTCCAGCCCAGGGCCAGGAAACCTTGTACAGCAAGACACAAGCCGTTTGGGATCACAGTACACCTGGTGAAAGGAACTCCCCTACCGGCCAACAACTGTTTAGTCCAACTTCCATTTGGGGACCCAGGGCAAGAAAGCTGATCTCGACTGCTCCCCGCCGACAGCCCCCAGCTCCACCCCCCCCAGCAGCAGAAGGACCTCGACTGGGCTGGCCTGGGCTACACTCTCCCACATTAAGACTGTATCCTCAAGCCTCTGTCTCTTCCAGGATCGCCAGGGTCGCCCGCGGGAGGACAGACCGCAGGCAGTGACGGCTCGCCATGCTTACAGCAGCCCTAAGGCTCCCTCAGATGGAAGGCTAGGATGTGGACACTGGTAGGGAAGCAGAGGTGTGTTCCAGGTGGGGGACGGGTGTGAGCTAAGATCTGCATCTGGGAGCTGTGTGTGTGTTGGAGGGCCGCGAGGACCTCCCGCCTTGGGAAGAAGTGTGGGAACAGGGAGTCAGTGGTGGGAACAGGGAGGCATTGGAGCCAACAGCCTGGCTGACTGCAGGCTCTGTCCTTGCAACCTTGTCACTGGGGCTGACAGACAGGCTGCGACATTCACAGAATTAGAGAAGCAAGACTCTCCATGGACCCCACAGGGCCTCCCCAGGGCATGGCGCAACTTAGGAAGAATGATACCTTACAAAAGAAGGTTAGTAACCCATGCAAAGCAGGATGATATAACAATCAGGTGACTTAAAAGCACAGCACTGAGACTGCGGGGGCCCAGGGTGCCCCTTCACGATAAAACCCCACACTGCTGACCCGAACTTCGTGTTTCCCATTTGCTTGATTTTTAGAGTTTTGTTACTATACAGCCAGGCCTGCGTTATTTTTTTTTTCATTGAACTGAAATTCACACAACCTTAAATTAACCTAAATTCACTTTAAAGTGAAAAAAGAAATTCAGGGATTTCCCCAGTGATCCAGTGGCTCAGACTTCGCATTCCCAATGCAGGGGGCCTGGGCTCGATCCTGGTCAAGGAACTAAGATCCTGCATGCCCCACGGTGAGGCCAAAAATTAAAGGAAGTAAATAAATAATATTGAAAAAAAGATTAATGGCATAATAACTGACATCTTTAAAAAAATCAAAAAAGTAAAAACTTCAGTGGTATTGAGTATATTCACCATGGTGGGCAACCAGCTTCTCTGTTCAGTTTCAAAACCTTTCTGTCACCCCAGAGGGAAGCCCTGAACCATGAAGCAGTCACATGTCATTTCCGCCCCCCCACCCCCGCAGCCATTCATCTGCTTCCCATGTGATTTCCCTATTCTGGACACATCATACAATAATATTAACACATGGCCTCTCGTGTCCGGCTTCTCTCCCTTAGCATAACGTTGTCACAAGTCATTCATGTTGTCACGGATGTGAGCACCTCATTCCTATTCGTGCTGTGCTCACTGGCTCATGACTGAGAGTTGTGTACAACTCTTTTTGACCCCGCAGACTGTAGCCCACCAGGCTCCTGTGTCCATGAGGTTTTCCAAGCAAGAATACTGGAGCAAGCTGTCATTTCCTACTTTAGGGGATTTTCCCATCCCAGGGATTGAACCCGAGCCTCTTGCATCTCCTGCACTGGCAGGTGGATTCTTTATCACTGCGCCACCCAGGAAGCCCCATTCCTATTTGTGACTAAATAGACTTTATTTTTTTGGGCTCAAAAATCACTGCAGATGGTGACTGCAGCCATGAAATTAAAAGACGCTTACTCCTTGGAAGGAAAGTTATGACCAACCTAGATAGCATATTGAAAAGCAGAGATATTACTTTGCCAACGAAGGTCCTTCTAGTCAAGGCTATGGTTTTTCCAGTGGTCATGTATGGATGTGAGAGTTGGACTGTGAAGAAAGCTGAGTGCCGAAGAATTGATGCTTTTGAACTGTGGTGTTGGAGAAGACTCTTAAGAGTCCCTTGGACTGCAAGGAGATCCAACCAGTCCATTCTGAAGGAGATCAGCCCTGGGATTTCTTTGGAAGGAATGATGCTAAAGCTGAAACTCCAGTACTTTGGCCACCTCATGCGAAGAGTTGACTCATGATGCTGGGAGGGATTGAGGGCAGGAGGAGAAGGGGGCGACAGAGGATGAGATGGCTGGATGGCATCACTGACTCGATGGATGTGAGTCTGAGTGAACTCCGGGAGTTGGTGATGGACAGGGAGGCCTGGCGTGCTGTGATTCATGGGGTCACAAAGAGTCGGACACGACTGAGCGACTGAACTGAACTGAATATTCCATGATACGGCTGTATCAAAACTCAGTTCAGTTCAGTCGCTCAGCTGTGTCTGACTCTTTGTGACTCCATGGACTGCAGCACACCAGGCCTCCCTGTCCATCACCAACTCCCAGAGTTTACTAAAACTCATGTCCATTGAGTCAGTGATGGCATCCAACCGTCTCATCCTCTGTTGCCCCCTTCTCCCACCCTCAATCTTTCCCAGCATCAGGGTCTTTTCAAATGAGTCAGTTCTTGGCATCAGGTGGCCAAAGTATTGGAGTTTCAGCTTCAGCATCAGTCCTTCCAATGAATATTCTCCCTTAGGATTGATTGGTTGGATCTCCTTGCAGTCCAAGGGACTCTCAAGAGTCTCCAACACAACAGTTCAAAAGCATCAATTCTTCGGTGCTCAGCTTTCTTTATAGTCCAACTTTCACAACCATACATGACTACTGAAAAAACCAAGGCTTTGACTAAACAGACCTTTGTTGGCAAAGTAATGTCTCTGCTTTTCAATATGCTATCTAGGTTGGTCATAGCTTTTCTTCCAAGGAGCAAACATCTTTTAATTTCATGACAGCAGTCACCATCTGCAGTGATTTTGGAGCCCAGAAAAATAAGTCTGTCACTATTTCCACTGTTTCCCCATCTATTTGCCATGAAGTGATGGGACTGGATGCCATGATCTTAGTTTTCTCAATGTTGAGCTTTAAGCCAACTTTTTCACTCTCCTCTTTCACTTTCATCAAGAGGCTCTTTAGTTCCTCTTCACTTTCTGCCATAAGGGTGGTGTCATCTGCATATCTGAGGTTTACCCATTTATCCACTGATGGACATTTCAGTTGTGAAACTGAGGGTGATGAGTCAACCCATTTCACCAGCCTCACTAACCAAGGTCATTTTAAGATGCATGTCTTCTAAGCAGCACATAGTGTAAACAATAAGATGTTCATCCGAGTTGTTTTCTAGAAATGGAGTCAGCTGTGTCGAGTTTGAGCTGAGCCGGTTAAGACTGGATAGGACCACTGACCCTCCACCTGGGCACGTGCTGGGTTTGTGCTTCGAAACCTTTTGATTTCAGAGAGCCGATAATTCCTCCCTCAGATTATGCGATGAACCTGCAGGGGCTTGTAGCTTAGTTGCGCCTGCGCAGAATGAAGACTGCTGCACTTTTCCCCACCTTTCCCTGGGCTCCCCACCCACAGACCACCCTGCTGCTTGATTTTCATGCCATAAATACCCGGAGCCCTTGGCCTTCAGGGAGGCAGACTCAAGACTTGTTCTCCTATTTCCTCGCCTGGCTGTCTTACAAATAAACCCTCTCTTTGCTGCAAACCTCAGTGTCTCAGCATTCACCTTATGCAACAAGCAAAACAAACCTGTTTCCATCTTTTGGCCATTGTGAATAATGCCGCTATGAACGCTGGTGTCCCAACATCTGTTTGAGTTCTTGCTTTCAATTCTTTTGGATATACCAAGAAGTGGATCAGAGGGTAATTCTGTATTTGTTTGTTTTTGAGGAACCGCCATCCTGATTTCCACAGCAGCGACACCATTTTGCATTTCCACTGTTAGTCCATTTTGAGTTAATTTTTGTATACAGTGTGAGGTAGGAGTCCCATTCTTTTGCATGTGATAGCCAGTTGTCCCAGCACCATTTGTTGAAGAGAATGTTCTTGCTCTCACTGAATGGTCTCGGTGCCCTTGTTGAAAATCAACTGGCTGTGGACCTCTGGGTTTACTTCTGGACTCCCAATTCTATTCCGCATGTCTATATGTCTGTCTTTCCCATACTGTTTTTGATTACTGCACCTTTATTGTATGTCTTATTCTCTCCAACTAATTCTTTTTTTTTTTTTTCAATTTTATTTTTAAACTTTACAATGTTGTATTAGTTTTGCCAGATATCAAAATCTCCAACTAATTCTTCAGGAGCATCTTGGTGGTTCAATGTTGGTGGTTACACAGGTGTCCCCTGCAATCTTCTTTCCATTTTTCTGCATGCTTGAAATCTTCCATAATAAAATACTGGGGAAAAGAATGTACGCCTCCTTAGAGCTCTGTTCTTTTATCACGATGCAGTTTTTCTAAAGGCTCAGTTTTCAGACTGAGCCAGCTCCCAGCAGCAGCAACCCCTGGGAGTAAAGGACACGTTGGGGACCACTCGCATAATCTTCAGATTGCTGCGGGCATCAAGAGATAACTTGTCAGGGGTTTGACGGTGCTGGTCTTCAACCTGCCCGTTTCAAAGCCCAGGAAAGTGACTGTCCTGAAGACCCAGCCTCAGGGCCCCTCTGAGGCTCTGGGCCCCTGGGGCGGGAACGCCTGGCACCTCTCTCTGCCCCTCCAGGACTCTTGTCTCAATCACCCCCTCCCCATCACCCACCCTCCTGCCAGACCAGTCTTTGGTCCGTCTCCTGGAGTTCAGTCTGGTAGAGAACCGGAGAACCAGGCCGACCTTGTGACCCTCAGGCCAGGCCGCTCAAGAGCAAGGATCAGTGTCCAGACCCCCAGAAGTTCCTTGCTGATAACCTTCTGGGCCCCTCGGCGTGCCTCGGCCTCCCCGAGTCACCAACTATTTTTCACCTGTTTCTGTCGGTGTCCTTTCCTCTGGTCTCTGCCATCGTACAAAGGAAAACTGCGAGCACAGCCTCTCTGACTTCCCACCTCCGCGTGGCTGCCGTCGCTCCGCGTTCTCCGCGGCCACCAGGGGGCGCGCGAGGTCCAGCCTGGGTGTTGGCGGCGCCGAGGGCCCGCCCTGCCTCCCGGCGCCCCGCCCCGTCCGGCTGCAGCCCCGCCCCCGCCCCTCAGCGCCCCGCCCCGTCCGGCTGCAGTCACGCCCCCGCCCCTCAGAGCCCCGCCCTGTCCGGCTGCGCCCTCGCTCCCGCCGCTCCCCCCTCCCCCCCACGCCCGGGACCACCCCCCACCCTCCGGCGCCCCTGCGTCGTCTGTTCCCCGGGTCCCGCCATGGGCCCCGCCGCTCGCCCCGCGCTGAGGTCGCCGCCGCCGCCGCCGCCTCCTCCTCCGCCGCCGCCGTCGCCACTGCTGCTGCTGCTGCCCTTACTGCCGCTCTGGCTGGGCCTGGCGGGGCCGGGGGCCGCGGCGGACGGCGGCGAGCCCGCGGCCGGGGCGGGGCGGGGCGGGGCCCGCGCCGTGCGGGTGGACGTGAGGCTGCCGCGGCAGGACGCGCTGGTGCTGCAGGGGGTGAGGATCGGCCCCGAGGCCGACCCGGCGCCCCCGCTGGGCGGCCGCTTGCTGCTGGTGAGCGCCGCTGAGCCGCCGTAGACCCTGCACCCACATCCGGTCTTCATCCTGGACCAAGCCCTGGCAGCCCAGCGCCCCTTCCCCCAGGCTGCCCAGGCTCCCAGCCCTCCCGTTTCCAGAACCTGAGATCGGGTGCTTTCTCCTGCAAACTCGTTCCCGAACCCTGGCCTTGCCTCCGCTCTGCGTCCGATCCCCTTCCTCCCTGCCCTCCCTCTACCCACGGCCCCTCGCCCCACAGATGGACATCGTGGATGCTGAGCAGGACGCGCCCGTAGAAGGCTGGATTGCAGTGGCATACGTGGGCAAAGAGCAGGAGGCCCAGATTCACCAGGAGAGTCAGGGCGCCGGCCCACAGGCCTATCCCAAGGCTCTGGTTCAGCAGGTGCGGGGTGGGCAGGGGAAGTGGCGGGGGTGGTGGTATGTGGAAGAGGGGCTGGAGGAAGGGTTTTCAAGGCAATTGCTAGGGCCAGACGACCCGATGGGCCTCTAAGGACCTTCCAGAGAAGCCCTGGGCCTGCGTGGGACAAGGGACCCCCAGGTGTAGACTCGGGTCACGGTGTTTGGCAGCAGGGAGGTGGCAGGAGACCAGAGAGAGTCCAGAAGCTTGACCAGGCTCTGAGAGTATCCAATGGGAAGTTTTTGCGGGGGAGCCGATGGGTAGGTAGGCTTACTCTGCTTGGAGCAGGGAAGGCACAGTGCTGTTTGGGTCCCACAGCGCTTCTGGAGGTGGGGGTGGGAGAAATAAGGGTTTCTGTCCTTGACCTCGAGTTGCTTACTGCTAGTCTGTCCAGGGGAAGTGCTCACCAGGAGCCGAGAACAACTGTGGCTGCTGGTGGTGGGGCGGGCGTGTGGGCAGGCTGTGTGCTGACCTCTGGCTCTGCCCTGCAGATGCGGAGGGCGCTCTTTCTGGGAGCCTCAGCCCTGCTGCTCCTCGTCCTAAACCACAATGTGGTCCGAGAGGTAAATCGAGTCAGGCTGGGGGGGGGGCGGGGTTGGAGGGGATGGTGACCCAGGCCGCCTGACCTCCCTGTCCCGCCTCTAGCTGGACATTTCCCAGCTTCTGCTCAGGCCAGTGATCGTCCTGCATTATTCCTCCAACGTCACCAAGCTGTTGGAGGCGCTGCTGCAGTGAGTTGGGGCGTGGGCTCCAAAGGACGGGGCTTGGGCGCTAGGCTCCCTGGCTTTGCCGTGAGCTCAGCGGTCTTAGGACCGGGCCCTTCCCTGTTCACCTGAGCCTGTAGTCTCTTGGCCTGAGGAATGGGTGAAGAGACTGGAAGGAGGTGCCAGGGTGTGGAGCGAGGAAGCTACTTTCTCCGCAGAGGGGATTGGTCTCTACATGGAGGAAGCCAGCTCTTCATGGGATCCTTCCTGTGCTTATGGGCCTCCTTGGCCGCCTGTTATGAGACCTGGAGAAACCAGTGGCTGTGACAGGCCTGGGGGCCAAAGCAGAAGGGCTATTATGGGGTGATACTCAGGGGATCCTCTTCCCAGAAGGCTGGGGCAGGTGGGCCTGAGCCTCTCCTCCCAAGAGCCCTTCCGTCTGGCGCCTCTGGCTTCCCCTCCCAGGAGGACCCAGGCCACAGCTGAGATCACCAGCGGAGAGTCCCTGTCGGCCAACATCGAGTGGAAGCTAACTCTGTGGACCACCTGTGGCCTCTCTAAGGATGGCTACGGAGGATGGCAGGACTTGGTGTGCCTGGGAGGCAGTCGGGCCCAGGAGCAGGTGGGTACTTGGGGGGCCGGGTACACACATGCCTTGTCTCAAGTCCTGTGGCCCCCTCCTCCCCGGGTAGGGAGACCACCTCTTGCACCTCCCAGGGCTGCTCTGAGGGTTCGGGGGCCGGGTGGGTGCTTTGTGTGGGTGCCTGACCCGGGTCACACACAGTCAGCGTTAGCTGCTGCTGTTGTCACGTCCATTTGCCTCTTGGAAGCCTTGACTCCCCTTCGGACTCCTTACCTGGGTTTCACAGTTTCTCCTGTGAAAGCCGGGAAGGACAGAGGCTTCAGAAGATGAAGCCAGGAGCCTCCAGGGTCATGACGCCTGTGGACCTCACCTGCCTGTCCTCAGGGTGGATTTACTGGGGGATGAGGTGGGGTGGGGTGGCCCCAGGGGCCCTGACGCCCGGCTCCCTCCCCAGAAGCCGCTGCAGCAGCTGTGGAATGCCATCCTGCTGGTGGCCATGCTCCTGGGCACGGGCCTCGTGGTGCAGGCTCAGCGGCAGGCATCCCGGCAGAGCCGGCGGGAGCCTGGAGGCCAGGTGGGAGCCAGCCCTTGGGGGGCCCGTGGGCGGGGGGCCCGTGTCCCCAGTGCTGGGAACTGTGCTGCCTTTCCCCGCCCCCCGCAAGGTGGAGCTACTCAAGCGCCGGGTGGTGCAGAGGCTGGCATCCCTCAAGACCCGGAGGTGCCGGCTGGGCCGGGCAGCGCAGAGCCCCCCGGAGCCTGGTGCTGAGACCTGCGCTGTGTGTCTGGACTACTTCTGTAACAAGCAGGTTAGTGCCCTGGGCAGAGGGCAGCCGGGGCTATGATGCCTGCCCTGCTCCCGACACACCTGGGAAGAGCCCCCACCGGCCTTCTTCCCGCCCCACCAGAGATCTGAGAAACAGAACAGGTTGTGGCAGGGGGAGGGTGGGAGGTGTGGCGGGCCACAGGGGTTTCGGTTCCCAGCTCAGGTGAGGGCACGGGGCCTGGCATCCCCACCGGAGGCCTTCCCTGTGGCCTGAGCTCACGCCCCCCCGACCCCCGCAGTGGCTCCGGGTGCTGCCCTGTAAGCATGAGTTCCACCGAGACTGCGTGGACCCCTGGCTGATGCTCCAGCAGACCTGCCCGCTGTGCAAATTCAACGTCCTGGGTGAGCACCGAGGGTGGGGGCTCTTGGCCGGCTCCACCTGGTTCCCACCTGACGCCTCGCTCCCTGTCGTTTCTCTTCCTCTCCTGCAGGGAACCGCTACTCCGATGATTAGCTGCCCCGGCGGGGTCTCTGCACGGGGGGGAAGGGACCCCGCCTGCCTGCGCCCTGGGCGCCTGGAACAGGACAACAGCCGGGGGCAGAACAGAAAGCCCTGGGGTGGGGGGAGGGATGGGGCCCCCCCTGCTCAGGGGCAAGGCATCCCCCACCCACATCCACACCAGGAGGGAGGGACCACCGTCCCCAGCCCGAGGATGCACGGCGCGGACCTGGCAGGAAGAGAGGCGGCTTTGGGGGCCTTGTCTGCCATCCTGGGGTGTCTCTGTCTGCCTCCTCCCAGGCAGTTCCCAGGACCCCTGCCAGGCGTCTGGGGAAGAGGGTGTGGGTAGTGCCCCTGTTCCCAGAGCTCTGGGAGCTCCCTGGCCTGGCTGGCAGGGCATCCTCGAGGGCTGAGGCTGTAGAGGCTAGGTTCTGTGCGTATTTATTGGGGGGTGGGTTGGGGGAGGCGCCATCTGGCCTTGGAGGCACCCTAGCCTGACCATCTTGTGGACACACCTTGGTCAAGGCTATGATGTTGAACCTAGAGGCCCCCGCTGTCTGCTGGCATTCGGCCTTTGGGCCCTGGGGGCCGTGGGTCCCATGGCCTGTCCGGCTGGGCTTGCATCTGGGGCCTGGCTGGGACCAGAGGCCTTAGAAACCATCTAGCCCTGTGCTTCTCCGTGGGGCTACAGGTTGCTGACCAGGATACTTGAAGCCACAGGGTAAATGTGGTACATTTTCCAGGGTCATCTGTTTTTATTAAAAAAATAATTGGGGGTCAAAGAGGTTTAATATTAAAATAAACATGGATATATTTTAATATAAGATGTAAAACTTGTGGATGTTTTAAGATAAACAAGTCACCTTGGGTGTCTACTGCCTGTAGGAGGTGGAGGACTCTAAAATGCCTCCGAAGGGGACTTCCCTGGTAACCCAGTGGTTAAAACCTGCCTGCCAGTGCAGGGGACACAGGTTCAATCCCTGGTCCGGGAAGATTCCACATGCCTCGGGGATGACTAAGGTGGCGCACCCTAGAGACCACGCTCTGCAACAAGAGAAGCCACCACAGTGAGAAGCCCTTGCGTTGCAACTGGAGTCGCCCCCGCTCGCCACAACTGGAGAAAGCCCACACGCAGCAAGGAAGACCCAGTGCAGCCAAAAAATAAAACAGCCCCTAGGATGCCCCCAGCCCCCATGAACACACCGTGTGTGACCCTGGAACTGGGACTCTGATGGGGTCTACTCCCGTGATTAGGTTGTGTGGTGTGGCACGGCTGACCTTAACGTGTGGGAAGGTGTCCAGGGAGGCCTGACCTAACCAGGTGAGCCCATTAAAAGCAGAGCGTTTCCTCCAGCTGGTGGAGGAAGAGGAAGTCAGGAATTTGAAACGTAGAGGGGATTGGAGCCTGAGATATTCTCTGTTGCTGACTCGAAGATGGAGGAGCCACGTAGCGAGAAGTTGGACGGCCTCTTGGAGCCAAAAGCGGGCCTGGTGGCGGCCAGCGAGGAAATGGACCTCCATTTGGCAGCTGCAGGAGCTGGAATGTGGCCAGCAGTCAGAAGGAGCCTGGAATCTGCCCCAGTCCCTTGCAAAAGGAATGCAGCCTGGCAGATGTTTTCATTTCGGCCTGATTCTCAGGCCCCGAGCAGAGAACCCAGCCATGCAGGGCCTGGACATCTGACCTACGGACCTGTGAACCGCTGAATGGGTGCAGAGCGGAGCCGGGTTGACAGGTTCACCCCTGGCTCTCAGGCCCCTGCTTCAGGGAGCCGCCCTGTGAAGGGCCTAGTTCAGCGAGCCCCCCAGGCTCCACAGAAGCAGGACTTGGGTTCACCCCAACCACACATGCCCTCTCTTGACCTTTCCCTGTAAACTGAGGTGCTCTATCTGTTGGCATCCTGACCAGGGAAAACTCCCAGAAAGCCAAGAGCACCCCTTCACACCCCTAGAAGTCCTCAGCAAGGTCTTAGCGCCTGTCCTTCACAGGTAAGGGGGCTCAGGACAGGCCAGAGGCTTCATGAGGAAAACCGGACGACTGAGGGCTGGCGAGCCTGGACGCCTCGGTGCTGGGCCCCACGGGACAGGCCTGGGACAGCCAGTCTGGCGGGGGTGTCCCCTCTCTGGCTAGGTAAAGCCTTGCCCTGCCTCCAGTGGCTTCATGGGGAACCAACCTCCTGGATTTAGAGAAAGCCTTTGTCACTCGTGTGTCCTGAAGGTGAGGCATTCCTCAGTGAAAGGAAGGCTGACTCTGGGGTTCTTAGTGTCCCCACCCCCGGGTGCATAGCTGGGTGGCCCCGCCTGCCTCTGACCCCTTCCTTGCCTCGGGGTCCTCAGCGGGCCATCCCCCTTCGCCCGCACACCCATGACTCTGACCCTGCTCTTCGTTGGTGGGGGCCCGTGTGTCTACATTATCACTTAGCCTTTGCTCTGGCGGCAGTGGGGGAATCAAAAGACTGCCTTTCAGGTAGCCCAGGTGCTAGAAGCTTCCTTGTGCCCTCAGCGTGTCCTTGTCCCCTGTTGCCCGTCAGGAGGAAGGCGGGAGGTTCCTGTCCACAGAGGGCATGCGGTGTGCCAGGCCTCTGCCAGCCAGTGACCCACAGGGCTGGGGACTCAGGAACAGAGAGGAAGGCAGTAAGGCCAAGGTTACCGTGGGCAGGTGGCCTGGGCTTTATTACACCTGGTGGGTTGCCAGCCGCCTGCCCTGCAGCCTGCCCCCCAACTGGCAGGTTACGTGGGCCGCTCCTGGGGCTGGTGTGCAGGGCTAGCCCGGCCACTGCTTGGTGACAGTCTCCTCCTCAGCCTGGCCAAGGCGCGGATGGGGCTCTGGGCGCAGTTGGTCAGGTAGGTTGCGTCCTCTGGGGAGGACTCGCCGGGCCGTCTGTGGGGCCGCAGGGGCGGGGATGCCTGGGGCTGGCCCGGCAGGGTCCTGCCTGCACTGGCTGGCCTGCTGCCCGGCAGGTGCCGCCTGCCCGGGGCCCTGAGGGAAGACCAGACGGCAAGATCCCCCGTGAGTGAGCGGGCTCCCCCCACGCCCGCCACCTGCCATGCGCCCGGCCTCTGACAAAGCCTCACTCACCCCGGGGACGTCCTTGCTGTCTGCAGTGGGGGCTCTGCTCCCTGGATTCCCTTGCTGCGAAGGGCCCAGAGCTGGTCCTCCGGGATCAGCTGCAAAGAAAACCGAGCTCAGCAAGACCCAGGCCCACTCTGCACCCACCAGAGAGGGTGCCACGGAGGGTGGGGGGTGGCTTGCACCTGTGGCCCACGCCTTCCTCTGAGGGGCAGGTTTGGGAGCCTCCTGGGGCCTGTCAGCTCTTAAGCATGGGAAGGTTTGCTTTTGGATGAGGCTCCTGGTGCACTTGAAATAAAGGCTCAAAGGGCTGGAGGGGGCTTGGAGCGGGAGGACACATAGACACCCTCATGCTTGGCTGAATCGTGGGAGGCTTCACAGCAGGCACAGCTAAAGCCACCTGCCGGGAGGGCCCCAGGTGCTGGGAGCAGGGCTGGCGGCGGGTTCCCCGGGGAAGCCCAAGACCTTCCGAGTCCCCAGGGCCGGCCCCTCTCGGGCGGGGCGGCGGGTTCCCCGGGGAAGCCCAAGGCCTTCCGAGTCCCCAGGGCCGGCCCCTCTCGGGCGGGGGAGCCACGCTGCCCACCTTGAGGCCCCCCTGCTGGGCCACCTCCCGGATCTTGGACAGCATGGACCGCAGCCGCCCGTT
This sequence comes from Bos taurus, assembly GCF_002263795.3. NCBI lineage: Eukaryota > Metazoa > Chordata > Mammalia > Artiodactyla > Bovidae > Bos > Bos taurus. Next base: position 69,375,613 of record NC_037344.1, on the reverse strand, counting down.
CTCCTCCTGCAGGACCCGGATGCGGATGTCGTTGGCCTGCACCTGCCTCTCCATGTCGTCCGTGACGTTGCCAGAGCCTGTGGGGACGCACACCTGGCACCGCACCCCAGCAGGTCGGCCTCTCGTGCCCAACGGGACAGCAGTTCCGAGGGCAGACGCACCGTGCCTTGGGCCGGTGGCCCCACAGGCACGGGGAAGTGGGCGGGGTCAGTGCTCCGGGCCCCCACACCTTCCTTCTCCTGAGGCCTTGCCCCTGCTCCGTAGCCCCCTGCCTGTGGGAGATGACCGCAGCCTTGCAGAATTTGAGAGCTGGGGTGGGGGTGGGGGAACTGGAACTCACTGAAGATTTAGCAAATAGGTAAGGAAGTGAAGCTCTTCCAAGGCTACCCGTTTTTGGAGGGCCCGAGAGACAGTGACTCGCCCAAAGGCATGGCCAGGTCCTGGGTTTGAGGGCCAGGAATTCAGCGAGGATGTTCTTTCCCACTGCTGGGGGATGGGTACTCCCCACTGACTGTGAACCAGGCAAGCTGCTGCCGCTTGTTATCTGTTTCCTGGTTCGTCACCTGCCTGTGGGGCGGTCGACAGGGCATCACGAGGCCCAGCACTCAGAACTGATGACCTACGTGACCAGCTAGATCGCAGTGGATCATCCTGCCAGCTCTGCACCGGATTCACCCGAAGCTCTAGGGGCTGGAGGGGTTGGGACGAGAACCCAGGTGGCCTGGCAGCCGGTCTTCCGAGCTGAGTCCCTAGCACTCCCATGCCATGGGGTCCCAGACACTGGACAGTTGGGGTCACTGCGCCCTTGGAGCTGGCCCTGTGGTGTGGTTTGGGGAGATGCCGGGACGGGGGACATGGAAGCTGAGCCAGGGCTGGCATGTGACAGGGCACAGGCTACAGAGGCAGCCAGCCAGCATCTGGACTTGGCTGTGTGACTCTGAGCGGTCACCTCACTGCTGGGCCTCTGTGTCCCTGTCCACACCAGGAGTGGACAACACAAAGCACCCACGTGTCACGGGGCCTCTGGAGGCCACACGACTGCACCCCCCACCACCCTCGCTGCAGGCCCCAGTGTCCTGGCCAGACAAGCCCCCAGCCGCCGGCCGGCCCCAGGCCCCAGGTCCTCTGCACCAAGCCGGGGTCCCTACTTTGGATCTGGGCCTCTGCGGGCCTGTGCAGGTCCGGGAAAGCCACCAGCAGCCTTTCCCGCTCCCTCAGCTCCACGAGCTCCCGCTCCAGCTCGGAGATGGTCAGCCGCAGGTCCGTGGTCGCCTGCTCCAGGCCTTGCTTCTCCCGCTGCAGGCTCTGCAGCAGCTCCTGGGGGCGGGGCAGGCTCCGAGCTGAGAACCGGCTCGCAGCCCTGCCCCCGGGAGGAGCCGGCCCCGCCCTCCGCCCCGCCCCGCACCTGCTGGGCCCGGAGCTGGCACTGCCCCTGCTCTCTCTCGCCCTGCACGCTCTGCAGCTGCTCCTCCACGTGGGCCCGCTGGGCCTCGGCCTCGTCCAGGCTGCCCCGCAGCTCCTCGCGCTCCTGGTCCAGGCTATCCAGCTGCTGCAGCAGGGCTCGCTGTTTGGCCTGCAGGGACTGAGCCGGGGGTGGGCGAGAGGCAGGCCGTAAGGGACACAGGAGGCGACCGTGCCCAAGCCCACCCCCTTGTGCTGCATCCCGTCTGTGCACCGGGGTGCAGTGCGAGTTGTGGAGGGCCGAGGGGAGCCCGACCGACCGCAGCCCCGGGCAAGGCCAGGCCCCCAGGCTTGCAGACCCCGCCCCCTGGACAACAGTTGGCCGACTCCCATCAGCCTGGCTCCGCCCACTTCTTTCGGGTCAGGATCTCCAATCAGGAATTCTGAGGTCTCCAGCATGTCGCCCCTCGGTGGAGTTTTGTCTCCCCAGACCCTTTGTTGTGGGAGCCCAGGCGCGGAGGAGGCCCCAGCCTCACCTCCTGGTGGCGGACCATGCTGTCCACGCGGGCCTTCTCCTTGTCCAGCTCCGTGCTGGCCCAACGGATCTGCTGGCTGGCCCCGTCCAGCCGCCCCGCCAGCAGCTCCACCTGCTGCTCCAGGTGCTGCACCTGCCGCTCGGCCTCCAACCGGTGCTCGGCCTCTGCCTGCAGCTGCTGGGCCTTGCTCTCTGCAGGAAGGAGCACATGTAGGAAGGGGCAGGGCCCGGGAGCGCTGGGGACTCCCTGCACGGCCTCTGCCTCAGGATGGGACCTGGGACCTGGGACCTGGGGGGGAACTGTCACAGCACATCTCTGGGCCTCGGTGTTTGTCCTCAGCCACAGAGTGGGGCTCCGAGCCCTGCCCGAAGGTGGGTACTGAAAACAGAAGGCCCTCTCTGGGTGGGAGGTGGCATCACGCAGCGGTGTGGCCGGTCAGTCCCAGCCTCCTCTGTGGTTCCCTTGGCTTTGCCCCCGAAGCCCGGGAGACAGAGATGGGGGGCTGGTGGTCCGGCCACCGAGGGCAGGGCTCGTGGTGCCAGGCTCCATGGCGGGACTCCTCACCCACGGCCTGCGTGGACTCGCGCTGCTGCTTCAGCTCCCCCTCCAGGGTGGCCACCTTTGTCTTGAGGTCACTTGTTTCTGTGGCAGCCGCGAGAGAGAGGCCCTTCAGAGGCTCCCCGGGACTCGGTGGGGGCTTCATGCCTAGTGTGCCCGGCGCCATGGTGGGACACTTGGGAGGGGCTCTGGGGAGGTGCTGGCAGGCCTGGCCCTTCCACCCTGCTTTCTCTTGGGCGGCTGCCATGTGTCTGCACCTCTCTGGCCCTCCGTGTCCTCCCGGGGGGTTGACAGAGTGGCTCAGAAAGGGCGGCAGCTCGTCCTAGCTCCCTCAGGCTTCACGACCTCCATGGGGACTGGCCCGCTGTGAGGCCCAAGGCCGTGTCTCTTGACGGCTTCTGCGGAGGCCGGAGGGGCGCCTCTGCTGGCTGGGGGTACCAGGAGTTCCCTTCAGTGACCCACAGGAGTGTATGAATCCCCCAGCTCCCTAGCCCCTCTGGTGGGACGACTCCTGTTCTCCAGGAGCTTCTGCGTTCCCCAGCGGGATGGGGATCAGGCTGCCGGCAGGGTAACCGGCCTGGGGAGTGCATCCCTTTCCCTGCCTTCCATACCCTGCGTCTCCAGCCCACTCCCAGCCTAGGTTTCTTCCACACCCTTGTTGCAGGGTCGGCTCCTGGGGGAGCCCACGCTCTGAGGGCGGCAGGGCCCAGCGCTGGGGGCCCGGCCTCGGGGGCTGACCTGCGAGCAGCTGCTGCCTCTCGCGCTCCCACTGGGCCCGGTGCTGCTCGGCTTCCTGGGCCTGCCGCTGCCGCGCCGCCTGCTCCTCCTGCAGGGCCTGCTCCAGCTCGCCCACCTGCATCCTCAGCCTATCCTTCTGGCCCTCGGCCTCCTCCAGCTGGGCCCTGAGGAGCCCCACGAGCTTGCCGAGGCATGCCAGGTCTTTGCTCTGCTCGGCCGCCCAGAGGCCCACGGTGGCGGCCGGCAGCGGCCTGTGCCCCATGCTGTCCCACACCAGCTGCTGGAAGCGGCCCAGCGACGAGGGCAGGTTCTGGCTCTGACACAGGTTGATGACCACCTTGCCCACCTCCCGCAGGCTGCTCTGGACGCTGGTGCACGCGTCACAGGGCACCAGGGCCGTCTCTATGGTCTGGGAGTGGACACTCCTGGTGTTCTCGGCCGTCCCGCCTGGACGCCGCAGCGAGACGCTGACGGGGAGGCTGTCCCGCTCTGGGCAGGCCTGGGGCAGGCCTGGCACTGGGGAGGGTGGCTTGACGAGCTGGGCGGTCCCCAGTTCCCGGCTCCCGGCTGGCTCGCCCTTGGCTGTGGGCTTGGAGGTGAGGGTTTCTCCTTGGTTTGCCCTTTTCTGTGGTCAGGGAAAGAAAGGGAAGGCAGGTAAGGGAGACAGGCCTGGGTGGTGACCCCCGGGGATTTCTGTGACAGCAGCCTCGCCCAATGCTCAGACCCTCAGACGGTATCTGGCAGCAGCGTGAATGGGAGCGCGCCTTCTCCTCTCTGCTGCCTCCGTTACTAAGCCCAGGTCGATGCGGGTACCTGCCTGGCACTGGGAGAGTGACACGGTGACAGACACAGCTGCCGGGCGCGGGGCCCTTGCTGGGTGGACCCATCTGCTTGCGTGTCACTGAAGCCACTTTCGGTTTTGGTCTCCTTCCCGTTATGGCGACAGTGGTCCTGCCCACGGGTGGTTGTGAGGGTTATGGGGTGACCCAAGACAAATGGGGCTCGTTGTAAACCCCATCGGGGCTTCCCCGGGGACTCGGATGGTAAAGAATCTGCCTGCAATGTGGGAGACCCAGGTTCCATCCCTGGGTCTGGAAACTTCCCCTGGAGAAGGGAATGGCTACCCACTCCAGTATTCTTGCCTACAGAATTCCCATGGAGAGAGGAGCCTGGCGGGCTACAGTCTATGGGGTCACAGAGAGCCAGAAATGACTGAGTGACTAGCACTTTCATAATCCCCATTACTCAAACATGCCCTGGGAGGTAAGGACTGTCAGCACTCCCACTGCACAGATGAACAAACTTAAGTTCAGAGTGGGTAGGAGTTTTCCAAAGTCCCACAGTGTAAACTACAGAGCTGGGCGGCCCAAATGTGACCCTCAAGGCCTGCACTGCTACCTTCCAGAGTGGAGCCAGCAGCGGGCACACTGCTCACCTGGTGGACAAGGCAGCTGGGGCTGATGGGCTGGCGTGAGGGTGACCGCAGTTGGGGAAGGGGAGTGGTGGACGCACCTGGAGGGCTGCCTGCTGGCTGAGCATGCCCAGCCTCAGCAGACTGTTCCAGAAGCGTCGTACTGTGAGTCCCACGGACATGCAGGGCCCTGCAGCCCGGGCCGGGGGCACTATCTGCTCCAAGGTCAGGTTCTCCAGGTAGCTCGCGCAGCTCTGAAGCAGCAGCAGGAGCCTGTGGGCGGAGACGGTAGGGTCGACTGGGGCAGACCCTGGTGCCAACACGCCCTGGCACCACATGACCAGTGGCCTCCAGCTCTGGAGACTGGCCTGGGCCTAAGGGGCTCGGAGCATCTCACAGTATGCTCTGCACAACCCAAGAGCCACTTCCTCCAGGAAGCCCTCCCTGAAGGCCAAGCTTGGGGCCTCTTTGGGGCCACCTGGGTGGCAGCACTTCTGCCCGGCTGCTCCCCACTGGACTGGGAGACTCTGGGAGGCTGGGCTTTGCCTCAACTGTGTCCTCGGTGCTCAGGAAGTGCTGGCTGAGTGGCCACCGTACGTCATGGGGCTCAGAGCCTTTACCTCACAGAGGACAGTGCTGAAGCCCCTCATGGGGGAGGCTGCACATGCCTCAGGGTTAGGGCGCGGGGCAGCACGCCCTGTGGTCTCCTGATTCTAGGTGTGTGTGTGTGTTGCGGGGGGTGGGGGGGCTTCTCCTGTGTGACGAGCTGCTTCTGTGACAGCAGAGGCTGGAGGGAGAGAGGTAGGTCCCTCTCCTACCCTGAGTGAGGGGCTAATTTTAAGGTAAAGGGTGTTGGGGAGAGACGCAGGTATTTGCATGGGAACCTGGCTGTTTTAAAAGAAGACGAAGGAACTGTGTTTACAAGACAGACCGGGCAGAAAAGTGACTTTCGGTTGCTGCAGATATAGGAGGGCTGTCCAAACCCCCCGGGGCCTTGGGCAGGCAGGGACTGGGGGAGGGGGTGCTGAGCGCCTCCCAGCCATGCCCCTCTCTGGCCGAGGTGTCCTCCTCTGTGAATTGTGACAATGAATGAGCAGCCTGGGGGTGGGGTGGGGCAGGCAGAGGGTGGCCTGGACAGAGCGGCCAGGTGAGGGCTGGGAAGACATGTCAGCACCAGCTTCCCGGAAGGCCATGGGTAGACTAGGCTGTGCCTGGCAGGTAGGGCTTGACCCGTCCAGAAAGGAGTGGGTGGGGCCTTCCTGGGAGAGGGTGCAGCAGCGGAGGAAGGGGGGTGTGTTCTGGGCTCACACCCCTTCAGCCCCTCATAGGGTCCCAGAAGTGCTTTCCCGCCCACAGCTCCTCTAGGCCTCTGAGTGGTTACCCTGGGGCTCTTTGTCCCCAGGCAGGTCATCCCCAAGCCACTGGGGTCCCCGCCTGTCGGCCCGTGACCTCGTTAGCATGCAAGGTTTGGAGCACGTGGAACCTGGGCTGCGGTCGCCAGGGAGTGGAGGCCGATGACCCTGCTAACGTGAACGACGCTGTAGAAGCCATGGTGCTGCGGGGGGGAGTCCAGTGACCTCTTCCCAGCAGGGCCAGGGTGTGGACAAGTGCACCCCGTGTCTGGTGCCGTGACACAGAGAAGGGACAGGATAGAGCCTGTGGTGGAGACTCTGAGCAGCAGACGTAGCATCCTCGGCGTGCAGAAACCCTAAGAGGCAGCTGGAGAAGCAGGTGGCGGAGCCGCGGTGCCACATGGACCGACGGGGTGGCTGGCAACTCCCTGAAGATGGATGGTGAGACACGGCGCGACGCGGCATGTCGCGGGTGGAGCGGGTGCCGTGAGGGCCTGAGCTGACCTGTCCCTGGATGGCACGCACTCAAAGGTGATGGCTGTCACCGCCGGTGCTGGAGGGGGCTCCCGGGCTGCTGCTGGGCTTTGAGGGGCGGGGGCCGGCATCCTGCGGTGAGCAGGTTCCGGCGAGGCCCTCACCTGTCGATGACCAGCTCCAGCAGCACAGCGTGGGCCAGCTGCGTGAACTCGGGGTCACCCGGCACGTGGTCGTAGTGCTCCAGCAGGGCCACCATGTCCAGGTCACAGGCCGCACGGTCGGGGAACTTCCAGGAGGGGAAGCGCACGGGCCCAGCGCGGGAGAACACGTCGACGATGGCGCCCTGCAGGTCGGTAAGGTCCTTGCGCAGGCTGTCCATGCAGGCCGGGCTGCCCAGCAGGTGCGCCATCCTCGTGGCTCCTGAGGTGGGGCAGAGAGGGCCCCCCCGAGCCAGAGCTGCATGGCTGCTGCTGGGGGAAGCTTCTGGAAGCCCCAGAAAACCTGCTGAAATCCAACCTCAACAGCGGGGAGAAGTCTGATGCCTGGCCCCCTCGGGACCTGCTTGTGGGTGACCTCACAAGCCTCCCTCTCATCCGCCCCACCTCATGCCCATACGGCCGAGTCCATCGGTCCACAGCTCCTCTGAGGACCTGTGTGCCAGGCCCCTGCTAAATTCTGGGTGCCTAACAGCTGTGTTCCCAGGCAAGAATACTGGAGTGGGTTGTCATTTCCTCCTCCAGGGGATCTCCCCAACCCAGAGATCGAGCCCGAGTCTCTTGTGTCTCCTGCATCACAGATGGATTCTTTACCTCTGATCCACCGGGGAAGCCCATTTATTTTTATTTATTTATACAGCTGTGCAGGAGGATGTACCTGCTGGCCACCCCTCTCTGAGCAAAACCCTGGACAAGCTGCTGACAACTGAGAGAGAGCCGTAGCTATAGCATGACGGGGAGTGCTGGGCCACCCCTGGCCACTGTCTCCTGCTTGGGCTACTCCTGCAGCTGCCAGCTGGGCCACGGGCCTACCCGCTGGAATCTGATCCACTTCTGCTATGGAGATCTGGGCCAAGCCTACCTGACCACATTACACTGGCCGGCTGCCCCCCGGGACTCTCTCTGGCTCTGGGGAGAAAGGCCGCCCCTGGGTACACCCCTCCCCTTGTCCTCTCTCCGCTCCCGTCCCCTCCACTCAGCACACCATTGGCTACAAGCGGCAGTTCCCATGCGGGCACTCATTTCTGAACCTGTGCCCATCTGTTTCCTCTGAGTCACACCTCTCCCACTGCAGTGTGACCTGGCCACCTGGGCGGGGACCCTAGGGCCTGCCTGTACCCACAGGGGCAGGGAAACCCAGAGGGCCCCAGGGTAGTTCCTGAGGGCCAGCCAGCCTCCCAGAGGACTGGCCCTGTCCTCACGTCTCTACAGGTGTCTGTCCGTGGAGCTGGACGTCTGAGTGTGCCCGGCTCTCGGACCTGCCTGCCGGCTCTGGGGCTCAAGGTCAGATGCTCAGTTAGTGGCCTGGCTTCCCGTGTCCAGCCCTTCAGTCCCTGGGAGTAGATTAAGGGAGAGTGAGGGAGTGTGCACTCTGGGAGGGCTTCCTGGGAGAAGGTTGCCGTGGAAGAAGCGGGCTGCCCCAAGCGGGAGAAGCAGTGAGGGCTGCTGGCCTTGAGCTCAGGGCACTGCTGGCTCTGACCACGGGACCTGCTGGGTGTCACTCCCCAAATCCACCTCCTTTAAACAGATGAGGGAACTGAGGCTCTGGGAAGTTAGGGGGCTAGGCCGAGGTCACTCAGGGAGCTGGCATTCTTGCGTCCAACATCTCTGCTCTGACTTCAGGCAGTGCTGCTCTAGGAGTCTAAAAGAAATAATGTCTAAAGCACTGTCTAAAAGAAATACAATGCAAGCCACATACAGGACTGAAAATTCTATACTCGCCACATTAAAAAAAAAAGTAAAAAGAAAGAGGTAAATTAATTTTAATAACATACATTATTTAACTTAATGTACCGAAAATATCTCTTCAATGTGAAATCAGTATAAAGATATTGTCTCAAAAATCCAAAGTGTATGTGACATGGACAGCACATCCCAGTTTGGACCAGCCACCATTTTCAAATACAGCACCACATGGGTTGGTGGCTACTGCATTGGACAGAGCAGGGTAGGGGGTCAGATCCAGTGTTCAGTAAGTGGACAAAAAAAATGGTGATTGAGTACCTACTATGTGCTGGGCACTGTCTTTAAAGAATAGGGACAGAGCAGGGCACACAGCCCAGTCCACCAGCAACAGCCACCTATGGCTGAGGGTCTCTGCAGGGAGTAAGTCATGGGTGTGACAGTACAGCAGTTCCACCCACAGGTGGGGTGATATAGGTGGAAATACACACAGGTCACACACACACAGGTCAACGTCCCACGTACATATGTTGCCCCAGTGATGACGTCTCACGAGATATCACCCATGAGATGTTATGTCCCCAAAGGATGAGGCAGAAACAAATGGAAAAACCGACTGAAACATTCCGGTTTCCCTTCCTGGAACTGCAAGAAGGAAATAAATAAAGCAAGCAAGAAATCCCACCGTGGGAGGAGGGGTTCTCAGGAGGTAAAGGACCTGGAACTCAGGAGCTTGCTTGTGTAGACACAAAGACACAGTAACCTGTTCGCCCTCAAATAACTACAGTGTCCCTCTGGGGCCAGATGTTAGATCATGGTTCTTTTCTAAAAATATTTATTTATTTTTGACTCTCTATTTGTGGCATATGGGCTCGGTAGCTGTGGCGGGTGGGCTTAGTTAGCCCCTTGGTATGTGGAGTCTTAGTTCCCCCATCAGGGATTAAACCTGCAACCCTTGAACTGGAAGGTGGATTCTTAACCACTGGACCACCAGGGAAGGCCCCAGATTCTGATCCTGATGAGCAGGAGCAAATGCCAAAGCAGCAGAATATACAAGAGGAGAACACAACACTGAAAAAACATCCGAGGTTACCCTACATCATTTCTTCCGAACAGCGGCAATTTGCACATATAAGCCTGGTTTGAGAACCACGTGTGTGTGTGTGAAGTGAAGGAGCACTGGACACAAGCTTTCTCCATCATTCCTGGGTCTTGAGGAGAACCCTCAGCCTGAAGCTTCCCTGCACTGCTTCTGAGGTCACACAAATGATGGCACTAACTGAGCCACCACTACCCTGGGGTGGGAGCAGCTGGTAACCTTGCCTCTCCATAGGTCCCTCAGCCCAAGGTGGATTTTAACCCACAGAGAGTGAAGGAACCTTTCCTTCACTCCTGTTCAACATTCAGATCCCTTCTTTGTCTTAAGCCCTGGGACCCTACCCCTCAGGTAAAGATTATGCCTACCTCCTGACCAGTGGGCTTCCCTGGTGGCTCAGACATCTGCCTGAAATGAGGGAGACCTGGGTTCGATCCCCGGGTCAGGAAGATCCCCTGGAGAAGGAAATGGCAACCCACTCCAGTACTCTTGCCTGGAAAATTCCATGGGCAGAGGAGCCTGGTATGCTACAGTCCATGGGGTTGCAAAGAGTCAGACACAATTGAGTGTTTTCACAAATCCTGACCAGTGAACCCATGGAAATGCTTTGGAAACTCTAAACCCATCTATATAGCAGCGTCAGTCTCTGACTCAGGATTGCTAACTGCCTGGATACCCCGGGGGATACTGAAGGAATTCAGTGAAGACAAAGCAAGTAACTGCACTAGGGAACAGTAAGAAAGGCCTGGGTTTGGATTCCCACTCCACCATGTAAATTGAGGATCTGTAAATGAGTTGCTCTGGGAAATAAATGATGGAATAGATGTAGTGTTTGGCACAGAGTCTATCTAGCTCATGGTACATGTTCAATAAATCCTAACTTTCGTTATAATTCTACGTTAACAGTAACACTAACATCAACCAGCTATGGTGTGAGAAAGAGACACGGGAGGAGACTTGGGAGGGCATCTTTTCCTGTCACTCCCCCCGCCACACCCCCATTTCATCGGTGAAGAAATTGAAGTCCAGGCAAGGCTTCAGAGCCAGACACATTCTGGAGTTAGGAGGGAGGGGAGAGGGGAAAGGGAGGAGAAGCCCCCAGGAGGAGAAGCGAAAAGAGGGGGGTCGGGGTGTGCTAGGGGCGGGGAAGTGGCCCGCAGGGACCAACCTGCAGACGTGAGGGGTGGAGCCTAAAGGAGAAACCTAGATCTGAGTTGGTCCACCCGGTTCGAGGGCGGGACTATGGAAGGCGGGGGTGGAACTGGAAAAGACAGGACCTCGGGAAAAGGGACCAGTGGGAATTAGGGACTGAGACTTGGGAAGGGGTCTGGAGTACGTGGACCTGAAGCAAAGAGGAGCTTGGAAGAATAGGCAGGCGGAGATTTGGCCAAAGTGGGAGGCCAATGGGAGAGAACCCGGGACTTAGAAGGCGGGGTCGGAGGGAGAGGGGAAATGGCCTGGCAGAGTAAAGGAGGCGGGTCCGGGCGTTGGGGCGGGAGATGTAAAAAGTCTCACCAGTCTCCGGCGTCGCAGCCTCAGCCCCTGTGTCTGGCGGGTTCTTGGAACCGCCCCCAGGCGCTCCTGCAGCTCCGGTGATCCAGTGCAAAACCTAGCCCGGCTCCTTGACCGCTGCCATGGCAACGGCGTCTCGCTCGCGGGAAGGGCGGGAAGTGACGTCACGTAGAAGGGGAGGGTCCGGATGTGCGTCAGCATCGCCCCCCTCGGCGACAATTCGGTCGGCTGCCGCCATCTTGAGAGCTTGTCGTACTGTTGGTGCGGGGAAGGCGCTTTGACGCCGCACCGCTCACCTACACCGAGGCGGACTGGCAGCCCTGAGCGTCGCAGTCATGCCGGCCGGACCCGTGCAGGCGGTGCCCCCGCCGCCGCCCGCGGCCACCGAGCCCAAACAGGTACGGCGAGGTCTGCACCTCCACCGGCCGCTTGAGCAGGCCTAGGCCCTCCCCTCCGACGCGGGCGCTCCTAACTCGTGCAGGAAGGAGCTGCCGCTTAGGAGGATTTCGGGGGACTCCAAGTCCCAAGAGGCAGCGCGCTTCCCGCCTGCCTTCGGCTAGCGGAAGAAGCCTTGTTAGAACCGTGGTTCTCAACCTTGAGGTCCGCGGACCAGCGGCACTTGGGTAGATTAGAAATGCTGATTTCCCACCCCAGACTTCTGAAATCAGAATTTGCGTTTTTAATAAGATCCCACGGTGATTCATTAACGTTTGAGAAGCCCTGTTTAGCGCATCCTCCAGTCTTGTGTGGTTAATTGGGCCTTTGCCCTGGAGTCCCTAATTACCCAGCCTGCACGGTACATCTTTGAATGTTAACTCTCAGCGTTTGTTTTGTGCTTACTGTAAGCCCAGCACCGTGCCGGGCTACGATGTTAGCCAAATGAGTGAAGCACAGTTCGTGACTTAGGAAGGTCACGGACTAGTGGGGAGACAGATAAGAGAGAATACTTAGTAAATATATTTATCGTCTCAGTCACCGTAAATGATGTAGTTTCAGACAGCCCTTAAAAAGATTTCAATCAGCTAAAGAGGAAGACGGGGGTCAGTAATTGCAGAGTGATAAAGTACGGGTAGTAGGAATGAGGCAGGAATTCTTTTTGAACAACTATTTATTTTGTATCGGAGTATAGCTGATTATCAGTCCATTCTAAAGGAGATCAGCCCTGGGATTTCTTTGGAAGGAATGATGCTAAAGCTGAAACTCCAGTACTTTGGCCACCTCATGCGAAGAGTTGACTCATTGGAAAAGACTCTGATGCTGGGAGGGATTGGGGGCAGGAGGAGAAGGGGACGACAGAGGATGAGATGGCTGCATGGCATCACTGACTCGATGGACATGAGTCTGAGTGAACTCCGGGAGTTGGTGATGGACAGGGAGGCCTGGCGTGTTGCGATTCATGGGGTCGCAAAGAGTCGGACACGACTGAGCGACTGATCTGATCTGATCTGATCTGATAGCTGATTATCAGTGTTGTGGTAATTTCAGGTGAAAAGCAAAGGACTCAGCCATGCATATACACGTATCTGTTCTTCCCCAAACTCCACTCCCATGCAGGCTACCACTTGTGATATACAATAAGTCCTTGTTGGTTATCCATTTGGAATATAGTGGTGTATACATGACCTTCCCAAACTCCCTAACTATTCCTCCCCCCTGGTAACCATAAATTTGTTTTCGAAGTCTGTTAGTCTCTTTTTGTTTTGTAAGTTCATTTATATCATTTCATTTTGGGAGGGATTGGGGGCAAGAGGAGAAGGGGACGACAGAGGATGAGATGGCTGGATGGCATGACTGACTCGATGGACGTGAGTCTGAGTGAACTCTGGGAGTTGGTGATGGACAGGGAGGCCTGGCGTGCTGCGATTCATGGGGTCGCAAAGAGTCGGACACGACTGAGCGACTGATCCGATCTGATCTAAGGGATGCCATACGGTACTTCTCCTTCTCTGACTTACTTCCCTCAGTATGCCACTGTGAGTCCATCCATGTTGCTGTGAATGGCATTATTTCATTCTTTTTAGTGGCTGAATAATATTCTATCATACATGTGTACCACATCTTCTTCTTCCGTTCATCTGTCGATGGATGTTTGAATGGTATTTGCTTCCGTGTCCTGTGCTGCCTGCTGTGCTTAGTTGCTTAGTTGTATCTGACTTTGCAACCCCATGCACTGTAGTCCAGGCTTCTTTGTCCATGGGGATTCTCCACGCAAATACTGAAGTGGGTTGCCATGCCCTCCTCCAGGGGTCTTCCCAACTAAGGGACCGAACCCAGGTCTTTTGCATTGCAGGTGGATTCTTTACTGTCTGAGCCACCAGGGAAGCCCAGGAATACTGCAGTGGGTAGCCTGTCCTTTCTCCAGGGGATCTTCCCAACCCAGGAATCAAACTGGGATCTCCTGCACTGCAGGCAGATTCCTTACCAGCTGAGCTCTCAGGGAAGCCCTTCCATGCTTGGCTATTTTAAACAGTGGAGGCAGCGATTCTAATCAACATTGCTTTGATGGGCTAGAGGAGAGCTTAAGGTAGGCGAAGCCCATGGGAGTGTAAGCTAAGTTGTGTTCAGAAGGATGAATCAGTAGTTCACCAGGTAGGTGATGGGGCAGGCAAATACCATTCTGTATTCATTCAGCAAATTTATTTATTGAGCATATCCTATCTGTTGACCACTGCAAGTACCTCTGTAACCCTGGCATTTTCCCAGTATTTGGGGAAAAATAAGCCAGGTAAAGCCACTTAAGTGCAGAGATACTGAGGTCGGAATCAAACAGTGCCTCTGGTCAAGGGTAAAGAAGGTTAAAGCATGGAGTTGGGAAAGTGGTACTTAAGAGCTGTATTACTGGGGATTTGAACTTTTCCTAGCAGGCTTTTGGGAGAAGAAGAACGGATGTAAGCTGGAAATTGACATGTTTGTGTTGCAGAAATGGAGGTAGACAGTGATGTGGAGAATTGCTCAGAGGAACGATTGGTCATGTTATTTGAAAGACGAGGACCTGGCCTACACTGTGGCTGGGGTGTGGGGCAGAGGGCACTGACATCACGAAAGATGAGATGCTGATGGTGCAGGCTCTCCTCTAAACCAATGCGTTGGAATCCCGGTTCTGCCACGTGGGCCTCTGCAGGGAGAAGTCTCCATTCCTCAGTTTGTCATCTGTAGAATGCCAGTAGTAAGAATCCTTAACATCACAGGGCTCTGTAAGGCTTATAGATGTAATATGCTTAAAGTGCTCAGAGAAGTATGTGGAACCTACTCTGTGCTTGAGAAGTGTTCCTTACCGCTGAATGTGGAGCTTGAGGAAAGGAGAAGAGACCCATGTTTCTGCCCTGGGTGACTGGAGGCACGGTTGGCTGTCCACGAGGAAGGTGGTTGGAGATGAAAGTGCCTGGGACCGTGGCTCTTACGGCTCTGTGGCCACGTGAGAGTGACGGGGGGCATTGGTGTGGGCAGGGTGGTGCGGCCTAGCGGTGCTGGGAAAGTGGGGGATGCGCTGTCAGTGCCTACTGAGGACAGTGTGAGTCTGAAAAGAGGACAGAATTTGGGGGACACTCACATTATAGGGCAGGGGGTGAAACGGGAGCCAGGAGGGAGACCTGGGTGGGACGGTGGGCAAGAGAGACAGGTGAGAATAGGGCCCGGGAGGTGAGGCTCTTGTGACGGGGTGGTCACTGGTCGCATGGCCAGATAACCACAGTAGCTGGCCGTAGGCTATCTTTCTTGACTTTGACAAGAGCCCTGATAGGAATGGGGATCAGGTGGGAGGTGAGGAAGTGGGGGCGACAAGCCTGAGGGCACACGGGCTGTTGAGCTACCAGGGGAGGGCTGGGGGAAGGTGGTAGCAGTCGGGAAGGTGAGGGTGGCGGAGAAGCTTTCTAACATGGGAGGCTTGGCCCTTTGTTAGAGGAAGAAGCTGGTGAGGAGAGAGTGTTGGAACTTATAGGGCAGTTAATGCTGAGCATTCCAGTGGTTTCACAGACCTCTTGAACGTTAAATGGTGGTTTAGACCGTAGAATGGGTGTCGAGGGAAACGGCATTCGAGGCAGGAGTGGCCAGCAAGGAGTTTCCCATTTCTTTATTCAGCAGACGGTGGTGAAATATCCTGTATTAGGCACATCCAAGGGTGTGGGGATACACACACGGCCTTCTGGATTCTGGTTTCTCAGAATGTGGTCAGATCGATGTCCCATCGTTCCCCCCGCCACACATCTGAGTCACCTGGACGCTTGGTGAAAATGCAGACTCCCAGTGTTGCAGAGGTGGTCCAGCGAGGGGAGCCAGGGAGGCCGCTCTTCTCATTGGTCCCTGGGAGAGTCCCGTGCACGCCCAGAGCTGTTGAGAGAAGTGGTTCTTCGGGAGCAGAGGTTCCGAACTTGAGGAAGTCGTGATGAATTGAATGGGAGAGAGTCTGTGTTCTCAGTAATATCCTAGAGGAGTTTAACGGTTGGCATTCGACACTAAGCCAGAGACTTAAAGGCCTTCCTTTTCCTGTTTTCACAGCCCACAGAAGAAGAAGCATCTTCAAAGGAGGATTCTACCCCATCCAAGCCCGTGGTGGGTATTATTTACCCTCCTCCGGAGGTCAGGAACATCGTTGACAAGACTGCCAGCTTCGTGGCCAGGTAACGTAGCTGCTCCTGCTCGCGTGGGTCACAGGTGGGTTTTAGCACAGAACTGAATTCTCACGAGGTAACAGCTGGGTTTTTAGAGTGGCATTGTAGGCTTAGGCCTGTCAGCTCATCGGAGAGCACAGTATGGTGTGAGGTCGGCTGTGGGCAGGACTGGCATCTCTAACATGGTCTGGCGGTGGCAGAGGACAGGCCCACCCAGCTCCAGCGTCACCAAGAACCTGTGCTTCCTAACCAGGCCTGAAGAAGTGCCTGGAAGACTGTTTTGTCAGAGATGTGTGTCCGTTCTGAGCTGCTGGCCTGAGGAAGACAGAACAGGGAGTAGACAGTCTCACGGAGCAAGGACTGCATTCCTGACCCAGCTGCAGAATGGAATAGCATGCCCCCCACAGAGTTACTGTGAGGCCGGAGAGAGGGGACCGGGTGCAGTTTGGGTGCGTCGTGTAGCTGTCAGCCCAGATGGCGTGGAAGTCAGCTGGATTTCCTCTTGTCCCTCCCCATTATACTTGAGCACACCCACGCTTCCTCAGATGGAGTCTCCTTGATGGCCACTTGACTCCAAAGGTCAGCCATCCCTGGTGTAGTGCACTTCGAGTATTCCTTTGGCAGCCAGCAGGCCACGTCCAGCCTTCAGATCTTTTGTTCGTTCTCAGTGATTTCTCTAACTTTTGAATTGGTTGTCACTGCTTAGAAATGAGATTGCACCGTAAGTCTGGATTTCTGGCTGCTGCTAAATTGGACGGTTGCTTGCATGGAAACGGTAGCCAGCCTCGAGCAGAGCGCTGCCCGCAGTCAGGCCCGCGCTTTCCAGGGAACCACACCTTGACCCTGGGACAGTGTCCCCGTCTAGGAGTGGGCTAGCTTTGGTTTAAGGCAAAAACATCATTGAGTAGACGGGTCCTTCCTTTCTCAGCCTCCTTATGAAATGAAACATAGAAAGAGGCTCCTCTGGTGTCTTTCACTGTGTCAGGCTCCGTGTAAATTAACCTTCCACATTTCCAAGGCTTTGATTAACCTGGATACTGGGCTGAAACGGCTCTGTGCCTGATTAAACATTATGGGGCCATGTCTGACTTAGGGCAGCAGGTATTGCACGCATAACTTTAATATATCATAGTAACACTCATTCTTCCCCTTTTCCCCGGGTATTCTGAAGACAATAAACAGCAAGAAGATGTTAGAGGACGAATTACCGGTCTCACAGCCAGAATAGTTTCTACCAGCTGTTTTCGCTTTCTCCTGTCCTCCTGGGTCTTGGCGTCCTTTTTTAGGTCCTTGTACTGGTGGAGGTACTCTCACACCCTGCTTTCTCCCATCCGCCGGTGCTGAGCGTTCTCCTGGGTCGCCCCTAGTCTGCCGCCTGCTCCTCTCCGGAGAAGACGCGCCGTGTGCGGCGTTGGCCTTCCTTGACCTGGCCCACTCCTCTGTGTCTTCCTTGGAGGTTGTTCGAGCATTTCAGTTTGGCACATAAAGCTGGGAGGAAGTCTTTTCCTAGAAGAAAACTCTGTGTGGCACATTGCTGGCCGAAAGAGCATTTTAAAATATTTCTTAAACATTTTGCCAAACGGCTTTCCAGTCATTTTGTGCCAACCACAGAAATAAGAATTCTTTCCAAGTTCCTTAATAATAAATTTGTACGTCCGCATCTCTAGATCTTGACTTTGACTCCTGTCTGACTCTTGGCGACCCCCTGGACTGTAGCCCACCAGGCTCCTCTGTCCACGGGATTTTCCAGGCAAGAATACTGGAGCAGGTTGCCATGCCCTACTCCAGGGGAGCTTCCCGAACCAGGGGTTGAGCCTGTGGCTCCGGCCCTGCCTCCTACGTTGCAGATGGATTCTTTACCGCTATGCCACGTGGGAAGCCCCAATTGCCTCGGAGGCGTTTCTGAAGTCTGTGGACTTGCTTTCGTTAGTGTTGCCGTGAAGGGACAGGTCAGCTTCTCGGGCTGGATTCAAGCAAACGTGCAGGACCCTCTGCTTTACTTGTGTGGGGTTCACGTGTATTGAGTGAGTAAAATTCACCAGGCCAGTGTGGTTTTCCAAAAGGAGTTTTTTCTCTCTAGGTTTGGTTTTCCCTTCCCTGCATTTTCCTGTCAAGAAACTGAAGTGGAAATTACCCTTAAAAAGTCCCACCAGCTGGGTTGAGTCAGACTCATGTTTTTTTTTTCCTGCTGAAATCTATTCCTTATGTTAGAGAATATAATTCTAAACATAAGTGAGTGAAGTCACTCAGTCGGGTCCAACTCTTTGCGACCCTGTGGACTGTAGCCCACCAGGCAAGAATACTGGAGTGGGTTGCCATTTCCTTCTCCAGGGGATCTTCCCAACCCAGGGATCGAACCCAGGTCTCCTGCATTGCAGGCAGACGCTTTAACCTTTTAGCCACCAGGGAAGCTAATTTAAAGCAACAGAGTAGCTTGGAATAAGCATGTCTGTCCTCTCGTCATTTTATATTTCAGATCGTTACCAGATGTGAGGTTATGGCTTAGGAGTTGGTGGTAGAGAAGACACCCAGAGCCCCTTTTTTGGCAGCCCTTTGGGTGGCAGCGTTGTTTAGCCGTATTTAAGTGGACATCGACCTTGTGTGGTTCACATTATTTTACGGTGGGGGGAACCCTTCGTCCTCGAGCATGGGCTTCAGCTGGGCTAGCACACTGTCACACCCAGACCTCGCGGTGTTAGTCACACCGCCGAGTGTGACCAGAACTTGCGGAGGAGCTAGCCGGGGTGTTGATGACCGCGGCCGCCGAGGTTGCTAAGGTGGGGCACAGCGTTGCCTGCACCCCGCCTCCTCTTCAGGTGACCGGGCCGGGGCGTGGAAGTCTGAGGACGGGGGGCGGACTGGCTGCCCCCAGCCTCTGGAGCCGCCCCTTGGTGTGTCTGGGGCGCTCTTGAGAGCAGGGCTCTGGCCGGAGGAGTAAGGGAGGCCCCACAGCCGTCTCCTGGCTCCCAAGTCACCTCTCCTGTTCGTAGGGCAGCCCCTTCCAGCCTTCAGAGCAGTAACAGGCCCTGGGGTGTTCAGGCCTGTGTGGTTCAATAGACTTTGGCTTCTCGTTCACTCATCAGTTTTCTCAATACTTCAGAGTAGAGAGAGAAGGTGGTATTTAGCCATATTTTACCGTGGGAAATTGAGTCAAAGAGATGTTCAGTAACTTGGTAAGTCAGTAGTGAACCCCAAACTTGAACACATCCATATCTTGTGTCTTTAAGGTGAGTGCACTTTCTGACTGATAACGGGTATTGTGGATGTGTGACACCTTGAAATGTTACTGTTGGGACTCTATTAAAAAATCAGGGTTCCCTATACATCACGAGAGGGACGTTTTTCATTCTGAGGGTTTAAAGGCATACACACTGGGGACATAGGGTGTGTGTGGGAAACTCCTCCAGATACAGAGAGACGGGCCTCCCTGACGTCACGTCACTGTCCTGAGTGTGCTTTACGCAGCAGCTTGGACCCCGGGCCCTGGAGAGCAGTGTTTCCTGTATGAGTCCACCCAGTAGTAAAGGAGGTGATTATAGCCGTTACTTGGACAAGGTGTTAAACCCTGTTCACGTTTTCTTTTTTTTTCCATCCTTGCTGGCTAGAGGCCAGCATCTCAGTTTAGTGTTAACACATCCTTGATGCCTCACAAGCACTCAGTCATCCTGCTTTTCGACTAAGAACTGCTTTCAGTCTCAGCAAACTTTGAACTGAACTTGAACCGTGCCATGCTGCTTTGATTTCATTGTATTGACTCGTATGATGCCTTTTGTTAGCAAAGCCATAGTGACTTCTATTTGAAGTAGTAACATATGCCTTCCTCCCCCTGTTGCCCCCTTCCCCCCGCAGCACCCCCACTGCCCACCCCCCCCAGAGCCCTCTGCAGTGCAGTGAGAGCGCGTGGAGTCCTAACCCCTAGACGCCGGGGGATTCTCATGCCTTCCTTTGAAAGTATTTTCTTCGAAGTGAATACATTTTATTAGAAGGGCGCTAGTGAGCTGGTTTTAGAGCTGGCGAGACTGGCAGAGGTGCTGCAGGAATGACGGAGGTCTGAGGCCCTGGGGTCGCTGAGGCCTGCGTGGGCTGCAGGAGGCAGGGGCGCCGGCCGCTGACGCCAGGAGTCTCGGGGAGGTGACCTGCTGTGCCAAGGGAGGGGCCCGTTCGAGTGGTGGGTGGTGGCAAGAATGGGACTTGAGTGAGCCGTATTCTGGTCCAAGCACTTGAAAGCGCTGGGGTATCGATGCTTCTCTTTTTTCCCTTTTTCTAGAAATGGACCTGAATTTGAAGCGAGGATACGACAGAACGAGATCAACAACCCCAAGTTCAACTTCCTGAACCCCAACGACCCTTACCATGCCTACTACCGGCACAAGGTCAGCGAGTTCAAGGAGGGCAAGGCTCAGGAGCCCTCGGCCGCCATCCCCAAGGTCATGCAGCAGCAGCAGCAGGCCTCCCAGCAGCAGCTGCCCCAGAAGGTGGGAGCCCGCCCTGCACCTCACTGCCCTGGGGCTGGGGGAGGGAGACAATGAACTGCTGTCCACACCCCGCAGCCACACGGGCAGGAACGTGAGGCCTCTGTCCGCATCTTACAGAGGTGGATGCTGAGCCTCACACAGCAGAGGGTTGCTGACAGTTGGCGTTGGCTGAATGCCTGTCCAGCTCTGTGCTCAGAGCTTTGGCAGCCTTGTCTCACTGGTGCCTCACGGGCTGCGTGAGGAGGCCAGTAAAATGACCCTTTTTCAGACGAGGACTCTGAGGCTCAGGGAAGCACAGTCCACCCATGGCCACGGAGTCAGGACCCTAAAGTCCAGGCTCCCAGTGCCTGCTCCTTGCCTGACCATGGCATCGGGGCAGTGCCACGGCGTGGCTTGTGGACCCCTTCTTGTGTGTCCCTCTCTCCTGTCTCACCTTCCCGGGGCCCTTCTGTGTGGCCTGTCCTCATACCCTCGTAGCACTGTGGAGGACTCGGGCTGTCAGTGAGGACACGTTTTGCCTGCTGTGTGGACCTGGACCGACCTTTCTCTTTGCTCCCTCCCGAGCCATGGTGACAAAGGCTACCCCTTGTGTTACTGTGGGAAATAAAGGTTGGAGAAGGTTCTGAGACCTTGCATTGCAATTGATTACTCCTGGTGCCTCAGGCAACCTCAGTTTCCTCATCTGTAGAAAGAATTCCCAGTACTTGTGTCCACTCATGGTTCGTGTGGAGGTCAGATGAGGGGTCCTCTGCACATGTGTAGGGCTTCCTACATCCTCTGTCCCCCTTGGGTGGGATTTAATAAACTATCCCTGTTGGATCTTCTGCCACCCAGTTTTGGTCCTCAGTTTCAGGGCAGCAGGGGACATGCAGAGAGACACGGTTCTCACTCAGAAAGCCACTCAGGAGCTGAGGCCACCCTTGGCCGAGACATCGATGCTCTTTGAGTTGGGCTTCTCTCCCTCCACGTGCTGGGGCATGCGTGTGATTAACAGAGGAGTAGAGAGCCATGCCGTCCTCTGGTGGTGCGAGCCTGCCCTGTCTCTGGAGCCAGTCCACCTCTTGCCTCTCGCCTCACATTCCCTTTGCATCTTAGGTTCAAGCCCAAGTGATACAAGAAACCATTGTGCCCAAAGAGCCCCCTCCCGAGTTTGAGTTCATCGCAGACCCCCCTTCCATCTCAGCCTTCGACCTGGACGTGGTGAAGCTGACAGCTCAGTTTGTGGCCAGGAATGGGCGCCAGTTTCTGACCCAGCTGATGCAGAAAGAGCAGCGCAACTACCAGTTTGACTTCCTGCGCCCGCAGCACAGCCTCTTCAACTACTTCACGAAGCTGGTGGAGCAGTACACCAAGGTGCCTGGGCGGGGCCCCGGGGGAGAGCACGCTGTCTCCAGTGACGGCTCTCCTCCATCCTTGGACTTGAATGGCCTTGGATAGCCATTCAAGTCACCAGACCCGAGGGTTATTACAGTATCAAGTTTAAGTGAGCCCTGGGTTAACTTCCCCTAGCGGGCTGTTTCCAGGGTTAACTGCTTCCTGTTCCTTCTCCCTCAGAACCTGGGTATGGACATTTAGCACTCTAACCTGAGGGCGCTGGTGTGTCTCTGGACTTGGGAATTCCAGGAACAGATCTGTTCTTGGGGAAGGGGGACAGGGAGGGTGGAGTGGGGCTGAGCCGCTTTGCCAGTGAGGGTGGGTACGGTTGGGCCGGTTGGAAAGAGTGGCTCTTTTACACGAGGCCACCATTTGCTCTCTTAGCAAATAAGCTTTTGAGTGCCAGGCGCTGTTCCAAGCTCTGGGTATGCAGCAGTGAACTGAAGACAAAAATCTCTTGTCTTTGTGGAGACTGGTCTAGCGAGGGGGCGACAACTAAGCGCACCGTTAGTGTGTGTCAGGTGGTGATAAACACCGTGGATAAAACGCTGCAGAGAAAGCAGGGCGTGGAAGTCCCGGGAGGGGAACCTGTGGGCTGCAGTCTTCAGCGTGGTCACTGGGGATCCTGGGGCCTGTGCAGAAGCGTAAGGGCAGATCCGCCCCGGGGTAGTCACTGCATGCTGACGGTGTGCATGGCGATCTGCTGGTGCTTTTACTTACTCCCTGCTAATCCTCGCAGCCTTTTACGTTGATAACGCCACCTTTAAGTGGCGGCGTCACCGTTTTGTAGAAGCAAACCAAGGTATGGGGGTTAAGTACCTTGCCTAGGGTCGCCCAGTCAAGTGCAGCTGAGGTTGGCCCTGTCATCCCGTGCTCTCCTCTCTCCTCCGCAGGCCGCTCTGTCCCGTGTTGTGCTGCACTAACAGGTGCTTTAACTCTTCTGTGTTTCAGATCTTGATTCCACCCAAAGGCTTATTTACCAAACTCAAGAAGGAGGCAGAGAACCCCCGGGAAGTTTTGGACCAGGTAAACTGAATTTCTTCCTTTCTTCCTTTTTAATAGTTTTGCTTATTTGTGGCTGTGCTGGGTCTTTGTTGCTTTGTGCGGGCTTCCGCTGGTTGTGGTGAGTGGGGGCTGCTCTTCAGTGCGGCGTGTGGGCTTCTCGTGTTGCGGAGCACAGGCTCTGGACACGTGGGCTTCAGGAGATAGAGCACACGGGCCCTCGAGTGCTCGGGCTTAGCTGCTCTGAGGCATGTGGAATCCTCCCAGATCAGGGTTCCAATCCATGTCCCCTGCATTGGCAGGTGTGCCACCAGGGAAGTCCTAAACTGAGTTTCTTACAACCAGTTACTGACCGCACAAGTTACAGTGTGTGGGTTCTGCTGTGTGTTTGGAAATGGTCTCTGAATCGGCCCCTTGTTATGCTCCAGGCACAGTCGTGGTGGGAAGAAGGGCATTGAGGCTGCAAAGAGCAAAGAAACCTGGGTTCTCTGGTCCCTAACTTGCCACTCTTCTCTTCTCTTCTCTGTCTCCGGTTTTCTTCTTTTGCTAGAAGCCAGCTTTTGAATGGGTTCTTGGGCAACAATTGCCTTTTGAAGTCTGGTTTACAGAGTCAGGAGACCAGGCATGTTGATCTGGCTGTTCTGGGAGGCTGCTTGAAGCCTTCGGTTTTGCAGGCTGTCAGGCAGCCGCGGCTCCTGTGGGCACGTGGTTGTCACACAGACTTCCTGGGAGGGAGGAGTTTGCTCGCCACCCGCCAACTCAAGCAGAAAACTTTGAGGTTCTAACAGAGAGCTGCCCTTGGGGCCCAGACAGAGGTCTCTGGCATTCAGATTTTCATCCTGTCCAGCCTCTGGGCCTGGCTGAAACCAGATGCAGATTCCATAGTCTGCTCCAGGAAGTCCCTCTGGTGGGCAGAGCAGCCTCCTGTTCTGAAGGAGACGCTGGCTCTGGTGAAGGCCCTGGAGCTGACAGCCTCCTTGGGAGCCGACCCTGATTCCGCTCAGCACTGTGCCGTTCCCCTCCCTTCAGGTGTGTTATCGCGTGGAGTGGGCCAAGTTCCAGGAGCGTGAGAGGAAGAAGGAGGAGGAGGAGAAGGAGAAGGAGCGGGTTGCCTACGCTCAGATCGACTGGCATGACTTCGTGGTGGTGGAAACAGTGGACTTCCAACCCAACGAGCAAGGTTGGTCTGTGACTCCTGTTGGCAGAGCCAGGAGCTTGGCGCCATCGTCCTGGGAGAGCGGGCCAAGCTGTCCCCGGGGATCGGGAGGATCCCGGGGAGTGGGCCAGGCTGTCCCCAGGGAGCAGGAGGATCCCGGGGAGTCTTCTGTCTCCTCCCTGTTTCCAGAAGACTTCGGTCCTTCTGCTGCCCCAGTTACACGCAGTTCAACAGATAGCATTGTGCGCGGCCCTGGGTGGGCTTCTGGGGGTGGGAGAGAGACCAGGCGGCCCCAGCCCTGAGAGCCGACGGCATGGGGCGGGCCGCCCGACAGGCCTCTGATGGGAGTGTCTGCGGAGCCCTCCCTTGACTCCTGCTCGCCCTCTGCCAGGGAACTTCCCCCCGCCCACCACCCCGGAGGAGCTGGGGGCCCGGATCCTTATTCAGGAGCGCTACGAGAAGTTTGGGGAGAGCGAGGAGGTCGAGATGGAGGTTGAGTCCGATGAGGAGGACGAGAAACAGGAGAAGGCGGAGGAGCCTCCGTCCCAGCTGGACCAGGACACTCAAGTACAAGACATGGACGAGGTGCGCTCCTGGGGGGCCTGGGGTGACTCTTTCCTGGAGCCAAGGGCAAGGGGGTGCGCTCCTCTGAGTGAGTGTGCCAGCCCCCTCTTGACGCCTGAGAGGAGGCCTGGGTCCTGAGTAAGGTGTCCCTTTTTCCAGCTCAGGCAACAAAGGTCCCTTCGTAGGCGAGGCTCCGTGAGCCGTGCCGGCTTGTTTGGTGACCGTCCTCCTCTGCCCAGAGGCCCCGCTTACTACCGCCCCCAGGCTGGCTCTCCTTAGGGAACCCTCTGTGCCGGATATTTGGATGCTTTTGAGCCTAGGCCCAAACGATCAGCAGTTTCCAGAGCTTTTCTGACTGTAGCTTGTGCTTCCTCTGGGCGCCTCTGCCCCTTCGAGCCAGGCCTCCCCGCAGGCTTAGAGTCTCCAGAGCCAAGCCACTTTCCTCCCCTCGGAAAGAATTTGTGTGCAGCCTGAGAAGAAAGGCCCACGTGTCTGTGGGAATTGACTTTTTCTCTCCCTCCCAGCATTGCTCTGTGCGTGGCTCCCATTGAGCGCTGACTTGCCCCCCATGGCCCTCCCCAGCACGTTAAGTGCCGTTGGCCTCCTGGGACTGCCTGGTGCCAGCTGCTGGAAATGCCTGGGCAGAGTGTCAGCACCACAGCCCCCAGCGCTGCCATTCAAGCTGTGAGGAAGCTGCCTGGCCTGCTGCCGGCTGGCCCCGGCTGCCCAGGGAGCTTAGCATGGGGATGCTGGCCTGCAGGGGCCTCGGCTGCTTGCCACCCTGTGAGCTGCCGGGCTCGGCTGCAGGGAGGTGGCTTCTCGTTCCTGCTCTGAGTCACGCCACTGCCTTGCTTTTCAGGGTTCGGATGATGAAGAAGAAGGGCAGAAAGTGCCGCCACCCCCGGAGACACCCATGCCACCTCCTCTGCCCCCAACTCCAGACCAGGTTATTGTCCGGAAGGACTATGACCCAAAAGGTGGGTTCCGTTTTTCTGCCTCGTGTTTCTCAGACCTGTGTTTGTTTCCAGGATGGGGGCTTGTCATAAGGCATTGGGAGCCCCTGTGTCGTGGGCCCCACAGCAGGGCGTGGGACTTGGTCGTCTGTGGTGCCCTGGCTCAGCGCACAGGGCCTGGGAAAGCATGGCACTGCGTGGGCAGTGCAAGAATGAAGCAGCACCCTCTTAACCCAGGCTGCCACCCAGGTTCTCACTCGGCCCTCTGTTGCCTTTCAGCTTCCAAGCCTCTGCCTCCAGCCCCCGCTCCCGATGAGTATCTTGTGTCCCCCATTACTGGGGAGAAGATCCCTGCCAGCAAGATGCAGGAGCACATGCGCATTGGGCTTCTCGACCCCCGTTGGCTGGAGCAGCGGGATCGCTCCATCCGTGAGAAGCAGAGCGATGACGAGGTGTACGCGCCAGGTGAGGTGGGGTGTTCCCCACTCGGACCACACCCCTCCTTTGACTCAGCCCTAATTCACTTTGGCCCATTGGGATCTCTTAAGTTAATAGTCAACTTGCTTTAATCAAATGCAGAAAGCTTTGAGGTCAGCAGGAGCTTTTGAGGATAGGTGTGGTCTAGGAAGCTACAAAAGAACCGCCTGTTTTCTAGAAACCCTGCAGAGGCGGGCACCCGAGGTGGGTGGCGTGTGCCCGTCGGCATCCTGGAGCAGGATCTGACTGCAGCCGGGAGGGGTGCTCACTCCCAGGCCATCTTGGAGTGGAGGCTGTGGTGGCTGGAGGGCGCTGTTGGTCCCTTGATTGTGAGAAGCAGCCCTACAGGGAGGGAGCAGACTGTCCCGGAGGCTGGAGACCCCTCTTCTAGAGTCCGGGCTCTTCTGCTTGCCACGCTGCTCATGTGGCTCTGTCCTCTCAGATGCCTTTCGTTAAGTCGGGGTTGGACACGCTCCAGTTTCCAGGCCTAGTGCTCATCAGGCGGCCTTCCCCAGGCTCAGAGGGCTGGCACGAGGCACTGGGACCCACAGACAGCTGTGTCCCGTAAGAACAGCCTCCACCTGCACCGACTGAGCCGCCGTCCTGTCGGCCGGGCACCGGGTTTAGTTTTCCTCTCTGTTGCCCGCCTCTGTTGTCTGGCTCTGTCCAGGTCTGGATATCGAGAGCAGCTTGAAGCAGCTGGCCGAGCGGCGTACAGACATCTTTGGTGTGGAGGAAACGGCCATCGGTAAGAAGATCGGCGAGGAGGAGATCCAGAAGCCGGAAGAGAAGGTGCGGCTCGGTGACTGCCACCACCTTTCCTGTTGCCAGCACCCCACTTGCGCTTAGTTCCGGGAGCCCTGACCAGTGTGGCTTCGCCTCCCATGCAGGTGACCTGGGACGGCCACTCTGGCAGCATGGCCCGGACCCAGCAGGCCGCCCAGGCCAACATCACCCTCCAGGAGCAGATTGAGGCCATCCACAAGGCGAAGGGCCTGGTGCCGGAGGATGACACCAAAGAGAAGATCGGCCCGAGCAAGCCCAACGAGATCCCCCAGCAGCCGCCGCCGCCGTCCTCAGCCACCAACATCCCCAGCTCGGCCCCGCCCATTACATCGGTGCCCCGGCCGCCCGCGGTTAGCCCGCAGCCACCCCGGACGGGTCCCTGGAGCTGGGTTCCCCGGGTTGGACAGTGCCGGCTCAGGGCAGCGGTCTCACAGGAGCCTGAGGGCAGAATGGGTCAAATCAAGAGAAAAGAACCCTTTAGTTAGAAGTGGGAACCTCCAGGCTGGCCTTCCATTTGTGTGGAAGGGCTGGAACCGGGAGGGAGGCGGGTGGCGAATGTGAGAAGCAGGCTTGGGTCGGGGGGCCGGGAGGACTTAAGGGGCCTTGGAGGACCGCTGGCCTGACTCCGGTGGACTGAGTCAAGGGCAGTCCCCTCAGTTTCTCTCTCAGTGGGTGGAGTCCCAAGCGGCAAGAATGTCGCCCTGGGTCTCTCTCCGTGTGGTTTGTGGTTCTGTCAGGGCCCCGTGTGAGGCTGCGCTCTTAGCCCCAGGCTATCCAATGCTGTCCCCAGAGGCTGCAGGGGGTCGGCTGCCGGCTGGTGTGCCCTGGGGTGCAGCCTCGGCTTCCCGTGACCCGCGGGTCCCTCCCGCCCGCAGATGCCGCCTCCCGTCCGCACCACAGTTGTGTCCGCAGTACCTGTCATGCCCCGGCCCCCGATGGCATCCGTGGTCCGGCTGCCCCCAGGCTCAGTGATCGCCCCCATGCCGCCGATCATCCACGCGCCCAGGATCAACGTGGTGCCCATGCCTCCCTCGGCCCCTCCTATCATGGCGCCTCGCCCACCACCCATGATTGTGCCGACAGGTCAGTGTCATGTCGTTTTCCAGGCCACTGGGTCAGTGCTACAGACCAGGCCCGGAGCAGAGCAGTGGCTGAGGGGAGCGCCAGCTGTTCGAGCTGTGGCTCCAGCCCAGAGGAGAGCCTCGACTTAGCTCTGTGAGAGATTCCTGGGGTGGAGGAGGTTGGGCTCCTGGCTCTTGGGGGAGATAGGCTGATGAGGCAGACCTGGGGTATGTGCACCCAGTGGGGTCAGGCCTGAACGGGCGCTGAGGCCTGTTGGCGGTTCCTGCTCCTTCCGTCGGCCCCGCCCTTCCTCCAGTTTCCTGGTACCCGGTCTGGGCAGGCGCCCAGGTCCCCTGCTGGGGAGCTCACTGGCTGCCAGACTCAGCCAGGAGTGGTCTTTCATGCTTCTGCCTGGGAGAAGTCGGAAACCTGTGCAGTCTCCCCTCACCGTCAGCCGCCGGGGTCCTGGGCGCCTTCCTCCCACTCACGTGGCTGCTCACTCCTGCCCTGCAGCTTTTGTGCCCGCCCCACCCGTGGCACCTGTCCCTGCTCCAGCCCCCATGCCGCCTGTCCACCCCCCGCCTCCCATGGAAGACGAGCCTGCCTCTAAGAAACTGAAGACCGAGGACAGCCTCATGCCCGAGGAGGAGTTTCTGCGCAGAAACAAGGCATGTGACCCAGAGTTGCCCACACGTGCAGTGTCTAGACAAGTCGGGGGGACCGTCCTGCCCCCATTACACGCCTTGGCCCACCCTGTGCTGCTCCCCTGGTTTTGGCTTCTGGGACCTAGGTCAGCTGCTGGAGGCCCAGGAGGCTTCTGAGGCTTCCAAGTGCCCAACATGCCTGATGTGGGGTCAGCCGCCAGCTGTCAGCGGTCCCCCTGGTGTGAACGGTCGTAGAGGCCAGCAGGGAGGCCCAGCTGCACAGGCAGCCGGGCTCCAGTATGAAGGGGGTTCAGGACACAGGAGGAAATCCTGGGGACAGTTCTTCGTTTCTCTGTGAACTTTGCCTCCAGTTGCCGCCCTCAGGAGTCTTGTAGGGATCCTGTTGGGATATTAGGAACAAGGGCTGGGAACCTTGGCACTTCCGGGGCCTGGGGAAGCTGGCAGGCTCTAGTGAGGAGGCAGAAACAGTCCCAGCCCCACTGCCCCAGGGCATTTGAGCAGATCCTTTTTTTTTTTCCTTTCTGACAGTAGTTTCCATTTCTTGAGTACCTACTCAAGTGCTGGGATAGAACCACGCCTTTTACTGAAGGCTTGCAGCCTCACCAGCCAGCAGTTGTGATCAGCTGCTTCACTGAGTTGGGAACCCAGGTCTTCTGACCTCACAGTTCATGTTCTTTCCCCTGTGGTACTTCCTGAGGCTTGCAGAGCACTTTCATGTCCCTTCTTCAGCTCCAGCCTAACCATTAGGCAGGTTAGGGATCATTCTAAAGAAGAGAGATCAGTTCTTGAAAAAGGGGAGTGAGTTGTTCCATGTCACAGGTGGTGTCAGTAGTAAATCAGGCCAGAGTCCAGGAGTCCTGATGGACAGGTGACGTTGTCTCAAGGGCCCGGGACTAGAGATCGTAGTTCCTGTTTGGCCCAGGACTTCCCCGGCATAATGGCCACTCCTGATTTGCAGGGTCCAGTGTCCATCAAAGTCCAGGTGCCCAACATGCAGGATAAGACAGAATGGAAACTGAATGGACAGGTGCTGGTCTTCACCCTCCCCCTCACAGACCAGGTAAGAGTTGCTGCCCCCAACTGGCCTCAGGCACAGGGGCACCAAGGCCTCAGGGGGACGCTTCCTCCAGCTGACCTTAGCGAGGGGTGGCTGACCGCTCCTCCATCCCACAGGTCTCCGTCATCAAGGTGAAGATTCATGAAGCCACAGGCATGCCAGCAGGGAAACAGAAGCTGCAGTACGAGGTGAGTTGGGTGTCAGCCGCCCTTGTCCTCTGTTGTCCCAGAAGCTAAGTCATTTGTGGGATCAGGAGTGGGGAGATGCCTCGTTGTGGCCATGTAAGTCCATCCTAGAAGCCATGATGCTGGTGGCGGGTGCTGGGGCAGGTTAGTCTGACAGGGTGAGAGGCTCTGGCAGGGTCACAGCACAGTCTTGTGTGGGGTATGGACGTCTCAGTGACATCTGGGGACAAGACTTGGGGGTGCTCTGGTAGGTTCCTGCCCCGGGGGTGGAGCCACCCCAGCGAGTGTGGCCTCAGGCAGCCCGGCTTTGTGCTCAGACACAGGTGGCGGCCCAGCCACCCTGGCACGGCCAGATGAGGGGCTGCTGCGTTCACCCTTTTTGGACTTTGACTCTGATCCCTACTCCAGGCCTCAGTTTCCTTCTCTGTAAAATGAGGCTCTTGGACTAGCTGGTCTCTCAATCTTACGATTTGAGAGTCAACATTCATGGGTTGATGAGGGCCAGATTCTTGGGAGTGTTGCACTCCCGCCCAGCGCCACTCCCGTTCCTGCCCCTCGTGCCTTCAAGCCCCTGTGTTTGCTAAGAGTGTTGGGAGCTGTGAAGCAGCTCATTGTGCTCACACTGCCCTGGGCTGAGGCACTCCTTCTATTTCCTAGGGCATTTTCATCAAGGATTCCAACTCGCTGGCTTACTACAACATGGCCAACGGTGCCGTCATCCACCTGGCGCTCAAGGAGAGAGGCGGGAGGAAGAAGTAGGAGAAGCCTGCTCTCAGGTCCTGCCACTGTTGCTCTGCCTCTCCTGCCCCCACTCCCTGGCCCCGAGCCAGGAGACCCTGACTTGCACATTTGTGTCCCTCTTGCTGAGTTTGGAAATTCAAATTGGCCGGCAGAGTTCCCCACCCCCACCCCCAACATTGATCGCAGAGGGCTTTCTCAGGCTCTCTCCTCCCCAGTGGTCCCTGGAATCCCTTTGTGCTCGGGTCTTGGTTTGAGGGCATTCGTTTCTTCAGGCAGCCTGTTAGGAGACGTGAAACCAGGAATGCCCTGTAGGATGCGATCACAGCGCCAAGTGGCTCGTAGAGAGTGGCTGTCGTCATCATCGTTGATCATTTGGTATTTTGCCACGGGCTAATAAACCTCTTCAACCCTTCTTGTGAAATCAGTGTCATGAGACTTGTCTCCTGGCCACCTTGCCCTGTCTGGACCTAGGACTATGGAGTATGGCACGGTGCCTGTGGCTCCTCTTCTGCTCTGAGAAATGCTGGGCTTCTAACTGAATTCTTGCCTCCATCCAGTCTTCTATGACTCTTTCTTAGGTATGTTTTTATTGCCTTTTTGAAGCACATGGATCTTCAAAAGGCATAGCCCTGTGTGTATAACAGACTAACACGGAACACCTTCAACATGCCAGGACCCCAGAAGAACACAGAGCGCTGGGCTGCAGTTCCTGGGTCAGTGGGCAGCACGCAGATGAGACCAGAGGGTGGCAGTTTGCCAGGCCAGGGCTCACTCATCACCTGATAAGTGACCTTGAGCAGGTGGCTTATGCGGAGTGAGCACAAGTGTATGATGAGGTGTTTTTTTTTTTTTTTTCAAAAATGTATTTATTTTAAAACTACTTCATTGTTCCAAGGCCATAAACTGTTTTTGTTAAACTTTATAAAATTATCCAACTATTTACTGTTTCAAGCACTTGATCAATTTTAATGAGGTAAGTGCTGTGCGGCTTGCAGGACCCTGGCTCCTGGCCAGGGATTGAACCAGGGCCAAGGCAGTGAGAGCCCAGAACCCTAACCACTAGGCCACCAGGGAACTCCCTGAGTCATGTGATCCTGATGTGGGCGTTCCTGTTTAACATGTGAGTGAACTGGGCACAGAGGCTGAATCACATGCCCACAGTCGCACAGTGAGAAGATAAAAAGAGAATGTGTGCAAAACACTTGCCACAGTCCTCGCCCCCTCGTGGGGGCCAGGCTCAGGCGGTTATTTTCAGAGTTGTGCTGTCACAGGGAGGTAGGTGCTGCTGTGCGTGGGTGTTCACAGGGAGGAAGTTGAGAGCCTGTTGATAACCATTTCCTGGTTTTCAACCTAATGTTGATTTCATTCTGAAGATCTTGTGTGTTTCCCCCCTGAGAGTTCCCAGTGCCTTTTCTTTCATTGCTTCCATTTCATCCTGAGAAGTCATTTCCCGGGCCCAGAGGGGTGAGGCCATCCCCGAAGTCACAGTGTTCTAGTCACCATTCCCTCCACTGCCTCGCCAAACTCAGTTTCCAGCTCTAGACCTTGGGCTCAAGTGGCCCTTCAACTGCCAGTTATGTGGCTCCATTACAAACTGCTCACGTTTGCAACTTGGTTAGTGGGATGTTATTCCTCACTCTGACATTTGCTTCCCGCCTGGTAACTAGAAATTTCCCCCAGGGGCCAGGACTGAAATTTGGCTTCCTGAAGTTCCAAGGTTTGGGTGCCAGAAGTAAGCCAGCTGTTGGTTGCTTCTCCGTGACCAACACCAGAAATCCCCCTGGACAGCCCCTGGGTCTTGTTCCAGGGGGAAGGGGGTTAGTAGAGCTGGGGGAGTCCCACACTCCAAGCTCTCTTCTCTTCCCGGTATGGCTCTGGGACCAGCCTGTCCTCCACAGATGGGCAGATCTCACAGGCCTTCCGTGACTGAGGCTGTGCCTAGATGTTGGGAATGCTGCTGGCGGAATGTCAGTGAATGGGTCCTTTGAGCCGCCGTCCAGGGCCTGAACTCAGCTTCCCGGAGCTCCTGAATGAACATCTGTTCTGGCTCACTCAGTTGCAGAAGGCCCATTGACCAGGCGGCCCTGTGGTTGCCAGTGGCTGCAGGCCCGGCGTGCAGCCCAGCTCTCTGCACTTCTTGTTTAGAGCCTACAGCGTGTAGGCAGCCCCTTCCTTGCACAGCTTTTCTGACCTCACTTGCATTCCTCTGGGGATTATCTGGCCAATTTTCTAGATAAGATGGATACCCCGAGGCCAGCAAGGGCTCTGGAAGGCTAAAGCTGCTCTTGTATTCCTGGTGACCACAGCATCCTCACACCTTGCCAGACTGTGAAATGGGGAGAAATGCTCCTGCTGTGAGATTTCTGGGAAAACGGCCTGGCGCAGTGCTTTCAGGCTCACTGATTTTGAAGACTTGGACGAAGAGGGTTCTTCAAGTAGTAGACACTAAGGAATTTCAGTTCCACCAGCTGCTTGAAATGAAAACCATGTAGCCCATTGGAGGCCACTAATGATTAAAACCATTTCACGTTCTAAAATTATATATTAAGAGAATGTATACAAAAATTGTATCAGAGTACTTGAAATATGCGGTACACTGTAATTACAGCCATCCTTATAGGTAATATTTCATTTATTCCTATAATGCAAAGGGGAAACAATGGAAATAGACTTTATTTTCTTGGACTCCGAAATCACTATTTCCATTGTTTGCCCATCTATTTGCCATGAAGTGTTGGGACCGGATGCCATGGTCTTAGTTTTTTGAATGTTGAGTTTTAAGCTAGCTATTTCGTTCTCCTCTTTGACTTTCATTAAGAGGCTCTTTAGTTCCTCTTTGCTTTCTGCCATAAGGGTGGTGACATCTGCCTTGTCTTAGGCTGAGGTCAACTAAACAAGTTGGTGCTCCGTATCTCTGAGCCGTGGTGATGATTAAATTAGAGATAGACCTGTGTCCTAGTACAGAGTGAAGGAAAACAGCCTCCTCACCACTGAACGTCAGTCAATTCAGTTGCTCAGTCGTGTCCGACTCTGCAACCCTGTGGACTGCAGCACGCCAGGCTTCTCTATCCATCACCAACTCCTGGAGCTTGCTCAAACTCATCCATTGAGTCAGTGATGCCATCCAACCATCTCATCCTCTGTCGTCCCCTTCTCCTGCCTTCAATCTTTCCCAGCATCAGAGTCTTTTCTAAGGACTCAGTTCTTCACATCAGGTGGCCAAAGTATTGGAGCTTCTGCTTCAGCATCAGTCCTTCCAATGAATATTCAGGACTGATTTCCTTTAGGGTTGACTGGTTTGATCTTGCAGTCCAAGGGAATCTCAAGAGTCTTCTCCAGCACCACAGTGCAAAAGCATCAGTTCTTCATTGCTCAGCCTTCTTTATGGTCCAACCCTCACATCCATACATGACTACTGGAAAAACCATATCTTTGACTAGATGGACCTTTATTGGCAAAGTAATGTCTCTGCTTTTTAATATGCTGTCTAAGTTGGTCATAGCTTTTCTTCGAGGGCGTAAGTGTCTTAATTTTGTGGCTGCAGTCACCATCTACAGTGGTTTTGGAGTCCAAGAAAATACAGTCTCACTATTTCCATTGTTTCCCCATCTATTTGCCATGAAATGTTGGGACCTCTTTCACTTTCATTAAGAGGCTCTTTAGTTCCTCTTTGCTTTCTGCCATAAGGGTGGTGTCATCTGTGTATCTGAGGTTATTGATTATTTCTCCTGGCAACCTTGATTCCAGCTTGTGCTTCGTCCAGCCCGGCATTTTGCATGATGTACTCTGCATATAAGTTAAATAAGCAGGGTGACAATATACAGCCTTGTCGTACTCCTTTCCCATCATTGAACAGAAGCTACCAGAAGAGTCATCCACTGGATGGATAGATGGAGGAAGCATGTGAGCCTGGAGCTGCTACCATGAATTCTAGCTTGAGGATGAAGTGACCAGAGGAAGGAGGACAAAGAGAAAAGGGGGTAACAAGGCTGACATCCTTGGTGACAACCTTTGAATCAAACTGCTCCTGAAGCTTATATACAAAAAAGTGAATGTTTTTAAGCTGTGGGACCTTCTAACTGCACTTTTGTGCTAACCCCATTTGTGTTGTCTGCCAAAACAGTCTTAACTGTTATCCTCAGTGTAGGGATAAAGAGCCTCTTGATGAAAGGGAAAGAGGAGAGAGGAAAAGTTGGCTTAAAACTCAACATTCAGAAAACTAAGATCATGGCATCCAGTCCCATCACTTTATGGCAAATAGATGGGGAAACAATGGAAACAGTGAGAGACTTTATTAACTAAAAAGCTATGGTTTTTCCAGTGGTCATGTATGGATGTGAAAGTTGGACTATAAAGAAAGCTGAGCTCTGAAGAACTGATGCTTTTGAACTGTGGTGTTGGAGAAGACTTGAGAGTCCCTTGGACTGCAAGGAGATCCAACCAGTCCATCCTAAAGGAAATCAGTCCTGAATATTCATTGGAAGGACTGATTCTGGAGCTGAAACTCCCAATACTTTGACCAACTGATGGAAAGAACTGACTCATTGGAAAAGACGCTGATGCTGGGAAAGATCAAAGGCAGGAGAAGGGGACAACAGAGGATGAAATCATTGGATGGCATCACCAACTCTATGGACATAAGTTTGAGTAAGCTCCCGGAGTTGGTGATGGACAGGGAAACCTGGCGTGCTGCAGTCCATGGGTCGCAAAGAGTCGGCACGACTGAGCAACTGAACTGAACCAAAGGGATAAAGAAGCTTTATAGTTTGTTTGCTCTTCATAGGCTCCTGGGCACCAGCTATCTACTTTATGAACGTCAGCTCTGCTGTCATTATAGATAAAGACTATGATATCTGGACATCTGTTTGTTCCTGGCGAACACTGGCATTTCCTGAGCATATTCTAGGATCCAGGTCAGGGTGCTGGCCAGAGGCCTGTGTCAGGGCCTCATACACTCCTACTTATGATGCCAGTAAGATAAGACTCGCAGGTTTTCAACACATTCCTGTAGGTCTGGCCATGCACCTCTTATCCTTTAAAGAATACTGCAGCCGGTCTACCAGGGTGTTTCACAGTGTTGCCAAAGGCCTGTATTTTGTGTTCCAGTGAACCACGTGATTGTGCAGGGCATTCTTCTGAACCATCCATTCATTCACTTCTGCTTTCCTACTCACTCAGCTACACTGTCTTCTGAACCTGCTTCCCTTTCAGGGCCTTTGTGCTTGCTGCACACTGTTCTTCCAGAGCACTGCAGAGAGCCTTCCTCATTTCCTTCTGCCTCCACTTCTGCCCAGCCCTCCCCCAGAGTTACTAGAGTAACATCAGATAAGTTAAAGAGCTCGAGTCGGAAGTAAAGAACTGTAACATTTATTTATTATCCACTGTATGCTGAAGGCTTCAGAGATGGTCCACCAATTCTTCACCAAGTAATGACTGACATTCTTATTTTTTAGAAGAGGAAACAGGATCTGAGAAGCTAAGCAAATTTTTTTTTTTTTTAATTTTGGCCACAATGCAGGGCATGTGGGATCTTAGTTCCCTGACCAGGGATCGAACTCACCCGCCCCCTGCAATGGAAGTTCAGTCTTAACCATTGGACCACCAGCCAAGTCCCAAGCTAAGCAATTTTGCATGAGAACATCCAGTTACTGAGGGGCACAGCCATGAAGTGAAGTCTCCCAAGCCAAAAACTAGGAAAACTCCCCTGCTGCAGCCTCAGACTGTGGTGGGAGATACTCAAGACAATAATGAATTTGCAAATGTTTGGCAAACTACAGATGCCACCACTCCTGGCTCCCATTGACTGGGTATTTCCACGTGCCAGATGCTTACCACACAGATCACAGTAAAAGTCTCAGGGACAACAAGGAGACATTTTTTCATTTATTTTCATTTTACAGGTAAGGACATGGGCTCAGACAGAAGTAATTTGCTCAAGGTCACACAGTGACAGCAGAGATTCACATCAAGGGTGGTCCTTTTTTTTCTTTTGCCATCCCCTTGTGGCTTGCGGGATCCCAGTTCCCTGTCCAGGGATGGAACCCGTGCCCTCGGCAGTGAAAGTGCCATCATAACCACTGGAACACCAGGGAGCTCCCCTGGATGGTCTTATGTAAGAAAAGTAAAAGCTGGAGCCTCAAGGCCTTAACTTGAGATCAACATCTATCCAGTCTCCTAAGGAAGGACACTGGATGCTTCTAATCTGCCCACCCCCACCCCCACCCCAAATGCCCCTGAAGTGAACTGTACAGGCGCCTCATAGAGCTGAGCATGTTTGGGATATGAGTGTAGAACCAGAACTGCAGTCAAAGGGCTGTGGATACTTTGCCAGACCTGGACATTTGATCCAGGCATGTGACTCTTTCTCCCTCCCTTGGGATAGGCCCTCCTCCTCTGGCCAGGTATACTCTGCCCTTCCTGGGAGCAAGGACTAAGAGCCCACCACTCTGGAGCTGCTAGAGAGGTGGAACACATCCTCCCAGACAGAGTTTAAGACCAAAATAGCATGTGCTCACCCTTGTATCTGTTATTGCCCTGTTTATGGAAAACCAGAAGCCTATGGAATGTCAAGACTGCACAGTGAAGTCTTCAAGAATGTCTGAGCCACATGGCATTAAGGAATGGCTGGTGAAGTCACGGCTTAAGACCTTCCTTCTTGGGGCTGCTTTGGGCCCCTTAGCAGCCTATCCCAGGTTCTGCAACTCAGGCTTGGGTCTTCTGGTCCCTTCTCCTCTCTAAGCCTGTCTCCCAATAGGTCTGCAGGCAAGTGTCATGACAATATGGTTGTGACTTATGAGCCATAAAGTACTGGACTGAGGTGAGGAGTTACCATTAGATTCTATGAGTTGATAAACCCTGGGGTAAGAAGTTGGCTGCCAGGAGCTAAGTCTATATAAATACTGTTAGCCTGTGCTTCCCAGTAGAAGCTGTTGGTAAGTAGTAGTGGTAGTAGTGTTAGTCGCTCAGTCGTGTCCGACTCTTTGTGACCCCACGGACTCCGGCCCGCCAGGCTCCTCTGTCCGTGGGATTCTCCAGGCAAGAGTATCTGTTGCCAAGAATGCTGTTGGTAAGAGCTAGATTCAAATCCTGGCTCTGCCACAAGCTAGCCCTGAGACTTCAGGCAGCTGACAGCACTTCCCTGCACCTCAGTTTCTTTAATTGTAAAATGGGACTAAGTAGTCTCTGGTGTTTAGTCGCTAAGTCATGCTGGACTCTCTTGTGACCCCATGGACTGTAGCCCGTCCATGGAATTTCCCAGGCAAGAATACTGGAGTGGGTTGCCATTTATTTCTCCAGGGAATTTTCAAGACCCAGGGATTGAACTTGAGTCTCCTGCATTAGCAGGCAGATTCTTTACCACTGAGCCACCAGTGAAACCTAAAAATAGTTATCTACCTCCTTGCTGAAAGATTGCAAGAGACGGTGTGATGGTGTGACCAGTTTGGAAAACAGTTTGCCAGTTCCTCAAAAGGTTAAAGACCCAGCAATTCCCACTCCTAGCTATCTACCCAAGAGACATGAAAACGGATGAACCTTGAAAACATCTGAGGTGAAAGAAGCCAGACACAAGGCCACACACTGTATGATGCCATTTATATGAAATGTCCAGGAAAAGCAGAACTATGGAGACAGATTAGTTGTTGCCAGGGACTGGGGGAGGAAGGATGGGGAGTGACTGGTAAGGATAGGAATGAATTTCTTTTTGGAGTGATGAAAACGTTCTAAAATTAGGTTACAGTGATGGCTGCACAACAATACAAATATACTTAAAACACAATTATATACTTTAAACCCAATTATATATCTCAATAAGGCTCTTGGAAAACTAAGAGAAAGTAGGTAGAAGTCATTCAGGGCAGTGAGTGGCTCAACAGTCCTTGATCATTATTCTTATTGACATTGACATTGAAGTTGCTCAGTCGTATCCGACACTTTGCTACCCCATGGACTGTAGCCTACCAGGCTCCTCCGTCCGTGGAATTTTCCAGGCAAGAATACTGGAGTGGGTTGCCATTTCCTTCTCCAGATCTTCCTGACCCAGGGGTCGAACCCGGGTCTCCCGCATTGTAGGCAGACGCTTTACCGTCTGAGCCACCAGGGAAGTCGTTCTTATTAATTAGGTCTCCCTAATAAAGCTGAATCAGACACGACTGAGTGACTTCACTTTCACTTTTCACTTTCACGCATTGGAGAAGGAAATGGCAACCCACTCCAGTGTTCTTGCCTGGAGAATCCCAGGGATGGGGGAGCCTGGTGGGCTGCAGTCTATGGGGTCGCACAGAGTCTGACACGACTGAAGCGACTTAGCAGCAGCAGCAGCAATAAAGCTGAAACTCCAGTACTTTGGCCACCTCACGCGAAGAGTTGACTCATTGGAAAAGACTGATGCTGGGAGGGATTGGGGGCAGGAGGAGAAGGGGACGACAGAGGATGAGATGGCTGGATGGCATCACTGACTCGATGGACATGAGTCTGAGTGAACTCCGGGAGTTGGTGATGGACAGGGAGGCCTGGCGTGCTGCGATTCATGGGGTCGCAAAGAGTCGGACACGACTGAGCGACTGACCTGAACTGAATAGGCCCCAGAAGCAGTGAGCAGGGGAAGGAAAGGGCTGCTGAATTTCTGTCTCAGCCTACCTCTTCAAGCTGCCATGTCCCAGGGCGAGTCCCCGAACCCATCCCGAGTCTCCTCAGAGCTACTCATAAATGAATGGGAAAACAATCCTCACCCACGTCCTTAAGGTCTCGCGAGGAGAGGGCGAGTACTCCCAGAGGGCGCCCTCGGTCTCTGCCTTCGCGGTGCTGCAGGTATCCGCCAGGCAGGGGCTAATCCGGAAAAGCCCTAAAGCTCTTTCAGGTGAGCCCTCGGTGATTGGCAGTTCGGAGGGGAGGGCTTCGGGTGACGGCTGCCCCGCCCCCTCACGTCGGGCCTGTTGGCGCCAGCCTGGGGGAGGTGGGCGGGCCCTGGGGTCCGCGGCACCCATTGGGCGTTGCGGGGAGGAAGCGCCCGGGAAGTCCTAGGGCCCCGCCCCCGGCTTTGCGGCGACCAATGGGCGCGGCGCGTGGGCGGGGCGTCGGCGGCGTCGGCGGAGGTCGGGAGGCTGAGGCGGCTGAGGTGGCCGCTGAAGCTGAGGCGGCGGGCGCGGCCAGGATGGCGAAGAGCTTCGAAGAGAACGGGCCGCGCGCGCCCGCAGCTCAGGGGAGCCTGTCGGGGACCCGGGAGAGCTTGGCCCCGGGCCCCGACGCCGCAGCCGCCGACGAGCTGAGCTCTCTGGGCTCCGACTCAGAGACCAACGGCTTCGCCGAGCGCCGCATCGACAAGTTCGGCTTCATCGTGGGCTCGCAGGGCGCCGAGAGCCCGTGAGTATCACTGGGGCTCGGAGCCAGGGGACCAGGGGCCGGGGCAGGACCCGCGGCGGTGCCTCGACGCCGACAGAGCCGCTCTCAGGAAGGACAGACACGTCTCCCTTCCAACCAGGAACAACAATCCCTTATCTCCTTTGCCCCACCCGCACCTTCCCCCCCACCCCCACCCCCGGCGGACTGACCCGCCCCTAGGAAGGGCCTAGAGTGCTCTCCTCACCGGAGCACACAGATCGACTGCTACCTTTCCCAACCCCAGCGCTGCCACCCTCGCCTTAGGGCTGGTTGGTTCGGCCAGCTCCTGACAGGCTCATAGGTGGTCTCCCCTTCCCCAACAGCGCGGTATTCTCCGTATCCCGCCCCCTACCAGACCCACTGACGTCCTTGTCTCAGCAGCCGCCACCGCCACATCAAGGGGACACCTTAGGCCGACTTCAGAGGGACGGGCTGCCCTGCCCCCACCGCGCTCAGGCACAGACTGACCCTCATCTCAAGGCACAGGGACCTCTAGATAGACTGACATTGGTCACCTCCCTCCCACCTTGGGATAGAGAGTCACTTCCCCTCATGGAAGGGACAGAGAATGCCCGCCTCCCCCTCAGAGGCAAGTTTCTCCCTGTCACCAGCAAC
Organism: Bos taurus; assembly: GCF_002263795.3. NCBI lineage: Eukaryota > Metazoa > Chordata > Mammalia > Artiodactyla > Bovidae > Bos > Bos taurus. Next base: position 69,335,537 of record NC_037344.1, on the reverse strand, counting down.
AGGTGGGCAGGCACTGCCCCTTCCCAGTACCCGCAGGGGGACGGTACCTCACCTCCAGGACAGACTGTCGACGCTTCCTCTTCAAACGCAGACCAGAGTGCAGGCAAGGAGACAGCAGGGGCCCCGCTCATTGCACACCTAGATCTCCCACACCCAGGAGCCCCCAGCTGGCAGGCAGAGCAGTGTGAGTCAGTGGAGCAGCACCTTCCCTCCAAGCCTGGTGAGCTGAGCAGCCATATTCTGCCCCCAGAGTACTCCCTGAGTCCAGTCCTCACAGGGATCATATGTATGGGTTGGTGATCCCTTTAGGAAAGATGGACTCCAGAGCCCACTCACATCCCAGCTGTCCTGTCACTTGAGACCAGTGTTCTGCCCGGAACTGACAAGCCTCCCTTGAGATGTGCCTCCCCTTCAATAGAGAGCACCACACAATCACCTGGGAGAGCCTACAGGACTCAGCCATGACCCTATTCCAGAGGGTCCTTCCTCCCCTTCTCTGACCAGCTGTGATCGTCTAAGGCTTCTTCAGCCTCTCTTATGACTTATGGAAGAGGCTTGACCATCTTTAAGATACCCACCCTACACAAGCAACCCCATAAAGTTCACTTCTGGGATTTTCCACGGTCCCAAAGCCTCGTATTCACCAGACCTCCTTCTCCTTTGGAAAGTTGGAGAGAAATGCAGGCCCCTCCCCTAAGGAGAGTTCTCTTTTACCCACTGGATCTCTCTCCTCCAGCCTCTTCCCACTTGCTCAGAGCAAGCCAAGCCTAGTCCAGTCCAGAACTCAGAGAACACCCCTTATTCTGATCCTTCACTCTGACTTGAAGCTTTGTCACAGTTCCCCAGGGAGTAGCTTGTGAGAACCCAAAGAGGACTTAGGGTATATTTTTGAATTGAAGAGCAAACACCAGAGATTAGGGTCCTGGGAGGGATGAGGTCAAAAGTGGGAAAGGAGTTACCAGTTGCATTTGTGGGTGCTTGGAAGGAAAGAGTTCAGATTTGCTGGTGAATTCTGGGAGATAAAAATTCCTACTACATGCTTATCAGGAAGTTAACTAGATCTCAGGGTACAAAGCAGTGTGAAATAGTGGGAAAAGGCCAGATTTAGGAAGAAATCACACTTGCTGGCTGTGTGACCTTGGGCAAGAGCTTGAATCTCTGAGCCTGTTTACTCACTGTAAAGGGCAACAGTAACACCTATTCCCAGGATTACTGTAGAGATTAAGTATTCAAAAGTGCCTAGCACAGTGCCTGGTGCAAGTAGTGGCCTAGGAAAATGTTAGTTTCCTTTCTTTGCCTTCTAAGGGTCTGAAAATTGAGGAGAAAATGAGGGCATACCTCTGGTATTTGTGAACAGAGAGAGGCCCCAGTGGGAGCACCTCCCTTTGGCTGTAGTCCCCAACCAAACAGCCAGACATCTGTCTTTCCCACCCTCCAACCACAAACCCGGGCTTTGCAGACGCCCTCTGCATCATTGGTGTCTATAGGGCTGGGGCTGAGGTGGGATTCCAGGTCTCTTCCTCTCTCCCTGCCTCACTTTCTTGACCCTGTTGGCCACCCTAAAATCTCTGGTGTCTGAAAACTTGGATGTACCCTGTAGAGTCAATATTGTGGTTCAAAAAAAATAGCCAAAAGTAAGTTCCTGCCCAAGGCCATAAGAGAGGAAGTTATGGGAAGTTTCAGAGTGACCGCCCTGAACCCAGTCTCGTGGTTGAGGGCTAGGAGTCCATGTGCTAGCCCAGAGAAGTGAAACATTAGCCCTGATGGCTGCAGTGGAGATGGCCAGGACTCTGGCTCCAGATTAAAGGTCTGTTTCAGCCATCTTGGGCCAAAGGTTGTCTTAAGACAGTTTTGGCAATTGCCAGGGGCTAATGGGGTAGGGGAGGAAAGTAGATCAGAAGCTTCCTCCTCAGGTGACTGCTTGGTGCCTGTTGTGAGTAGATCATGAAATCATAGACTTATATCTCTCCTATAGAAGGGATCTTAAGAATTTGACCAGTGTAACCCTAACTTCTTATACGATGAGGAAACTCAAGTCACAGAGAAGAGAGGAACTTGCTTAAGCTCACACAGTACACCAGTGGCAGAGCCAGGTCTTGAAATCAGAGGTTCTGACTCCCAAGTCAGGACCGTTTCCATTGCCTTTCCCACCCGGTAATATGGTGTGGTGGCCCCAGCAGTAAACCAAGTCCTGGACAGGTAGAACAGAAGGTCCCTAACAGGAACCTGTGTGCCCTTACCTTCCCTGGCTTAGCTCAGTACTTTGACTCCCTAAGCAGTGTGAGAGGTCCACAGAGATGGTCCAGCAAGGATAAGACTGTGTTGTCATTACCACTTTGTTACACTCATTAGACTGATGAGCATCAGAACTAGGACCAGGCCTTTTTTATTTGGCTGCAGCTTGTGGGATCTTGAGTTGGGATTGACCAGAGATTGAACACAGACCCTTGGCAGTTTGGCAGTGAAAGCAGAGTCCTAACCAGTGGACCACCAGGGAATTCCCTGGGACCAGGCTTATTCACTTTGTTCTCAGGCCTGCAGAGAAGTAAATGATCAGTTAACATTTTCTGACACACATTTCAAGTCAGGAAGCTGAAAGCCACCTTAGAGATGGCCTTCATCCTATGGATAGGTAAACTGAGGCCTGAAATAAATGATTAATCTCACCTGTTCAGTCAGTTGGGAGCAAAGCCAGGAAGTAAACCCAGAACTCCTGATTCCCAGCCCTAGGCCCTCTTTACTTCACCTTGTCTGTCTTTTGAGTCTACTCTGCAGGGAACCTTTGTGGGGCCTGAGATGGTCCCTGCCTGCCGTGGAGCAGTAGCCAGTGATGGGGAGAGGCAAGAAAGCAGCCCGCCAGTGAAGGGCCTTGTGGTGGTGTGAGCGCAGACCAAGTGCTGATAGCATTGGCCCCTTCGGTGTGGCTGGCAGCTGAGCTGGTTGTTGAAGTCCAAGATGGACCAGAGGAGAAGAAAGAAGGATCTTCAGCAGGGACGGGTGGCCAGAGGACTCTGGGGACAGGAGGAGCAGACCTGTTTGTGGGGAAGGGGTCCCTTTTGGAGTTGGTCAAGAAAGGAAAGAAGGATTTCAGTGGATACCAGGTCTCTGGCCTGAGGAAGATGGCCTGAGAGGGGTGGGTCCCTGGCCTCCCCCTCCTTTTCCTATGTGATTGCCAAGACTGGCCTCTTGAAGCTGGAGTTTCCCACCCAGCTTCACTGTGTGCAGTGCTGCAAGCTAGATGAGGTGAGGAGCTGTGCTGTCTGGGATCCCGTGGTTGTTGGCTTCCTGTTAGGGGAGAAATGGATCTGAACTGGGCGCAGGGAGAAACATCTGGAAGAGCAATTCCCCTGTCCCCTGAGCCCTCCACTATTCCTAGTCGACTGTGACTTTGGAGATCATATAACTGGCTCAGTTGACATCCCTGTAGTTTGGTCTCTGCCAGTTATTGTTGGGCCAGGGCCCTCCTAACAGGCCAGGTCCTGCCTCCCTGCTTTCCCACCACCTTCTCCAGTTTGTAAGTTCAGGACATCCTCTTTTCTTGAGCTGTTACAGTTCCCAGGAGAGCCTAGAGCTGGGCGTGGAGTGGTCCCTGGGTGGCCCATCTGGAAAGAGACTACTGCACATGTGGGGCCCTGGTCTATGACTCAGGGCCACACGTCCTTCATTTTCTCTCCTCCTCCTCTTGCCCCAGCTTCAAAGGAAAATCCAGCTTGGTAGCCCTGTGGGTGTTCTAGGGCCTCAGACAAGACTTGACTTGGCGAAGGAGGGGGCCAGATCACCAGCTGCTGCCCTGGGAAGGTGCCTGTGTGCCGCCTGCTAGGAAACTCTAAGCTGTGGGAAAGAGAGAAAACAGTGGGACCTGCTTGATATTTTGTATTCCCAGCATCTAGGTTTGAAACAGGACCTTCGGGGGGCCAGTGAGGCCTGGCTCTGGTCCAGCCCCCCAGTCTGTTTACACTGAGGGAGGGGAAAGAAGGTGCTCTGTTCAGCCTCACACCTAACCCTTTGAGCCCAGATGTCCATGTGACCTTTGACATATTGCTTCACTCTTCTGAGCCTCAGTTTTTCACTGTGAAACGCTTATGATAACACTGACTTTGAAGGATTGTTGTGGGGGTTAAAAGAACTAATGCTTGCAAAGAGCCTGACAGCACTGTAGCTGCTCAGTGAATGTTCTGCCTCCTCATAGAGATTGGAGTACCTGGTGGTCCTGTCTTTTCATTTTCTACTTTGCATCTCTGGTTGAGCATCAGTGAGATCCATCCCCTGTGAGCAGGAGTGAACACTAACCCATGATGAACCCTCACTTTCCCCGGATAAGCGTGGTTATCCCATTTTGTAGATGAGTACACTGAAGTTCTGAGAAGAAAGCGTTCAAGGTTTGCCAGCTGGTAAATGGCAGAACTAGGACTAGAACCTTTTTTCTTGATACTGAATCCAGTGACTAAGCCTTGCTAAGGTGTAGCAGGTAGGGTGCCAGGTGCTCACCATCCCTGAGGCCCCACACCCTGGGCAGGAAGCCTGTGGTTAATATGGACATATATAGGAAGAAGCAGCCAGCTCCACCCATAGGAGCTCAGAAAGAAGAAGTGGCACTTGATTCAGGCTTTGGAAGGAGCAAGGAAGGGCAATCCATGGTATGGGAGGGGAAGTGTGTGAAGAAAAGCCAGCTGTTTGAGAAATGTGTGCCAGGAGGTGACAGGAAGAATGGGAGGTGGGAGGATGAGGTGAAGCATGGGGAGGGGAGGGAAGTGGATTTGGCAGAAGTGACTGGCCTTGAGTGTCACACTGAGGCCTCCTGTGTTTCATTAAGGTCAGTCTGGTGCGGGCATGGAAGATGGTATGAATAGGAGCTGGACCACAGGCAGTGAAAGCAGTTGGGAGAGTTTGGGACAGCCCAGAAGGGCTGCGGAGAGGTCTGGAAGGTTATGGAGCCGAGAGGATGAAGAGTCAGCGAGTAGGGCATGGTACCTGATCAGCTGTGTGGACCTGCAGGGACTTGGCGAAGGCTTTGGCCAGGCTGAAGTCTCCTTTATGTACAGTTGGGAAGGTCTCCTGGAGGAGGAAATGGCAACCCACTCCAGTATTTTTGCCTAGAGAATCCCATGGACAGAGGAGCCTGGCGGGCTACAGTCCATGGGGTCGCAAAAAGTCAGACACGACTGAGCGACTAATACTAATACTTTGGCCAAACTGAAGTGGCCCTCGCCATCCCAGGGCCTCTGACCACAGGGAAGGAAGGCCATCTGCGACCTTCCTTTGAAGCAGACAGTGGGCTGCTGGTGACTGCTTTGTCACAGCCCTGGGCTCCCCAAGGTGCCTGGCATGGCTGGCACGCTCAGGGCCCATCAAGGGGTTCTTTGTATCTCTTCAGTAAGAGAGCAGATTAGCTGGCCTGGTTGGGAGGGGGTGGGTGAGTGGAGCTGAGCTTTGTGGTCTCTCCTGCTAGACGTATTGGATGGAAAGGAAGGCTATCGGGAGAGCTAGCCACCTCTCTGTGCAGAGAGGAGGAAGTCCTGAGGGCATGGAAAACCTCCCTTAGGGCAGTGTGTAGCTGTGGGGGGGGGGGGTGGAGCGGGGGTGGGGGGGATGTTTATAAGGCTTTCAGGCACAGCATAAGCTCATTAGGGGTTTCTCACCTGGTTCAGTGGTAAAGAATCCACCTACCAGTGCAGGAGATGCTAGTTTGATCCCTGTGTCGGAAAGATCCCCTGGAGAAGGAAATGACAACCCACTGCAGTATTCTTGCCTGGGAAACCCCGTGGACAGAGGAGCTTCTTAGGCTGTAGTCCATGGGGTCGCAAAGAGTCCAACACAACTTGGCAACTAAACAACAATAAAAGCTGATCAAGAGGAGGCAGCCTGGCAGTGGAGGGCTGACTTCCTCTCACTTCCAGTCTTTATTATGTTCCTGGAGCTGGTGCCTCAGCTGGGAAGTGGAAGCAAGTCCAGTGCCTATGAGAACATGAACCCCTCAGCCCTTATGGGCACCACCATGCACTTCTCAGAGATGATTCTGGCAGGACATGTGGATTTATGCTAGTATGGGAAAGGGTTCTGAACCCAGGGACTAAGGTGCCAGGGCTGGCTCCGCCACTGACCCTGGTGGTCTATGAGTAAGCATGTCCTCTCATTGGCCGTAGGGCTAATGCTCCTTGCTTTCACCTAGCACGTGCTGCGTGTGCAGCTGTGTGCTAGGCTCTGGGGGTGCAGACTTGGTCCTGCCTTCCCAGGACCTGGAGCACAGTGGGCAGGAGACACAGGTGTGGTCTGATGATGAGGATCAAATAAGATGACTGGATTAGGAGCATGTGTAAACAAACACTGCTGACCAGGGATCAGGAAACCCAAGTCCTGGGCTTCACTGGGCCCCTAACTAACCCTGTGACCTTGAGAAATTTGCTGAATCTTTCTAAGCCTCAGTTTCCCTTACATATAAACTAAGGCAGCCTTAATGAATGAAGTTGAAGAGCTCTTCTGCTTCTAACATACTGAGACTGCCCTTGGAGTATACGAAAAGGGCTTTGGGAAGTTTATTCCCCCTGCGTTGGGAAGACCCCCTGGAGAAGGAAATGGCAACCGACTCCAGTACTCTTGCCTGGAAGATCCCATGGATGGAGGAGCCTACTAGGCTATAGTACATGGGGTCGCAAAGAATCGGACATGACTAAGCGACTTCACTTTCTTTCTCACTTATGTCAGGTACCTCATAAGTGCAAGGGGTCGTCAGGGCACAGCCCACAGAGGCCAAAGCCTGCAGCATGCTCTGTTTTTCTTATGAGAGGACCTCTCTTTGTCTGTCAGACCAATGGCCCTCATGTCTTTGGGAGTGCGGTCAACTCAAAGAATGCGTTGGTCTGTCTGGCTCTTTGGTCTGTGCAGTGCTTTCTTTCTCATTGCCTTGCAGTGATCCTAACAGGAGCAGTGGGAACTCAGGAGGGTAAGTTTTATTTTGCCCTGTTTACAGACAGGGAAACCTAAGCTGAACAAGCAAGGAAACTGTGCCTGGAAGCCAGGGTTCTGCCTTTCCAATTTTTTCCATCTTACCAAAGCTGGTTGCCTCTGTGTGGCCGCTCCTCCTTCTTCCTGTCCTAGCCTTAGGACTTTCAGTCCAGCTCCAAATGTCTATACTTCTCCTAGCGAGTTTCTCGTTGTTTTTGTTGGCTTTTTTCTTTCTTTCTTAAAAAAAAAAAATTTATTTGACTGTGCTGAGTCTTAATTGTGGCGTGCTGGATCTAGTTCCCTGAGTAGGGATCAGACCTGGGCCCCCTGTATTGGGAGCACGGAGTTCCAGCCACTGGGCCACCAGGGAAGTCCTGTTTTTGTTGTTGAGTTGTTACAATGGATGGCACACTTCCTATCCCAGGCCCTCCACACACAGCACCTCATGCAAGATGAGGCAGGAGCAGCTGGATGCTAAGGGAGCCCAGGAACATAGAATGGAGAACTCTTGTTCCTCCTCTCTGCCCTCTGGGCCCTGGATTCTGTGTGTCCAGAAGCGGTCCTTCTTAGCCAGCCACATTTGGAGGATGCTTCCCTCTCTGTCTTGATTTCAAAAAAGGAGAACCTAAATTTGGGAGATCCTGGGTTCAGGACACCAGCAGACTGGCTTCAAGCCCTGGCTCCGTCACTTTCTAGCCATTGACCTCTCTGAGTCTGTAAATGGGCCAGATGGTGGCGTTGGGAGTGGGAACTGGCCCCATGTGTGCTATGGTTGTGAGTATAAGGAGATGATGTTGGTAAAGTGCCCAGCAGTGTCTCCCACCAAGTGAGGGTTCTGTGGTGCACGGTGGCTCTCACAATTTGAGTGTGATTATCCTCTAAGTGTTACTTCAGGCCTTTGGCCTCATGGTGAGAGAACAGGCACCCTGGGTTTGAAGATCACACCCCACCTTGTGCTCTGCGTATATACCCTTGGACCCTGGGGGCGAGACGGGAGCCAGTCCCACTCAGCTTGTGGTCTGGAGCTTTCTGACCTGCCAGGGCAGGTTGGGAATCCCCCAGTTAGTTCCTCATTGAGTCATCTGGAACAGGGCTGCAGGTGACCCTGACTCTGAGGGCCCTGATGCGAGGGCCTCATCTTCTCTTTGGCATGAAGATAAAGCGGAAGTGAGAACAGAGGTGGGTCTCCTGAAAGATTCAATTCAAAGCATGCAGTCATAGGGCTGCCTGGGGCCTCTGCCCTCTTGGGTAGAGATAGTGACTTGGGGAAGAAATCGGAGTTTGCTTCATAATTGCCACCACCCTCCTGTGTTCCTCGTGGACTTTCACCCTGGGCTCCCTGTCCTGCCTCTGAGTGACCCCCTCCATCCCCCTAGCACAGTCACTTGATCATGCCACTTCGCAGAAGCGCCAGCATGGTGGACCAGGCTTTCACCAAGACCACCGTATTTAACTCCGTGAGATATAGTTATTATCATCATAATCTCCATTTAACAGAGGTAGTTCCCAGATCCCAGAGTGGTGAAGTGACTTGCCAAGCATCACACAGCGTATGGCATCACTCAGTCAGTGCCAGAGCTGAGTGACAGAGCAGAAGGGCCTGGGTACACCTCCCAGGTGTCCTCTGCTCCCCTTGGATGGTGCATAGTTACTGGCTTGCTGAAAAACCTGAGTTTCTACATCTGCCCAAGGGCGGGGTGGAGGTAATAATTAGAGGACCTATTTCATATGCTTGTTGTCAGGATTAAATGAAATAATCTAAGTGCTGAGCACCATGTCTGGTCCATAGCAATTGCCTGGTAAGGGTTATAACAGACATTCAATTACGTTAATTGAATATAGAATTAAAACATTGCAAAAGGCCATCATCAAACACATCTGGGCTCAGCCCTGTGCTGGGCTTCAAGGAAGATCCATCGCTGGACTCAGGCTGGGGAGGGAGTGCCCTTCATCAAGCTCTCCGTGCTCCTGCTTTTCCCTCTGATTTCAAGGCAGAGGATACTATTCCCATCTCACTGGGGAGAAAGCTGAAACTTAGAGCGCCCAAGGTCACAGAGCCACTGAACCTGTCAACATACGTTTATTGAGCACCAGCTAGGCACCAACCAGGCCTGGAGAAGGGAACGGCAACCCACTCCAGTACTCTTGCCTGGAGAATCCCATGGACAGAGGAGCCTGGTGGGCTATAGGGCTTGGGGTCGCAAAGAGCCGGACATGACTGAGCGACTAACACAGGCCCCCAGGCTCTGTTCTAGGGTCGGGACACACTGGGGAGAGTGGTTGGCAGAGTCCCTGCCCCCAAGAGCACACCTCGTGGAATGCTGCCTCAGCGAGCGGACCGGACAGTCAGGCAGAGAAGCCAGACTCGCTCCACTGGACTGCTCACATTCCCCAAACACACCAGGCTCTTTTCCATTAATGTGTGCTTTCTCATCCTGGGTCTTCTGCCTGATGTGCTGTTTCCCCTTTCTCACCCTGGCTACTTCCTGTCACCCTTCAAGGATCATCCCAACAAGTCAGCTCCCTTTAAGGTTTTCCCTGAACACCTGCACCCCCACCCTGGGGCCTTCTTGCAGTCTCGTAGCGCCTTCCGCCCTCCTCGCTTCTGTGATAGCACCTCTGTATGAGCTAGTTATTTACTCCCCAATCTGTCTCCTCTGCCAGATTGACCCCAAGGGCAGGACCTACGTTTTATTCAACTTTGTAGAGTCAGGGCCTGGAATGCAGGCTCTGGAGAGATGTGCATGGAATGTAATGAGGCGCTGATTGTGTTCTGTTCCTTCAGTGGCTAGGAAGGACTTTGTAGAGATGAGAGGCTGTTCTGAATGAGGCCTCAGGAAACAAGTGGGACTGAATTAGAGTCAGGGTAGGGGTGAGGGTGGGCAGCTTAGAGAGAGGGATGTCTAGAAATAGGGCTGGGGGATGTGCAGAGGGACTAGGAAGGCCTGGGAGCCAGGGCCTGAAGTTCTATTGAACAAGATGGGCAGTAGGGATCCTTGCAGGAGTCTTGGCAGAGATAAACTGTGAGTCAAGACTAAATTGATAAGATCTATCAATCAAATTCAGCAGTTTTGTAAGGATGGGTAAGGGGCTGTACATGAGTCATGGTGCCCACAGTGAGATTGTGACCTGAGGACCCAGTTGCCAGTGGGGAGTTTCAAGTAATACTCTGCCCGGTAGGGGTGGGGGCTTGGAGAAGGCATGTCTCCAGTTGAGAATAGTCTCCATTTTTGTTGTTGTTTCATTGCTCAGTTGTGTCTGACTCTTTGCGACCCCATGGACTGTAGCCCACCAGGCTCCTCTGTCCATGGGATTTCCCAAGCAGGAATACTGGAGTGGGTTGCCGCTTCCTTCTCCAGGAGAGCTTCCTGACCTGGGGATGAAACCCGCATCTCCTGCACTGGCAGGTGGATTCTTTACCGCTGAGCCACCAGGGAAGACCCCAATAGTCTCCATACCTCTCTGCACTGGTCAGAGAGAGCTGCCCTGGGGGTTTTTGCTCTGGTCTGTGCCTTTCCCTAGCTGAGTGGGAGTCGGGGGCGGGGGGGATTCCTTGCTTTTTGGAACCAGCAAGGCTGGTGCTTAAAGGAACCTTTCTTGCCTCTGACGTCAAGGGGGTGGGGCTGTGCCGAGTGGAGAGTTGGGCAGAGGCCCAGGGCACCGAGGCCAGAGAAGGGTGGAGAGAACCTGTTTACCATTGTGCGCTGACCCGGGGCTGCAAGGAGCAAAGCCAGGGAATTCCTTGTGGGAAAGGGAGGCAGGCCCAGACCTAGCTTGCACGGGGCGTCGGGGAAGATTGAAGCAAGCGGGACTCTTTCACCTAGACAGGGAGCCCGAACACTGCCCTGCCTCCAAGCGGGGGCTGCCAGGCCTCAGGAGGGAGCACCAGGCTGCTGCAGACCATCCTGCTTCCCCGCACTGACTCACAGCTCCACCTCAGGCAGATCACGTACCCTTTGGTCCCTAGGCCTCTCTAGCTGCCTGGGGACTCACTCCAGAACCTCACAGGCCTTCCAGCCCTGATCGTCGGCCATTTGTAGATCACCAGCCCACCCTCTCCTGCCTTCTCGTTTCCTATCATGGGTGATTATGGAGCTGGCATAAAGGCTATTTATACTTTTAGTCATTACCACCGCTTAGATTAATGAACTCCAGAGGTTGTTACTCAGCGTGCAAAGTAGGTCAGCCTTTTTGTTTAGCCTCACTCCTTTTTCCAGCTCTGGGTGGGAGAGGGGAGTTCCCCCACCCTTGTTGTCCCTGGATCTGTGATTGCACATCCATTTCCCAATTTTCCACACTTGCATCTTGCTCACTCTTGCCGTCTCGGCACAGAGAGCAGTGGTTGTCTACTGGGTGGTAAAGGAAGAGGAAGGGAATGTAACAGATACTGAGGCCCTGTTACATGGGGATCACCTTATATTTATTGGATGGCTTAGTGCTCAGTTGGCATCTCTGCTTCCAGGCTGTGTAACCTTGGACAGATTACTCAGCTGTGCTAAACTTTAGTTTTCGTGTCTGTTAAGTAGAGATAATAAAAGCTGCTTCCTTGGGGAATTGTGTGCCTATGTAGTGCTTGGCGGGAATGGTGCAGAATGGGTGCTGGAAGTGTGTCAGTTCCTCCTGTCTCATGTGGTCTTTCCTGCTGCCCTCCAAAGGGGTGGCCTTGCCCGCATGTTACAGGTGGTGAACTGGAAGCTCAGAGTGGCAGAGCTGGATCAGAAGCTGACAGTCACAGTCCGTGTATCATTGAGTAAACGGCTTAATCTCTTGGGGTCTCAGTTGCTTCGTGGGTAAAATGGGGATAGTCCTGCCCTGCTGCGTGTGTGCAGACCAGTCAGATGAGAAGAGGGATGGGAAAGTGCTAGGCAAGCTGCAGATGCTGGTCCCCTCAGAGCTGCCATTAGCTGGCCACCTGCCAGGCTGGGTCCTTACACACGTGTATTCTTCATTTAGACCTTATGTGTGTGGTCCCACTTGAAGATGAAGTGGAGACTTCACGGTCTATCTCCCAGGTGGAGGAGCTGGAATGGAACCTCAGTCGGTTGGCTTCAAGGTCCCTACTCTTTTTACTGTCTCCCATAGTCCACATGGCCTTCCTGACGGTTGAGATGAGGAGAATTCATCCCGGGGTCTCAACCTTGGGCCTTATGCTTGGGCTGTGTTTCTTTTTGTTTGGGCTGGTTTGGAGAGGGAGGCTTAGCAGAGGGGGGTTACATTGGTTCCCTGGGACCAGGTTTTATCTGACACCTTTGAATAAAGGGGTCATGGGCACAGGCGCCACACCTGGCTGAGTCTGCCAGCCAGAGGGGCTGAGGCGCTCTTGGGTGGAAAGTGCATGGCTGGAAGGACAAGGCGGAGAGAGCCTGGGTCTCAGGTAGCCTTGGGAGCTGGTCTTGTCCGTCTCATCTCTTGGAAGTCTTCAGCTTCTGGGTTTGGGGAGAAGGTGGGGAGGCTGGTGTCAGTGGGCTGTCACTGCTGCCTTGGGCCACGGCATGGCACGGCACGGCTAAGCTTAGCTTAGCTGAGAGCCCAGCAGAATCTGGGCTCAGTCACCCTCTAGCTGCATGTTTCTGTCTCCTCTGTGGCTCCTTCCCCAGGAGGGGGTGGTCAAGGGTGTGCTTGTGAGCTTTGCCCATCCAGCGTATTGGCCTTGCTGAGCTTTGCTAGGTTTGGGCAGGGTCTGGGACAGTCAGAGCACTGGAGGAAGGCTTAGACTGTCTCTAGGGGGTTGAGGGCCAGAGATAGAGCCCCACGGTGGCATCTGGAGAGCGGCCTGATTTCCTCCCAGTCTTCCCAGGGGAGGGAGAAGCAGCACAGGAGTCACTGTGGCAAAGAGAAGCTCTGGTTTTCCACTTAATAGCTTTGTGACTTTGCCCAAGTCATACAATCTCTCTGATTGGGTCAGGTTTCTCATGGGTCCAATGGAAACAGTAATTAATCTGTGAGGCTCTCACTGGGCTACTAGGGGCACAGATACAATTGCTGTAGGCAGCAGTGGCTTGTAGCCCTGAAGGCAATAGGTGAAAGTAATGATGTCATGGAGATAACCAGGCAGGCGTCTGTCGGTATCCGTGAGGTACACAGTGGGCGTTACATAGCTCAAGACCCAGTCCGGTTAGGGAGTGACAGGGCTGAGCAGCATGACCAAGTTGTAATGAACTGCTCATTTCACATCACGTCTTGATTCATTGGTGATTTAGTGCTGAAATTGATTAGGAGATTGTGACCAGCATAAAAATAAAAAAGAAGTAGGAAGTAGGATAGAATAATACAAAAATTGAACTGAAAATATCAGGTGCTTTAGTACATGTAGGAGTAAATTTTTTCATAAAATGTATTTTGGTTATGTGTGTGTGTGTATAGTCTCAGTACAAAATGTATTTCATACTGTGAGTTTCAGTTTAAAAGCTTGGAGAAATGGTGTTGTAAGTAGTCGAGATGAAGGTCTTCAGGTTGGAAGACAGCTAACGAGATCTGGGCAGGCACAGCAGCTGTGTGGAGGCTAAGGGCTTGACTTTGGGGTTCAGAGCATGCACTGCGGAGTGAGGCAAGCCTAGGTTTGAATGCAGCTGCATGGCCTTGGGGGCTTCCCTGGTGGCTCAGAGGTAAAGAACCTGCCTGCAATCCCTGGGTCAGGAAGATCCCCTGAAGAAGGAAATGGCAACCCACTCCAGTGTTCTTGCCTGGGAAATCCCAGGCTTGAGGATTTGGCAGGCTACAGTCGTGGGGTCACGAAAGAGTCAGACACAACTGAGACTAAACGGCAACAACGTGGCCTTGAGCAAGGCGCTTAACTTTACTAAGTCTTGGATTCGACTTCTGGAAAATGGAGAGAATGTTATGGTTGGATTATTATGAAAGATACATGAAAATGATACATGTGTATATATATATTAGTATTTTAAGTAATATATAGATATTTTGAAAGATATTGGTAAGTAGTAAATGATTTAAAAATGGTAACTACTGTTGCTGCTGTTATTGTTGAAGTTGTCATTTTTATTATGTTGGGCCCCAAAAGTGTTGCTGTGACTTAGAGAGGGGAGAAGAAAAGGCATTCCAGGTAGGGGTGGGTGAGTGATGAGGGATAATTACATTTGTCTAATATGAGGCTGATCTGGCTGAGAATTGTGCAGCCTTAGAAGGGGGTGTTGCAGTAGACAGAAGGTACCAGAAAACTTAACAGTATGGCTTCAGCAATGAGGGTGACTTCACCTGGAGATGATGAAGGCCCAGCCCTGAGGAGTTCCACTAGAGACTGTCCTCATTAGACTCTTTTGGTTGCGGAGACTCCTTCAGGCCACCTTAAGGACAGAGGAGTTTTCTGCAAGGGTGAGTGAAACTCTCAGGCTGGAAGCATCCCCATGGGCCGTTTGGTCCCTTAAGTTGGCTATTTGGTTAGCCTCCCTGTCATTGGAAACTGGCTCACACTCCCCCCCACCCCCCCCCCCCCATTATTAGGAGGAAGCCACCTCAGGGCCTCCACACCGTCGTGTCATCTGTAGAGATGCCCAGACCCCAGTCTACGTCACAGCTCCTTTCTGGGCATCTTTTGAGGGTCAGTTCACAGGGCAGGCCATCCAGCTGTATAGCAAACAGGCTCAGAGAGGGCAAGGGGCTATTGCAGAAGGAATTTCTATATCAGACAGCACTCTGATCAGATGCCTTTTGAGATCCTGACCCACCAGACTGGATGTGAACCTTTTGATTTTTCAGAAAATGGGTAGTGTGCAGCCATTCAGGAGCACATTCTGTGTGTGAAGAGAAGTTCACCTGTAGTTAGAAGGTGAAGTGCTGAGTGCCGGGTCCAGCAGGTGGTTAAACTCCTCTGCTGTTGGAGGAGAGGCCACTCAAATGACCATCTTTCCTCCAAAATTTCCCAATTTGAGGTTTTGAAAATAAAAATAGATCTTTCAATGAACATGTACATTTAAAGTAGTAGTGGATTTTTTGTTTGTTTCTGAGACGATCTTACCAAATCAATGGTGCAGTTTAAAATCAGTAGTGCCTTAGAATCCAGGAAATATGGTAGTTTGTTTTGCACCCATTTGAAATTCCGGTTTGAGGTTTGATGCTGGGTCTTTGAAACTGCAAAAGCTGTTATCTGACATCATTTAAAAGAACACTGAGCTTGAACGTGTTCCCCTGTGTATTTGTAGTTGGGAGACTGGGTATCTCTGTGGCCCTGCTGTCAGATCTTATCAACAGAGACAGACTAGAGGGTCAGGGTGTCAGATGGGTATGTATTTAATCAGATGGGAATTGTCTGGAAACTGGTAATCTCAGGCAAAAGCCTTGCCCTCTTATGAGCCTCCATTGTCTCTTCTGCTCAGTGGGGCGATTGGATCAGATATTATCCACATTCATAGCTGCCAGAACTTGCTGTTGACTCCATGTGGCTACCTCCTTTAGTTTAGATAACTAGAAGGCTCATCCCCTGACTTGTGTGAGGGAGTGCTTTGTAGTGATGGGAGGCGACCTGGCCTATGATGCTGGACCTGGGTGTTTGGGGGCTGCCTGGAGATGTGCACACATTTCTTTGTAGATTACCTGATCTAAAGGTGTGGTCTCTGCTTTTCTCCTGAGGGGAGGGATAGGAAGGAGCCGGTCCTTGTGCCCCACTTCTGCCTCCAGGTAGTGAGAGGTGGGCGGGTGGCCTGTGTGGAGGGGCTGTTGTCTCTCCTCGGCTGATCAGCACCAGGGCTGCTCTCAGGTCTGTGCAGTTCTCCAGATAAAAAAACGAAGAAGAGGACCTGCCCTTTTGTGTCTGGGAGCCCTGCTCTGCCAGGGCCCCTCCCACTGCTCGTCCAACCAGTAAAAGTTCTAGCAGTGCATTTCCTTCCTGTAGAAAGAGAATCAGAGACTCAAGGCCTGGGCCAAACCCTGGCCCCGCTGTGTCCTGTTCCTGAGAGCCTCCACCCCACGCTGCGTTCTGGGAGGTCAGGCAGTGCTGAGTGCAAGCCCTTGGCTATGATCTGACTTGGATTTGAGTCTGGGTTTTTCCACTGATTTGCTGTTTGACTCTAAGCAATATACCCTTCCTGGGTATCTTACCTCTCAATAATGCCAGTATTTTTTAATTGGAAAAAAAGGGGGAGAGGCACAAGAAAGAAATTTAAAAGATCCATAATCTACTACTTTAAAAATAATTCTGAGAGTGTGTATGTGTGTGTAGAGAAGGACACATACACGTTATTCTCACTGTTTTCTTACCAGTATTGCTCTGTAGGCTGAATACAAGGAAGCACGTGTAGGGGACGTAGCCTTCAGATGCTAGTCTTCTTCTCTTTGCCCCGTGGGTATGTGAACTCAGGAACTTCCAGGGACTCCCTCCTCGGAAGGAGCTCACTCACTCAAAGCACCCTCTAAGCCAGGGGTCTCGCCCAGTCTGCCGCAGCTGCTTCGGTGCTGCCCAGGGTAGGTCTCCAAGCTGAGGTGTTTCCCCACCAGCTCTCGTGGGCGTTCAGAGCCTGTAGAATGTCAGTGCCATGAGGGCTGGGACTTGTTCTAGTCACACGACTGTACCCCACAGTTTACCCAGACGCCCTGGCCCTAGAGCTCCGCCTGGATAGCTGTGACAGTGGTTGCATGAGTGGATGTGCAAATTCGAGTGGTGTCTGAGGGGGCTTTGAAGTGTAATTGAATTTGGATAGGCAGAGACAACTTGGAGTGTGTTTCCGCAAAGGGACTGGCATGAGCAAAGGCTGAGAGGGGAACAGGGCCAGGGCGTAATTGGGGAAACCATGAGTAACAGCTTTGTTAGAATGCAGAGGTGAGCATGGTGTCCCTGTACTTGTTTGACTGGTTTTCCGTCCAGCTCTGTACCGTGCATGCTGGTTCTCTGAAGAGGCTTGTTTATCGACACAGATCCAGGGTGGGAGTGCTGTGCTTTGGTGCACAGGTGCAGGCACTGGGGCCCCTGGTCCCTTGACACGTAGGGGAGTGAGTGCTTGAACCTAGTGTCTCTTCAGCCTGTGCCTTCTAGGGAGGACGTTGTGTCCCTCGCGTCTGTGTTAGAGGGTTCTTGAGTTAGCCCCGTAGGGGACGGCAGGGGGAGGGACGGGGACTGACCAGGCTGGTACCTGGGGCCTCAGCCAGGGCCTTTGCTTCTCTCGGCACCTCTGACGGGCCCTGCCCTCTGCTCCACAGGCTGGAGGAAGTCCCCCTGGAGGTGCTGAGGCAGAGGGAGTCCAAGTGGCTGGACATGCTCAACAACTGGGACAAGTGGATGGCCAAGAAGCACAAAAAGGTGAGGGGCCTGGCCTTAGCCTGGGGCTGGGAGTCGCAGTGGGGGAGGCAGGGGCTGCATCACTTGGAGGAGCAGGAGGGTCTCCAGCCACCCAGTGTCCCCCCACCGGCTTGGAAATGGGGATAGAAGCTGGTCCTCCCAGATGACTTCAGACTGACGCAGATTCTTGAGTCACACTGCAGAGCCGCGCTCAGCTGAAGGCCCTTCAGGCAGCTTTCCTGCAGCGCTCCTGGGGCAAGTCTTTACCACTGCTTACCACCTAGGGGCGGACTTGATATACTAATAGTGGCTAATGTATGTTGACGCAGCGTGCTGGGCACTTAGCTGGGTCATCCTTACAGCACCCCAGTGAGGTTGGTGGTGGTGGTATCCCCACTTATGACTGATGGCAGAGTCAAAGTTTGAACCCAGGAGTCTAACTAGTGCCTGCACGCTTCGCCACCACAATAAGGGGCCTTCTTTACCCTCTAGATTAATTCGATGAGTTCCCTCTTGTCCCCTAGCCAAAGCAAAAAGAAGGAAAAGTGACTTCACAGTTTAATGGTCTCATAAAAATGAAAATACCAGTGTTTCTTTTCTGGTGGGCTGTATTTAGGTGCCAGCTCTGCCACACTGTAGGCACATCCTTGTCCACCACATGTATGTTGATACTCTTGTTCACCTTAGCAGGGTCTGCTCACTCCCTGGCTGAGTGGAGCCCGTCTGCAGTCCCACTGCTGGGGTCTCTCTGCACAAGTCGCCAGCGCACAGTGGCCCCCTCGCCTGCATCGTCAGCTGACATGCTGGTCTGGGCCAAGCTGGCACAGCCACGGCAGGGCTGAGCAGAAACCAGGGCCAAAGGTCACATTTGGGCTTGGGTTCAGCCATACAGCTCCAACTCTCCAAGCCCATGGCTAGCAGAGTGACTTTGGGCAATCACTTCACTCCCCCAGCCTCAGTTTCCCTGCCCAAGTGGGAATGAGCGTCCTGTTGCAAGGCTCCTCCTGTAAAGCCCTGTGCCTGTGGGAGGAGAGAGGCACCCAGACCGGGGCTCTTTCTTACTGTTCTATGTGGACTTTGGGGCTTTCATTTTTTGCTTATTAGAAAAAATTTCACTTAAAAAAATACTTTTTTAAGGCAGTTGTTGCCCAGCTGCTTCCTGCCTGACTCTGGGGTCTGTTTGCCTGCTTCCTCAGCCCTCAGGCCTTTACCCTGAGCTTCAGCTCCTCTCACCATCTGCGGAGGTGACTTGAGGCTGGCAGGAAGATGGCTATGGCATTCTCACCCCCACCTCCTCGCAGATGGGGATTCCAGAGGGGTTCCAGCATCACTTCTTCTTCCCCTTTGCTTCCCTGGCACTGCGGTTAGAGACCAGGGCTACCCGCCCAGCCGGGGCCACCAGAGGAGGCTGCACTCCACCCTCGCAGGAACCCTAGCACACGGCTTATCTGCTGGCACTCTGGCTCCGGAGCTCTCACTGCCTTGCCGTGCCAGCTGGGTCAGAGGTGGTGGCACAGGAAGGACGACACCTGCACCCAGAAGTGGATCCAGACCCCCACCCCCTGCACGGATCCTGAGTTCCCGGGACCCGCCAGGCCCTGCAGAGAGACAGGGTGCTGGCTGGAATGCTGTCTTCCCCTGTCAGGCTCTGCCCTCCTTGAGCTCAGCAGGCTAGGTGTGGCTTCTCTCAGTTGTCATCAGAACTCTCCTTTCCCAAGGCCTTACCTCAGATAATGGCGATTCCTGTGCTTTCCGTTGGCTGAGCATCCCTCTGGCTTTACCCGTGCTCATCCCCACCTCTGCCTCTCCCTAAGAGGTTAACATCTCCAGCACCCGAGCTGAGGAGGATGCCAGAGGCCAGAGGGGGAAGGTTAGTTGCTCAGTCGTGTCCAACTCTGCGACCCCATGGACTGTAGCCCGCCAGGCTCCTCTGTCCATGGGATTTCCCAGGCAAGAATACTGGAGTGGTTGCCATTTCCTCCTCCAGGAGATCTTCCTGACCTAGGGATCAAACCCAAATCTCCTGTATTGCAGGCAGATTCTTTACCACTGAGCCACCGAGGAAGCTGGTTGTATTCCCAGCTCTCCATCCCCACCTCCCCCACCTTGGGCCTGGGTGAGGCCGGGCCTCTCTGAGAGCTTAGTGGACTGAAGGTATTCCTGGACTCTCCACGGTCCTGAGCAGACCGAGGGTGATGGGGCTGCAATGATATGTGGGGGCAAGCTCAGCTGAGCTTGGCCCTGGGGAGCCTGAAGGGCCTGTGGTTCCAGGTCATGTGCACCCCTTTGCCAAAGCCCGGCCAGACCACGTGGCTTCCTTCAGGAGACCCCAGTCCCACAGCAGCGGGAAAGTGTCCATGGAGTCAGGTCGGTCCCTTCTGCTCCCTTCCTCTCCCCGCTTTGCAGGCAGTCCCAGAAGCGCAACTTGGCTCCTCTGACCAGCCACTCTGCTCTTCCCCCACTGCCCTCAGCCTGCCTGCCTGTCTCCTTCCTGGTTCTTGACTCCCTCTGACCCTTGGAAAGTTTTCTCTTGTTTATGCTGGTCATTAGAAAGCCGGGCCTCCTGTGCTCCCTCCTCAGAGAGCCTCCCAGGGGACTCTCTCAGGGGGTTTCCAGATGAGGGGACTTAGGAGTGAGCCCGGGGCCCAGGGCCTCTGAGTCAGGTGTCCTCCCGGGATTGGAGGGGCAGAGAGGAAGCCATCATTTATTAATACCGACTGTGTCAGGCCCCGTGCTAGGCATGTGCCCTCTGCACTACTTCTGATAGAATCCTAGTTGTTACCATTTTGATCTTACAGTTGATGAGAGGTGATGGGCTGAGGTCAGCGCTGGATTCAAACTCATCATCCAGGCACCGTCCACTTCCCACTGCCCTGAGCTCCCATCTCCACCCCAGGCCAGACTGCTCGGTGCAGGGGCCGAGGGCAGTGTCACCTGAGAGTTCCCCACCCTCTTTCCAGAGGAATGGTGCCTCTGCCTTTGCCCTCAATCTCTTTGACCCTTGGCCTTGAGGTCAAGGAGCATGATCAGGGCACCTGCCTTCGAGCCTCACTCTGCCCTCAAGCCCAGAGGAAGCTCATCTCCCCATGTGACTTGGAGAGGCCTGAGAAGTGAGCACCCAGGGCTCGGTTCTCCAGGCTGTGTGGTGTGGCTGGAAGTTGGCGTGGTCCCTGATGGAATGACCTTAATATTGTCCCCACTCTGTGCCTCAGTTTCTCCATCTGTAAAACATGATGCTTTCTCAAGCTGGGTTTGGCAGTGGAAGCCTTTTTTCTGTTGAAGAGAACAAGCGTACGCATTGAGCACTAGCTCTGGGTCGTGAGATCCCCAGACACTTCCTCCCTCCCCTCTCCCAGGCCGTGATGGGGAAGGCCGGGGTCACTTTAGCCTGGGATCAGGACTCACACCCAGACCAGTTGCCTCCACCCTGGTCTGGAAATCGTGAGAGCTCGGGGTCAGGGAGAGCAGAAGAGAGGGGATTCTTGACCAAACAAAGGGGGGCCTGTTCTGATCACCTCCTGTCTTCTTCCTGAATTCTGCTGAGATCTTTCCTCTCTAGGCTGGATGTATCTTGCCACACAGCTGCTTAAACACTCCCATGAAAGCACCCAGGACACGTCTCTGGGCACATTCCAGGTCATCTTGTGAGCTGCTTTCCCTGTGGCTGAGCCATGTTCCACATCGTGCAGATCCCTTCCTGATGACATCCCAGGGGCTCCTCTAACTTGTCTGGTTCCATTTGGATTCAGAAAATTGAGATGGGGATTCATAACCCTGTGTGGACTTGAAGAATCCTTGTGTTGTCACTGGGCCAGGGAACACAGGGCTGCTGCCGTCACCTGCTGCAGCAGACCCGGTGCAGTGTTGGAGCAACAGAGGTGGAGTCCGCTTTCCCCCCGTTCCGCTCTTGCCCCCGTGCTCACTGAAGGCCTGACGAGCACCAGCCTCTTGGGGGATAGGGAGGGGGCAGCGGGCAGCCTGGCTGGATGCACAGGCATGGCCTCCCTTTGACTTCCAGATCCGGCTGCGGTGCCAGAAGGGCATCCCACCTTCTCTGCGGGGCCGTGCTTGGCAGTACCTGTCAGGAGGCAAGGTGAAGCTGCAGCAGAACCCTGGAAAGTTCGACGTGAGTTGCCTTTCCTTCCCCTGCCCTCCCTTCCTCGTCTCTGGACATCTTCCGAGGGGGCAGTGATCCTCTGTGCTCAGGGGACCTCTCGCCTCCAGAGCCGACTGCCAGGCCTGGTCAGTCTGTGACTCGGGGCTCCACTCATCTGAGGCACCAGCCCTGAGCAGGCCTCAGTGGGGTGGACAGATTGGCAGCCGCCCAGATTTGCTCTCTTGGACTTGGTGGACTACCTCTCAGCTCTTGGTTATTGGGAGGGACATTCAGAGCCCTTCCCTGACCACCTGGGGCCTGAGCTCTGGGCCTTCGGGGGCTGCCCAGCAGGGTCACAGGACCCTAACACCTTTTGACTTCCCGTTCTCTACTCTTTCTCTTGCCTCATCCAAGCCAGCTAAACTTGGTTCACCCGTGTTGCTTATGGGCTTGTCTGTTCCGGGGGTGGCAGAGCCAAACCAGTGTCCTTAGAGTTTAGAAGCCAGTCAGGGGTCAGACAGGATACCCTCTGACAGCCATGCCTTCCCCTCCCACTGCTCCCCACCTCAGATTGCCAAGGTGGAGCACACCCCTCTATTCATGAGGCTTCTTGGGGCCCCCCTGGCCCGGGCTGCTCCTCCAGCCTGCTTCTCTAGGGAACTCGGCGAGTCAGTTGGCTTTCCCGGGGCTGCCCCAGCTCACCTGCCAGACTTGGCCTCAGGCCTCAGGGCATCTCTCAGGCTCTTGGGACTGATGCTAGGCAGTGAGAGAGCTGTCAGTCAGCAGCTCCCTGTTGACAAAATTCATGCTTCAGTGAACAGCCCTCTCCCGCCAAACCTATTCCTGGAGCTGCTGCTGTAGACCGGGAGGTGAGGAGAGTGGCCCAGGGGACGGGGGTTGCTGGAGTGTCTGGCTGAGGGCAGGCCTGAATCAGGGGTCAGGCTGTCCCACAGAGCACCGACATCATGCCCACTCAGGCAGCCTCTTGGCTCCAGAGTCTTCCTCCCTGTGGCTACATCACTTCCATGTCAGGGGGCTGCCTTCTGGCAGAGTGGGAGGCTCAGGGGTGGGGTGGGAACGTCACCAAGGCCCTAGGTTACCTTCAGCCACCAGAGCACAGCCTGAGAGCCGAGGGAGCTCGGGGGCCCGGTCAGCCTCCTGGTTCCAGTTAGCAGACGTGATGCCTCTGAGGAGCAGCGGAGTGCAGAGCTCTCTGTGCTGTGTGTGTCTGGGGAGTGGTGCGTCCTGAGAGGGGTTGGCTGCCTCTGTGGGGTCTGAAGTTGCTTGCGGGAGGACGTAGATTGGCCCAGAAAGCCCTTCATGATGTTTTGAACCTTAGTGGCAGGGCCCCGAAGCTATCCTGGAGGCCAGGACAGTGGTTTGTGAGCACAGCAGGAGGGACTCTGCCTGCCTGTGGGGTGGAGGAAGTGGACAGGGAGAGAAGCTGCCTCCGGCTGCTGGGGCAAGAGACCACAGGCAGGGGCTCCGCGAGGGGCTGTGGTGCAGCAATCCTGCCCCCGCAGGCCCGCGTTGACCCCAGCCTCCGCCATCAGCGCAGGCTCCACACCCCGGCAGCTCCTCCTCCTCTGCGCTGGCCACTTCTTCCTCCTTCCTCAGGCAGGACAGGACCTTCCAGTCTTTTTCTTCCCTGGTTTTCTTCTCTGATTTCCCTTCTTGACAACGCCAGCACCTGCAGGCTCCATGGGGGCTGCGGTAACTGCATCACCCTCAGCGGCCCCTATCTGCCTTGGACTCTCGGCACCCTTTCTCCCTGCAGG
Source organism: Bos taurus (assembly GCF_002263795.3). Taxonomy (NCBI): domain Eukaryota; kingdom Metazoa; phylum Chordata; class Mammalia; order Artiodactyla; family Bovidae; genus Bos; species Bos taurus. The sequence continues at coordinate 69,312,493 of NC_037344.1, read as the reverse complement.
CCCTTCGGCTGCACCTTTCCCTTTCTGAGGGGTGGTGACGCTGAGTGCCGTGAGCTGCTGAGGAACCCAATGAGCGTGTTCTAGGAACCTTGGGTTCCCAGGTCCACACCTCAGGGGAACCTTCAGGAGAACTTGTGGGACCCTCCTTTCCCTCCTAACAAAAGCAGACCTGCACTGTACTCAAGACAGTGTCTCGGATCAGGACCGCATCCTGACCTGCAGGTGCCTGGGGCACTAGCGGCCCCGCCGAGGGGGGATGCGCAGGCACAGGTCTCGTGTGCACCTGCCCCAGGGCCCACTGTCCAGACCCTGAGCCCCTCCCTTCACCCTCCAGCCTCCAACACTCCTTTGTCTCAGTGTTTACCCTCTTGTATCAAGTTACCTGACACCCTAGGGTCCTTATTTCAATCCTGGGACACCCCCACTGAGGAGGCACAGAGGGAAAGGGACTTGTATGAAGTCACCTGCCAGGCAGGGGCCTGGGCCTACACCCACTGATGTGTTTGCTGTGGACCCAGCCTTCCTCCTGGGGCCCTCCTTGCACTGCCCAACACGTAGACAACAAGGGCTCTGTCTGCTTCCCTGCTCAGCCCTCCAGGCATCCTTTCCACTGAGTTGTTTCTTTCTTTTTTGAAAGCTGAGGTTATGAACTTACATAAAGTAAAGTGCACAGATCTTAAGCACACAGTTCAGAGAGTTTGGACAAAT